>NC_134403.1:277012909-277367284 GCF_038048845.1 Mixophyes fleayi
GTTCTGTTGCATACCTTTTGGAAAATCTTGAAATGCCATTAGTGGGTGTGAACTAGATGTGCAGATGGGGTAAGATACCTTGGCCACACCTAGTTGTTACTGTCCTGGTTGCGCAAGCCTGGGCAAAAAGACTACCGGTGTTCACCACTGAAGCGCCTCCCTCATGGACACATTACTCACACAAGTGCTAGGAAATGTCAGTAATGACCGCTGCACAGGAGCATGTTACTCACCATGAACTGCACTGCCTTTCATTGATTGAGGACCTCAACTTCTTGCTACTTCACTTATGACCAACACAAAACAATATCTCCCACAATGTACTATACTTCTAACTCAGAAAGCATATACCACCCACACCAGTCTAACAAGGCGTAATGACCCTGACAACGATCTGGTCATAATGCTGCACAACCAACAATCACAGACTAGTGTAGTGCACTATCCTAACAACTTCTATAGCACCCTACAATACACAACTGGACAAAACATCAGCATACAATACATATTATACAGTACAGCAGTGGTGAAAATGATGAATGGATTATCAACTAAGCCTACATTTAATGGCCGAGTATCCTAAGGGATGAAGGAACACCAAAAGCTTACCTTTAGGCACAATGGAGTAGTGAATTTCAGGAGATGCTAAACATTAAAAAAATGCTCAGCCACTGGCACAGGTTTTGATGGCTTAACTGAAATTGGTAGGAAACTCAACTAAGGCACAGAATCTGAAGACAACCGATACTCATACTACTATGCTATCACAGACCTAGTGCCTGACTATTGTGGCTACAGGTCTAAGGCCTGAATTAACTGTTACCCCAGACTCTTAGCCTGACTAACTGGTGGCCGCAGGCTCAAGGGCTGAATAACTGAATCTTGCAGCTTTCTGTTCAGCAGGGGGAACCATAATTATTAGCTTTTAACCTTTCTGCTGTCTTCTTGTGGCTGCCAAAATCTTCTTGCTTGACTCAGCATTCTCTGCTGGGCTTCACTGCCATCTTTGGCTTGGAGCTCTTCATCGGCCTGTCTCCGCATTTAAACTGACTGACCCGTTTGCAATGGCCGGTTTTTACGAGGGTTCCGAGTGCAAGCATGGACTGGCTTGTCATGGTACTTTAATTAAAATTCCTGCAACAAGCTCCAATTGGCTTGCTGTGGGGGCCTCTGATTATCCAAAGCGAATCTTTAAACATGCTGAGGCAGTTGCTGGACAAAAAAGTTGTCACTGAGAGTAAGAGTCCATGGGTGGCACACATCATCTTGGTGCAGAAGAAACACAGCACCATTAGATTCTGCATGGATTGCCAGAGGTTTAACAGTTGCACAGGGTGAGATGCGTATCTACTGCCTTGCATTGATGAGCCCCTTACAGCCCTTGACGGTGATAAAGAGTATATAAATAATCTATTATTTTATATATGATCATAACATATAACAGATTCAGCCACAATTGAATGAGCACACTGGCTTTGCAAAAAACCTTCCTCCCCCCACTGGAAACATGCAGCTTGTAAATACTTGAGAAACAGGTTTTGTTCATTTGGTCAGTAATTAGCATATGAATGCTGTGAGCAGTTCCTGTGGAAGGTAGTCTCCTCCCACAAGAAAGGGTTTACACATGATTCAAAGAAAAAGCTTTATCTTGTGCGCCTGCCCCCAGGCTGATGAGACATGTGGCCATGGCTCCTAGGTGGACATGCAGGGATGTAAGTTTCCTGACTGCCTTCACAGGCTCTGGCTAGTAGGAATGATGGAGTTTTTGAATGGAATGAATGACAGATGAGTGAGTCTGGATACATAAATGTTATAAATGTTGTAATGTGTTGTTGAATGGAAGATGGTCGAATGTGAATGCATATGTGGTAGAGTATATGAGAATGAACGATCATTTGGCGTTAGTAATATGGAAGTTTATTTGAAGGTACAGTTGGTAAATGTGAACGGAATTGCTGAGTTTAGTGCAAGAGTTATTTCGAGATGTGTGTTGGTTAGACCTCGGTTTGTTATGGATAGTGCTAAATGCATGCCTTGTAATAATGTTGCAATGCTGTGTAGATATAACATAGGTAATAGTATGGTGCTAGTCTGATTTGTATGTGATTGTGTAGTCTAATAAGAACTGAGGCCTGTTGCTATGAAAGACTGCATTGGCAGTAAATTAGGCCATTACGAGCACATGTATTAAAATGACTGACACTGTGTTGACTCCTGTAGTACTGTACATTTCTTGGAATTCCTGTTGTGTTTGGGATAGATTGTTGGTTTAAATGAAAGCATTTGTGTTATACATAGTCCTGTGTGGTACTGTGTTGGTTTAATGTTGTAATGGAGCTTTGTATGGAAATAGTGTGCTTTGTGCATTTTATTGTAAATGTATAGTAAGTGATTGGATTGTTCAGGAAGTGGTCAGATGGTTAAATATAATGTTTTGTTAGACTGTTGGTTTAAAGGGAAAGTAAAGAAAATAGATCTAGTATCTGGGAAGCCTGTAAAATGGCTGCCATCTAAAAACTCATGTGAAGGGAATGTGGATAGTGTGCAATGGTTGCTGGACTTTGAATGAGATATGTGAGATGAATGGAGTGTGCCTGTGTGCTCCCTCCCCCCTCGTCACCAAACTGCTCACTCACAATTTTGCCTAAGAACACAGCCATAAATAAAGAATGGTACCAAGACATGCTCCAAGTGCAACTTCTCCCAACCACCCAAGAACAGTTTGGTGATGAACAATTAAGTGGCTCGGGGATCAAAACATTGAAATTTTGGATCCATGTCCAGGAAACTCCCCAGACCTTAATCCCATTGAGAACTTGTGGTCAATCCTCAAGAGGTGGGTGGACGAACAAAACTCACAAATTCTGACAAACTCCAAGGGGTATATTTACTAAACTGCAGGTTTGAAAAAGTGGAGATGTTGCCTATAACAACCAATCAGATTCTAGCTGTCATTTTGTAGAATGTACTAAATAAATGATAACTAGAATCTGATTGGTTGCTACGGGCAACATCTTCACTTTTTCAAATCTGCAGTTTAGTAAGTATACTCCCAAGAATTGATTAGGCAAGAATCGGTGGCCATCAGTCAGTATGTGGCCCAGAAGTTGATTGACAGCATGCCAGGGCGCATTGCAGAGGTCTTCAAAAAAAAAAAGGGTCAACACTGCAAATATTGACTCTTTGCATAAACTTAATGTAATTATCAATAAAAGCCTTTGACACTTATGAAATGCTTGTAATTTTACTTCAGTATACCATAACAACATCTGACAAAAAGGTCTAAAAAAACTGAAGCAGCAAACTTTGTGAAAAACAATATTTGTGTCATTCTCAAACTTTTGCCCATGACTGTAGCCTTAACTATATTAGTAGAGATCAGTCATCATGTGAGAGTCAATCTAACCTATCACTATGGAGAACAGTCAGTCTAGGCAAGCTTCTAACACCTGGGGGTATATTTACTAAATTGTGGGTTTGAATGAGTTATTGTTTATTTAGTACATTCTACAAAATGACAGCTAGAATTTGATTGGTTGAAATAGGAAACATCTCTACTTTTTCAAAACCGCAGTTTAGTAAATATACCCCCTTGTGTCTAACCTTTCTGCCAGGTTAGGGACCTGGTAATGGAGCTTGCCCAGACTCAGATGCTAGTCTTGGCTAGTTGCTCTTCAGTATAACCAATTCAATGACTCTCACCTTTACCCAATGTATCAAACAGTTATTAAAGTCTGAAATGAATGACCAAGTGGTTACTGAAACCAGACAATGCAACAATTAGAAAACCTATGTGGTTTGTTCACTTGTATATACACCTCACTTGTTCATGTCTGCAGACCAAAGTCATGAATATTGTGGGAGATCAGTAGTTGGTGTCTGCTGCTGAGCACAAGGAACAACATCCTACAGGCTTCCAAGGGTAATATGTCTGCAGTATATTAACAGAAGGGGAATCTGCTTCTCTGGACATGGTTTACAAAATAATACATTTAACATCACTGATCTGGTCACATGAAAAATGAGCTATTATATCTATGAATGTAATGAAAATATGTAAAGAAAAATAACCATTCCCTCCACAGTAACATTAACTCATCTTTTCATTGGTGCCAGCAGCACACTTAAAAAAGGCTAGCTCGGCAATCTTGCTAATTTTGTAGTAACTTGAAAGAGTATTATACAATTGCTGCAGAAAATGTATGACAAATTGAAAAGCTTGACATATCAGTGAACACAGTTAATTACCTTTTTTAAACAATGGGAATGTCTGGGCTTTATAAAAATATTCCAAAGCCAAGAAAAAATAAAGTACTAATAGGCAAATCTCCACTAAACCTTGAAATCTGTGATTCATTCCTATCTCAACGATGGCTGAGCTATTTTTAACATCAGATCAATGCAGCGTTTCCGTCGCTGAATGCAATCTTGCCAGCTCACAAGCGTGGCAGGTGTATAGCTGCCATTAAATATTAATTCTGAGTTAGACAAAGAAGCTTTTAATCTCTGTCACTTCGGAGACACAAATGGAAAATCCATGAGGTTTCTTCGATTAAAGGGTATGACAAGGTTGTAATAGATGTGCAGATAATGGGAATGTAAATTCGGAAGAGAACTGATAATGCTTTATAGGGGATCAACTTAAAAACTCTTTTATTTGGGTAATAGTAAACTGCTGACTGACTGCAGCTTGTACTAAAACAGTGAATTTGTCCGAGCAAAGGTTGGTATTGATAATCAATTTGCTATATGGGCTTTCATTCTCTGTACTGCATTGATTTTAATTTTAAATAGCACTGGTTCACGACTCAAGTCCTAGGACAAATGAGCTATTTAAGAAAAAAAACTGATACACATTTTCCCTAAGTGTTTGAATGCACACTAAATAGTATGTGTGTATATATATATATATATATATATATATATATAAATACATATATATGTATTGCTATTGCTAATGCATTTCAGATGGATTGTGAATAGATGTGTGAGGGGAATGCCAGATAGGAGGCAATTGTGTCGTGGAGATCATAAGAGAGTGGATAAGGATTTTGGCAGCATCTTGTGTAAGCCAAGGACATGTTCTAGCAATATTTCTAGGTAGAGGCAAGAAGACGACTAGAAAAATTTGATATGAGAAATAAAGCAGAGGGTGGAGTCAAGGGTGACACCAAGGCAGCAGACTTGGGAGACTGAATAAATTGTGGTATTATAGACAGTGGTGCAGATTTGAAGGGTGGTTATGACTTTGGAAGGATGGAACATGGTAAGCTCTGTTTTGGACATGTTGAGCTTTAGGTACCTTTTGAACATCCATTTGTAGATAACAGGGGAACAGTTGATAACACAAAATACTACAGTAGGGATGAGGTAGAATTGGGTAACGTTGCTTATAGGTGGTACAGGAGGCCAAGTAAGTGAATCAGTTCCACAAGAGAAGACTTGTACAGTGAGAAAATTAGGCAAATGTAAACAAGTCATTCAAGTAGTTTGGAGGCAAAGGAGAGGAAAGAAGTAGGGCAGTAGTTGGAGAATGAGGCTAGTTTGAGAGATGTTTTTTTTAGGAGCACGTGTTTAAAGGAGGGTGGAAAGGAGGGAGGTAACTATTTGAATTATTCAAATGTGTTTATAGGTAGGACAAACAACCCCGCCCCCCACCACACACACACACACACACACACACAGTGCAAACGCTTTACATTGAGCACAGGTGGAAAAAATTCAATTAACGACAAATGCCCTCTATTAATTATGCTACAAATGCCACTCCTAGTTAGAATTTCACAGCATAACCACTTCATATATTGAAACTTTCCTTGAACTTTGACAGCAGAAATATTTAAACATATTAATTATGTTACATCTCTTATGTATATGTCAAGTAAAAAGAAGCATACTCAAATAATTAAAGACAATTTTATAATGAAATATAATAGTTTACTTATCAACAGGAGCTAGAATATACGAAAAGTACACACTAAGGGCACTCAACGGATAGAAAATTATAAGACTTTTAAAAAAAAATGCCATAAAAATACACAACAACCGCTACAGATAAAATGAAGTGTATATAAAAAAGTTAACCTTTATTAAATAGAATACATGGAAGGAGTGATTATATTTATAAACACATAAACAGACATACACAAAGAGCTTTAAAGAGTAATTTAGTAGTTAGATATTGTAATAATATATGTGCAACTTATAAGTATACATAGCACTTGATATATAATGTGACCTAAGTAACTCCTACAAATATTGTTGCTTGCTCCTACCAAAAAAGATATACCGCTTGATGGCATGGAAACAACCCCCAGTGACCTCGAGGAGTATATTTCATTGAATTTAATCATCTTTGTGATTTATATCTTATTTATGTATATGTACTATTTAATAAATAAATAAAGTCTACTGGACTTTTGCTCTTATTTTTATTTAATTTTAAATAATGAAAGTTCAACATATATACATTTAAAATATTCTATAATTTTTGGATTTTTGGACTTTCTTGGGCCCATCTAATAAGATATTTTCGCTAAGGCTTTAGTTTTGAAAATCAAAAGCAGGGGGGAGGGAACCCGGGGCCCCTAACTCTCTGCGTCTGCCATGCAGCGGGCCCCATTATCTCCATGGGCCTCGGTGCATGCACCTGCTGCACCAATGGTAGTTCCGCCACTGTATTACATTCTACTCTGGGACAAAATCTTTGGCAAGATATGTCCTACTGCTGCACATTGGAATGCAGAAAACTGTTCATCTTTGACACATCATGAATAATTGTCCCTTTGTAAATTATAAGGGAGAAAAAACTCTTCGGGTCCGAATAATTAAGGAGAGTGTCTGCCTTTTTTTGGCATGTTGTACACACAGTCATTCTGTGCATGCTTAGAACCAGATTATGCGCCAAGGAACGCAGCCACGTCCAAGTCGTCTTTGAGTGCAAAGGATGTTTACTACACCCTTATTTCAAGGAGTGAACAGGGTGTGGAATGGTTGGATGCAGGAGGCAAAGTACAGTGAGGGCATTACCGTGCAGCAACGTCCAAACCAGGTTCAGGCGCACACTGAAGCAAGCAGTTTTCCAGACATAAAGCTCCTAAGCTCCTGCTCAGGGGGCTGCTTTAAACACCTGCTGTGAACTGTAATGAAACAGAGCTGCATGTCCCAAGTCCTCTGATGGAATAGTGAACTTACACCTTCATACACTCATCTCATTAAACACCCCTGTCATTAAACACCCCTGTCACGAACAGCACTTACCTGAGTCTGCATGATGCATATGTGACACAGGGTTAACCAAAAAAAACAACCACCTGGTCTGTCTAAAATGATTAAATCCCTATCTATCCCTTCCCTATCTATGCCACCCACTAGCTTTGTGATACTAATTATGCCACCACCAAGGTTTTTTCAGACAAGAGCTGACACTCTTATTTAGGAAGCCTTCGGTTCTCCCTAGCATTAATCTAACACACTTTACTTTAATCAGAGTTCACATAAACCACAAGGTTTGCACAGTTTCAATTATGTAGCGTCTGGACCAAACTGTCTCGTGAATTCGTAAGAACACAGAGACTAGAACTTATTAAGTGTAATTTAATATGGAAAATACATCCACAATGCTTAAGATAAAACAGATAATAAAAGACATACAAATATAGTGCAATTGTTTCTTATAAAATAAAAAGGATGAAACACAGAATTGATACCTCACTTAGAATCAAGTTTCTGGTGCTGAAAGAAGCAGAAAAAATGGGACCTCTTCAATCAAATGACTCCCTCAGAGTGAACCAAGACTTACATTTACACTATAGTTTTAAAACCCAGCTACAGGACACCCTAGCCCCCTTTCCTGTGAGGTCAGAACCAACAGGATGGTAGAATGCAAATTAGGGTTTTATGACTCTGCTGTTGGAATACCTTTAAGTCAAGTTTTCTTTACACGGCGTAACTTTTCAACAGTATGGTTTACAAACATGATTTTACCTCCACGCAACAGGTCATAGGTTTCCCTTCATCTGCATACCACACATGCCTCTGGTATGTATGGTATTGGAGAAAATGATATGATATTTTCCTGTGACCCTATTCAGCTTGAATCTGTCATTAACATACAACCCAGTCTCTGCAGTCGGCATGTCTAGGGCCTCCCAAACATGTGTTAGATTTCATTGTCTTGCAAGATATATCCTCAAAGGCTTTCACATTTGCGTCCTGCCATAAATGGCATAAGGTGCTACCCTTATCTACCAGCCCCCTCTGGGTAGTTTAACATACACAAAATCCATTGATCTAACAGCTTCTAAGAGAATCATGTCACACTATTTCTAGGAAGTAATTCACAAACATATATTTGCAGATTTATGCCTAAAAATTTGCTTGCACATGACAACCCCTTTATAAGACCAATTGAGGAAGATTACTATGGTGCCAATTCTTCAGCATTTCTTGCATTGAAATGGATTGCAGCAGTCTTATACTAAAGACGTCATTTTTTTTTCCAGCACTACTTGTGAATGTGGATGATTTACTACATTTTTGAGTGAATGTGTTGTCATATATTTATACCATAGTAATATACCACATTATCAATGTTTGTATGTTTTAAAATCTTATGTGCCTGCTGAATAGTTGGTCACCTACTTGCAGTTGTTTTGTTTTTATCTGTTTTTATAATTTCATTTTACTCACTTTTAGTCAAAGGCTTGCTTATGAATTTTACTTTTATATGTATATTTAGGATAATAGTTTTGTTCTTTTTCTTTCTTTCTTTCTTTTTTTTTTAACTATTTATTTTGAGAAATCGCAATGAAATACAGATACGAGTCAACAAATTAGTACATTGCGGAAGTAGAAAAAAACCAAAACAAAACAGGAAGCAAAGCAAGACATGAATAAATAACAATGTAACAGAAAATTAAGTAATGGATATGCAAGACATCAACAGAATGCCATTGAGGAAACAGTAAGTATACCATTGTTACTCAGGATATTCAAACATCAATAACATTTTATAATAGTATAGAGGGGGATAAGGGAGGGGGGAGAGGGGGCACTGGTCGTCACCTAAAGAAAGTAGATAAATAATAAAAATAAAAAGAGAACATTCTTCCCTTTATCTTATTTATTTTTTTCAATAAAAGAAGTTCAGGAGAGAGTATTACCTGGGTATTTGGGACAGGGGTAACCGCTTCAGGAGTCAGGTCCCCTATGCCCATCACTTAACAGGAAGGAGTAGGTGCAGGAGCTAAGGGGTTATAAGTAAAGCCAAGGAGCCCAAATCTGGTGGAATTTATCGTCCTTATCGTGAAGGTGGTATGTAATCTGTTCCATCCGTGCAATGAACCAAATATAGGATCGCAGAGCCGCCATAGTGGGGGGTTCAACTTGTTTCCTTGACTTAGCTACTAGGCATCGCGCAGCTGCAAGGACATGGGATGCCAATTTTGCAGACTGTCTATCATCATCAATCAGAGGGTAACAGAGAAGAAAAGACCATGGGTCTTTCCGGACGGGGCACGGAAGGAGGGAGGAGAGGAGGGCCCTAACTCGGTCCCAAAAGGAGGATATTTTAGGGCAGGACCACCAGATATGTAAGAAAGAACCCATCTGGCCACATTTTAGTAAGTTTGTCAGGGGTGTAGTACCATCTATAGTATATTTTATAAGCGTTCTCCTTAACTAAAGTGGAAATAGAACTGGTGGCAACCTGTTCCCTTATGGTTTCCCAGCAATCCTCCTCCGGGGGGGGACCCAGGTCCCTCTCCCACTCCCTCTCATGCCTACCGCCCGAAGGTAAAAGTACATCAAGAATAAGGCTATAGATATAGGAAATCGTGCCCCTACCCGAAGGTGAGGAGAGACATAAAGTTTCAAAGGGGGAAGCACGAGAGGGGGAAGGAGTCCACCCGAGGAGAGAGCCCACAAAGTGCCGTAACTGGAAATACTCATAGAATTTAGGATGGAGACTTGGGAATTTAGAGCGCAGATCATCCCAGGAGATAAAGGCACCATGAAGTATTAGATCCCCTGCAAATCGAACACCTGCAGAGACCCAGGGACTATAGAAGGCAGAGGAGAGCCCAGGAGGAAAGGCAGGGTTACCCCAAAGAGGTAGGACAGGAAAAGAGGATATCGGGATTTTGAGATGGGGCCGGCAGGTCTCCCAGATCGTAGCTGAAAATAATAAGGTGGGGCATCGGCAAGTAAGGGGAGATCTAGCTTGTTTTGAGAGACCCCAAATACAAGAAAGAACTGGAAATTTAAGATAGGCGGATTCAATGTCGACCCACGACAATTTCGCAGGGTGGTGCAAAGGAGGCTACAATATGGCTCAGGTGAGCCGCCCAGTAGTAAATTTTCAAATCCGGGAAACCCCTACCACCACTTCTGGTGGGTCTCTTTAAGAGAGCCAGCTTAATCCTGGGAGACCGACCATTCCAGACAAATCTAGAGAGACATTTTTGGAGAGATGAAAGATCCGAAAGGGGGACTCTAACAGGAAGGGTCTGAAAGAAATAAAGAAGCTTAGGAAGGAGGTTCATCTTGACAGAAATGATCCTGCCCAGCCACGAGATGATCAATGAGCGCCAGGAGAAAAGTTCTGATTTGATTTTAGCAAAGAGGCCCGGGTAGTTCTCCCGATACAGAGAGTCGTAGGAGTCGGTAACAAAAATACCTAAGTATTTAATTTTCTTTCTTTGTCACCGAAAGTTAAAACGGGAGGTGAGTGCTAGTCCCTCCAGGGAGGGGATATTAAGGAGGAGGGCTTCCGATTTTGCAATATTAATTTTGTAACCTGAAAGGTGCCCATAATGGTGTAAAATGTTGAAGAGTCCGGGAAGCGACTCCCCTGGCTGCTGGAGAGTCAACAGGACATCATCCGCAAAGAGAGAGAGCTTACTCTCTAAGTCCCCCGTTCGCACACCCCGTATATCTGGACAGGCCCGGATAGAGGCAGCAAGAGGTTCTATAACGAGGGCAAAGATAAGAGGGGACAGAGGACAACCTTGGCGGGTACCGTTGGATATAGTAATAAGGTCTGAGGGAGAGCCGTTGATCATAACTCTTGCAGTGGGTCGAGAATATAAGGCTTGAATACCAGTAAGGAGGCTACCTGAGATGCCAAACGCCGACAAGGCTCGGAACATAAAGCTCCAAGAGATCCTGTCAAAAGCCTTCTCGGCATCGAGGGAGAGAATAATAGCTGGATCCTCCCTGGTATTAATGATATGAATCAGATCAACGACTCTCCTGGTATTGTCTCTGGCCTGACGGCCCGGTATGAAGCCAACCTGATCGTAATGTACAAGGGAGGGGAGGACCGAATTTAATCTATTAGCCAAAATTGTAGCATTGAGTAGGGAGATAGAGCGATAACTAGCGCAGTCATGAACATCTTTACCCTCTTTATGAATGACCGAGATCCGAGCCTCCAAAGAATCCCTGGACCAAGAACCCCCAGTCATGATTGAGTTGAAGAGGGTGTGCAAACGAGGGACCAGAAGCCCAGCAAACCTCTTATAGTAGACAGCCGTGAAGCCATCAGGCCCCAGAGCCTTTCCAGATTTCTGGGACTTTATAGTCTGTACAATCTCCTCCTTAGTAATCTCATCCCCCAGTAGAGTACTAGCCTGTGGAGAGAGTTTTGGAAGCTTAGCAGAAGAAAGAAAAGACTCAATCAACTGCGAGTGTTGCTGGGATACCAAGGGGTCAGAAAGTTGGGGAAGGTTGTAAAGTTTGGTGTAGTACGATTGGAAGGCGGCACGTATCCGCTGAGGGTCATAGTGTAAAACCCCGTCTGAGTCCCTGATAGCAAGGAGATTCCGGGCCGCTATCTTAGCTCTGAGTTTGGTGGCCAGTAATCTATCGGCCTTATCGCCCTTTTCATAAAAGCGCTGATTGAGCCACTTCAGTTTATTAGCAACCTGGTGGGATAATAAGAGATTTAATTCACCTCGCACAGAAGCAATTTCCTGGAGAACCAAGGGATCAGGGTTCAATTTGTGACGTTGCTCTAGAGCTCTCAGCGAGTCCGTCAGTTGGATAGTTTTAGCCAGGCGAAGTCGCTTAGTCCGAGATGCCAGAGCAATAAGATGACCCCGTATTACCGCCTAATGGGTGTCCCAAAGAGTCATAGGGGAGATATCAGGGGTGTCGTTCGTCTCAAAGTATTCAGAGAGAAGAGATTGAAGGTGAGTAATAGTATCTTTATCATGTAGGAGTGACTCATTAATTCTCCAGGTTGCTTTAGGAGGACGGTGGGCAAGGCCGGTAAGTACAGCGGAAACAGGGGCATGGTCCGACCAGGTGACAGGAAAGATCTGGGAAGAGCTAAGTTTAAGAGTGAGGTCGTGGCTGAGCAGGATCATATCAATCCTAGAGTAAGTGGTATGGGGAGAAGAGAAGAAGGTATAGTCCCTGGCCAAGGGGTCTAGTATTCTCCATGAATCATATAAGTTGTGGAGTTTCAGAAAAGCCTGTAAGGCAGCAGTGGTGTGAGCATCTCTCCTCGGGGGAGAAGAGGAGGAGACCGAGGAGCGATCTATAGTCGGAGCTAATACAGCATTGAAGTCACCAGCGACAATAAGTTCACCCTGACGAACACGCGCTAACAGAGAGCCCAATTTCTTGAAGAATTTATGCTGGCCGGTGTTGGGTGCATAGAGATTCACTAGAGTGCAGGGGAGATTATTTAGAGTGCCTATGAGAATAAGGAATGTACCTTCTTTATCCTTATGGCAGTCGTGGAGTTCAAAAATTAAGTGGCGTGCAAACAAAATTGCTACTCCTCGCTTTTTCTGCCTATGGTTACAGGCATGGTATGTCAGGGGGAATTTTTGGGAACGAAGCTCGGGGTGGAGGTGGTTGACAAAATGTGTTTCTTGTAGAAATATCAGGTCTCCTTTAAGGGACTTGAGAGACGAATGGAGCTTAGCCCGCTTCTGAGGGGAGTTGAGGCCCTTGACATTATAGGAAATAAGGTTAAGGGTCATAGGTAGGTCAATGGGGAGAGCGCTAGAGACCAGAAGAGGGAAGAAATATCAGGGAGGAGAAGAAAGAAAGAAGTAGACACAGGGAATGACTTGGTAGGTGACGACCAGTGAGGAGAAGGGATGGAGGACCAGGGGTTAAGGGTATAAAGGGACCGACATAGCGGACCAAAGTCCACTTGTCGCAAGTGCTGGTGAGGGATAGGACATGATGGAGAAGCCATCAAGGGGACCAGCATAGAGCCTTAGGCTCTAAGGGGGGTGGTGAGCTAGGAGCAACTAGGAAACGGAGGGCCGGGGGACCAAAGAGGAGATCCCGAGTGACCAACTTAGTGTGTTTGACCTATGGAGAGGGAAGGGAGAGGAGAAAGCAGGAGGGAATTACTGAACCCTAAGGTAAAGAAGGGTAATGGGAAATCAAGGGGAAGACCCATCCAAAGAAATATTCACCAGCAGAAAACATATGATGTGAAATAGCAAGTAATTCAATAACAAGAGCTACATCCTAGTGGCCCCATGAGGAGCCACCGGATGTGGCCCGGAATAAAAGCAATATAGAGAGATTCAAATAGACAACATAACGGCCGTAAATACAGCATAGAAAGAATTAAACAAATTAAAACAAAACATCACAGTTACTTATCGGTGGCAAAGGCAGGAGCTGTAGTCTGTGCATCGTCAGAGCTTCATCACACCTAGAAGAAAAAGTAAAGAGCAACAACCCGCCTTCTCTGGAAGCAGACTAAAACAAGTCAGCAGACAGTGGAAGGCATTACAGTATCCGGAGGAAACATTATAGTCTCAGTCCAGTAGAAATGAAGAACGAAGGCGGCTGAAGACGTGACTGCCTTGAAGTCTATGTCCAGTTGTAGGACTATTCCAGGCAGCTGCGAGGACCACATCGGATCCTGTAGAGGAAAGTGCGGCCGCACTTTGAAGAAGGTGCAGGAACCAGAAAATGCTGGTCAGGTGTCCGTAGATTGCGGCTTAGAATGGCGAGGGACAGTTGACCAGTCTCTATGGGGAAGCCGCTGGGCTCTCGGTGTGGAGGGTCCCGCAACATTAGGGACCTGAGAAGCTTCCGGAGGAGCATTTTGGTTTAGGCCAATCTTTCGTAGAAGGTCCCGCGCCTCGCCTAAGCTTCTAGCTGATAGTTGTTGGTTCTGGTACCAAAGATAGAGACGAAATGGGAACCCCCAGCGATATCTGATGTTGTTCTCCCTGAGGATTGAAGTAACAGGCTGGTGTTCTTGCCTCCGGGATAAAGTGATGGGAGAGAGGTCTTGAAAAATTTGGAGGGTATGCCCTTCATAAGATAAAGAAGGAAGCTTTCTAGCAGCTTGTGAGACAGCTTCTTTGGTCGAAAAGTAGTGAAAGCGGAGGATAACGTCTCTAGGTGCCGATTGGTCAGGTGGACGGGGTTTAAGGGCTCTGTGAGCTCTATCCAGCAAGAGTTGGTCTTCCAAGACTTCCGGAGCAAGCTGGGAGAAAAGTTTCCGGAGATAGGGGTCTAGGTGTACAGGTTCAACAGACTCTGGAACGCCTTTAATTCGGAGGTTGTTTCTCCGGGCTCTATTGTCCATATCTTCTTGGCGCTCGTGGATAGTATTGAGCTCCTGGCGGACTTGTGAAAGGTCTTCAGTCGTGGATTCCTGAAATGAGATGATGTCATCCATTTTCCTTTCGATATGGTCTGTACGAGAACCCAGCGAGGACACCTCTGACCTCAGACTATGAAGAGCGTGCTGAACTTCAGCGTGGACTGATGACCGAAGCTCTTTCATTTCCTTTATCAAAGAGAGAAAGTCTTTTTTGGTAACTGGAGCAGACACATCTTCGTCAGAGTCCGAGTCCTCTTGGGAGTGAAGAGAAGCTGTTTGTTCTGTTCCAGAGACTGAGGAGGTCTTATTAGGGTAATATTGGGAGATACTCTTAGAGTGGTTTTTTTTATTTTTCGGCATAATTACGTACAGTAGGGTCAGAGATGAAGGATTCGGGAAAGGTAGGTCAAATACAGCAATCTTCAGGACAGGAAATTCGATCAGAAAAGGCCACTCGGGAACGAGATAACAGCTACATCACAGAAGCATAACAGTAGAGGACCCCGGCCATCCGCATTAAGCCAGGCTGGAAGCTAAAACATATGTACAAACTCTTGTATGATCCTTGAGGTTTAACCGGTGGCACAGGGCCCACTCACTGACCTACTAATCCTGACCAGCAGCGATCACAGCAGGTCGCGGGGGACCACTTCCGGGGGTACAAGGTCCAGCAAAAGGTCGTTGCGTGGGGATGAAGTAATCAGGTCAGAAGAGGCCCTCAGAGAGCTCCGAGGATGGCACGGGCACTACTGACAATCTTGTATGCCCCAGCAGCTTTTGTTCCCATATACAGGGTGATATATCCAATTACCCAATTGAAATGGAACAGTATTGAAAATAACAGCAGATGTATCTTCAGTGCAGAAGAGAAAAAGGAACCAGCAGGATATTCAGTATAAAAAGATTAATATTAACAGGTTACCACTGGGTGGCAGTAGAGCACTGCGCTGCTGATACTAGGAACAATCTGGTTGGGCCAATTTGATTGACAGATTCGATTGCAGTAGGACTCGTGGACATTGAGTAGGACAATCAGAAGCCTGCGTGAGAGACAGGGCAGGGTTTTTTAGTGCCCCAAGCCTCGCTGTAATGAACTACAGCGCTTCAGAGACAATCTCTTTCAGACCCTGTACCAGCGGTGAACCGGAAGTGCGGGACCGAGACTTCCGGTTTTTCCGGCGGCGGTGAAAGAGTCTCCTCCTGAGAGCCTCAGCCAGGCGGGGAAAGCAGTCAGGCGTAGCGGGGACCATGTAAGGATCTGGGGGATGCAGACAGATGCTCCGCTGCGCGTGGGGAGGGGGACCTCGGGTCCAGACTCACCCGTTTGCGGCCTCCGGCGCTGCGGGTAGGAGTTGAAGGACCTCGGTCAGTCTGTGGCTGGTGTTGCTGGGCAGGTAGCCTCCAGGAGTACTGGCGTGTCTGGACACTCGGCCAAGGGATAGGCCACAGCAAATCACGGGACCAGAGTACCGCCGGCTTCCAGGGGACACAGGCCTGTCGCAGAGACCGTTCAAACCTCCAGACATGCAGGAGGTAATAGCGCTGCTATGAACCCAGTTTTTTGGGGATGTCGGAGGGTCTATGGGGCACTGGTGACCCAGGTGGGAGCCAAGTAGGGAGAAAATGCCACCAAAAATCTGTTTTTAAGGACTCTGGGACCGGAGCTCTCCTGAAGCACGTCCAAGTAGCATGGAGTCCAAGCCACGCCCCCCTTTCTTTCTTTTTTAACAGTTATCTAATGAGACTGGCAAGGCCACTTTCAGGTGTAAGTGTATTTGCAATCTTTAATGTACAAACAGACCAAAAAGCTGACAAGTAATGAGGTAAAGTAATTTTTGATGCCCATCAGTTACTCTTTCACATATTTAGCATTTCCGTGAAGTGGCCAAGGCCAAGGTGGCAGAGCAGGAGGGCAGCAGCCATCAACTCCTCCAAAATCAACAACTGGTCCACCGTCCCTGGCCCAGAGAGCGTGTCTTCAGGACATGTGTCAGCCTGTTGGGGATGTCTGAAGCTGAACTGGTGCATTGCTATTGGTTCCCGCCTCATGTCATCATGGACACCCTGCACTTTGTGCAGAGTGATCTAGAGCCAATGCGCAACATCCGACAGCAATACTGCCATTGACCAAACTGTTGACAGTATTACTCTTTTGTGCCACTGGGTCTTTCCAGACCACAGTTAGTGTCGTAGCAGGGATGTCCCAGAAGTTCTTCAGCCAGGTGTTAAAGGCTGTTCTGCAGGCGTTCCTGTTGAGGCTCAGGCAATTCATTCATCTGCCACTTGATGAGGAGCCTCTTGTACCTATAAAGCAACAGTTTGCCACCATAACTGGCTTTCTCTATGGCAAATTAGAGGGCACATGTGTAGCCCTGATCCCTTTGTGTGGAAATGCTTTGATTTATTTGAATCAGGAGCATTTCCATTTAATAATTGTACAGGCTATATGTGATGTCTCTCTCCTAATTCAAGACAGAGTTGCTGTCTGGCCTGGAATTATACATGACACCTTCGCCTTCAGGCAGTTAGGGACGAGGCGCAGATTGCAAGAGAGGCAAAGCCAAATGGTGACATGTGGCTACTAGGTACTATGTTTTATTTATTATGTTTTTTTGGTTAACCTTTTGTTGTCTTAAGGAATTTGACATATACTGTAGTCAAAAATGCAACAGCTACCACGTTTACTAAATATCAACACTATTGACAATATATTGCATGCAACAAAGCAAGTGATGGAAGCTAGTTTTATAATTGTTAGTTATGGGAAATACATAGCTGCATACATGTAGCATGCAAATAGTTGTTTGCATTTTTTGTCTGTTTATTTTTTAACTATATATACAACATGGCCTGTTGCCACTCTAAATTAGTATCCCCATTATAAAAGTACCTAGCCTTTTTCTTGTTTTTTTTAAAAAATTCTCGTTGTTTCTCTTATTGAATCAGGCCAGTAGACTTAATTTGCAAATATTGCCCCATTACAAGAGCACCATGTCATGTTGTAAACTCTCCATTTGACTGTGTTTGTTTTGTTTGTCATTATCAATATGTTGGCATTTGCATTTCTTGTCACCATTTATAGGAGACATTGCATACCATTTCCACTCTTGGCTCTTCACTCCTCTTTTGAACCTACATTCGGAGCAGGGAAGTTGCATACAGTGTGGCATCCGGCCACCAGATCAGTTGTTGAGAGGGCATTTGGCCTTTTAAAGGCAAGACACAGACCAAGAGAGAATAAGATCAATCTAATACCTTGACCGGTGTGGTGGCGCTCTTATGTATGCGCAAGGACATTATTGCTATATGTGTGTGGTATTCCATAACATTGCTGTTAGAAGTAGAGTTCCTTGGGTGGATGAGGTCGTGGTTGCTGGCCAGCATGTGGAAGCCCTCCTGAAGTTGTGGATACTGCCAAATTTAAAGAATGTGTCATTTCCACCTATTTTGCATGTAAGTTTCTTTTGTTTTTATTACAACTTTAAAGTGAATAACCAATAACTTAAGTTTTTATTATGAATTACACACAATGTCAAATGTGTCATAAGCTTGGGGGGAAAAATTCAAATAATTTTTTTCGCCGTTTCTTTCACCTTGGTGCTACTGTTGATGGTTTTGGATTCACCTGGCTTCTGGTTACCGGTGATGGGGAAGGCAACAGTGGGAAGAAGCAGAGGACAATGGAAAAGGAGAGAGTGGAGGTGCATCAGAGGATGATTGAGTGGCAGGGGGGGCAAGACGGGAAGAGAAGTGAGAGGGGCAGAGATGGCAGGGGGGGAGACAGAGATGCCAGAGTTCTGTTGTTTAAAATTGTGGTATTGTGGATAAATTGAAGGATTACCAAAAAAGGTATGTTCTTGGTTGAAAAAATTGAAACCTTGCAAAATAATCTATTTTGATTGGAGAGGGTAGTTGGGCAGTATTGTAAAATTGATGAGGATAAGGAGGGTGAAGTTAGGGAGGAATTTCACCACCCAACTATTGGGTGGTGAAGACGGTACGATGGATCATCATCATCAGCTATTTATATAGCGCCACAAATCTGCCGTGCTGTACAGAGAACTTTCCCACATACACATACACAGACCAAGAGAGAATAAAATCAATCTAATAGCAGCCAATTAACCTACTATTATGTTTTTGGAGTGTGAGAGGAAACCGGAGCTCTCGGAGGAAACACACAAACACAGGGAGAACATACAAACTTCACACAGATAAAACCATGGTCTGGATTGGACTGAATTTGGGATAAAGGTGAAGGAGATAATACATGTGAAATTGAGGCTGGAGGGTTGTTTGTGACACTTTGTGCAATAAGGTCAGTGAGACGGATAAGGGTAGTGTTGATTGTGGTGAGGTTAGTCTGACAATTTACCAGAGAATTTGGTGTGTATGCAATGTTAAATGGGTCATGCTAAAAAATTAGCAAGTTATAGTTAAATGTATCAACCAGCATATATGTTTTGTGTTGGGTGCACTGTTAACTATGCTACATTTAGAAATCTCAAATTGAAATTTGCTTAAAATAATCATTCATCTTGAACAACATGGTCTGATAGTGCTCTCTGATGACTAGCTTTCAGGATACATTGAAAGGTTTGTTTATTTACTTACAATTGGCAAATGCTAAGTATCCTTTTATTACAAATGTCAAAAATTGGTTAATGTTCTGCTAAATTTTAATGCTGTACTACACAAATATGACTTAGTTTTGTAAAATCTATTGGCCTTTACAATGTACCTATTGGGATTAGATGTGCAATGGGGGGTGCCAATGCCATGGTCTCCTGGGGGCTGAGGTTAGAGGGAAGTGGGGGACCACTGCCTGTCGCCTCTGCATGCCTGCGGTGGTCCCTCCACATGTCTTTTAGTTTGCGTGTAAAGTCTTGCTACCTGAGAAAAATGATCCAAGAACACAATGTTATAATGTATACCTTGAAAACCTACCTTGTTCTTTGTCATAGAGGAGACAGACTAATAACCTAAAGGTAGCCATTGTTAATCCTTAAAATATTTCAATATAACAGAAAATCAAAATTTTCAAGGGGTCATCAGACTGATTAATTATATTAATATAATTTATATTTTAAACAATGCAAAAACAACATTACTTGCACTTGGAATGTTGATCACAATACATAAGTTAGTTGTCCACAATGTATATGTTTTGTGACCTCAGTCACTGTGCATCTCATTGGATTCACTGCAATGACATGTCTAGTTATTACTTTCCCATATTCTTAATTGGGAAGGTGCTGAGATCTGCCAGGTGATGGAATGCAACCTCTCCACCACCAGCTGAACAAGTACCTGTTGAATAAAGTTTGGCTGCCTTCGCTTGGTTCCTGCTGTGGAAGAGCCAGAGGCCTGACTTGGTCCAGTCTCTTCTTGGTCAGACATTACTTAGAAAGATAATCCAGAAAACATTCATTAGTAACTCTCCTTAAATGCCATGTAAAGTGTCACATATTGGGCCTGGTACTTACCAATAATTCCCAAGATATACTTCACAGCAGCAAAAGCTATATTTGGATTCACAAAATGGCAAGGAGGGGGGAATGATTGTCTCATCAGCTGTTTTATTGTGGATACAGATGAGCTCTCCTGCGCTAGCAGATGTATGACTGGTAAAGACTTGTCATGTCCCTAATTGCCTAGATACGGCAGAGTAGTGAAATTAACTGACAGGTGAGTCATCCATCTTACAAATGGTATTGAAGCATTCCACCACTGATGTGCAAACACCCGTACGTGGTCTGCAGGATGTTAAAAAGTCTCATTCACTTGTAAGCATGTGGTTTGCCACATTCTCACATGCTGAGTTGCGGGTCTTGCTGGCAATACTTCATCATTGCATTCGGCACGTAACTTGATTTGTTAGTAATAAAAAAAAGCTGAATGCATGCCTGGCAGTCCGCAGGCGGCTGTGCCTTGAAATCTGTAGTCGCTGCTCCATCGTGCAGCTGTAGAGGAGATGGAGCGACTTGAGGAGGAGACATCCTGAGCTCCTAGCAGAACTGAGGGCAGAGATTGCTAGGCGTAATTTCTGCATTAATCATACTTTGTCATATTTACATGTCCAACACCTGCTAGGTAATAGTGATGTATGTGATTAGGTATGCAATTAATATAAACCTCCTAGGTCAAGTCCATATAAAAGTGGTATGGTTTATTTGTCCAATGATGGTGTGATATAGGATATTACACATTGCAAGCTAACAATATCTCTATGTCTCTATGTATGAATGAGACAAAGATAACATTTCTAAATAAACTAATGGATCATATGTATTCCAAAAGAACACATCCGCATCCACCGACAGGAGGAGGAGGGCCAGGAGAAGGAGGCAAATGAAGTAGAGAGGCAGAAAAAGGAGATTTTTTTTCATATTCACCATTACTGTTCACGCCCCTATCAAACCAACAGGCAGAGTAGGAGTCACAGGTGCTTGTGAAAGAAAGTAAGTACCAGGATTTTGTAATGTAGTCAACTTTTAAATTTTTGTTTAGCCATCATAAAAGTGTGGCCATTTAAAACAGTTTTTGACATAAGTGTTATTTACCCTAGACCTGGGGGTAAATGCATCAATCTCCGGTTTTGTCAACTGGCGGGAGTTCGGCGAGATGACAGCTTAAATTTAAAGCGGCGCTGCTTGTAAAGGGTAGTTTCCCTTTACAAGGCAGCGCCGCTTTAAATTTAAGCTGTCATCTCGCCGAACTCCCGCCAGTTGACAAAACCGGAGATTGATACATTTACCCCCTGGTCACAGTTTACCAAAAGGGGTCTGACATCATGGTCCTAATAAATTGTGGAAGAAAACAAACTCCCATCACGCAAAATATATATCTACATGTGCCTCCAAAAAATAATATACTTCGGAATATTACTGTGTTCAGCATAACATGAACCTTTGGCCTGATTTTCACTTAGTATACCACTTGTGAACTTTACTGAGTTTGCAAAATGTGTGAATAAAGTACCCACAGATCACACTGGATAAGACCCAATGTTCGTAAATGTCTTTTAAAACTGTTTTCCAAACTGATCTTGTATAAAAGGATCCCCATACCTATGCATTAGCCAGAAAAGACCATTATTTAAACATCAATTGCAAATAATTTTAAGACCAGAATACCAGATGAAGTTTTCTGTTCCCTCTCTCAGCCAGAATAAAACAAAAGGCCTACCAATACGATTTGTGTACTGTATGCTCACCCTGCAGGCCCAAAAGAAAACCATATAAAACCATTCAATAACAAACAAGCCATGTTCCAAAAGGATGTCCCATTTACCACCACGTATGTTCCTCTGTAGCTCCAGCCCAACCTTCTTCAAAACCTTTTAGCAATATGCCAATTTGTACTTCATGGTAAATCAACATAGACTTATGTTCTATGTACATGATATTTCTTCAGCATGTGTCACAATGCTATTATTGACAACTAAAATTATACTATCAAGTGCAGTGGAGTGCAGTTATGTATGAAAAGTATTTGATGATTTACCTGAAATTCACAGTTGGTGCACAAATAATTGCCTTATGCTAATGTTTAAAATTGAAAACATATAGACAGACAAAACATAAGCAATCTCAGAAAGTTGACTAACCGAAAACCCTATTATACATATAAATGAAAAGTGAAAAAATTAAACCATTTATGTTTGGGCCATAATGTCTTTATTTGGGGCATACAATATGGTCCAATGCATGAAAAGAACAATGACATAATGCAGCATAACATATATTTAGCATAATTAGTCCCTTGCTTTTAATAATTTTTTTATTTTTTTTTTATTGTTATTGATATTATTCCGTAATTGCTCTAGTATGCATTAAACTGTTCAATGTGTCAACTCACCAAAGTCTTTAAACTGCTAGAAGCCCCAAAAGTAGCTCATCAGAAGATCTATTGCATCAACTTCTGCTCTAACATCTATGATCCCAAGCAAGCAGGAGCTACACCCAAACTATCCATAAGAAAAGTACGTTTCTCATCTGGGACAAAGGCACTGCTGCCCAGTATCAAGACAAACTCACCATACACAGAAGTATTCAGTCTCAAATAAAAACTTACAGATACTCACTTATTAGCTTTAACTTTGGCACAAGGTAAGTAATAAAAGCCCATTAGAGGCCATTGTGTTTTTAACACATAATTAACCCAAAACAAATCACTGAAATGCCCACACCCTCTAACAACATTTGAAAGATGTCGCACAGCCCACTTGACATAATGTAGCTTGAATGATTTCTGTTATATCAATTAGAGATAAGCACTGCAAAGCAATAATTCATGAAGCACGGTGCCTTAGTGGTTGGCACTTCTGCCTCACAGTACTGGGGTCATGAGTTTTATTCCCGACCATGGCCTTATCTGTGTGGAGTTTGTATGTTCTCCCCATGTGTATGTGGGATTCCTCCGAGTGCTCCGGTTTCCTCCCACACTCCAAAAACATACAGGTAGGTTACTTGGCTGCTATTAAATTGCCCTTAGGCTCTCTCAATCTGTGTGTATGTTAGGGATTTAGATTGTAAGCTCCAATGGGGCAGGGAATGATGTGAATGCAGCGCTGCGGAATTAGTGGCGCTATACAAATAGATGATGATGAAGCTGAAGCACCCAGTGCAGAAAATACCTTCCTTCATAATTTCACATGTCAGTAAGGTGACGATCCAAGCAATGACAGTGTATCCCCTTGTATCCCCTCAATATAATGAACAAGGAGAATAAACTAGCACCAAAACACATAGAAAATAACTTAATATACCGACATAGCGCACGTAAAATATAAAAAACCCAAGGTGTAACAATAATGTCCCTTCTACTTTTGGTGTACTACCCAGCCACTTGGCAACAACACCCAGCCCTACAGGTAAAACAGCTTAACCAAAGGGGGGCCACTGGACACTTGTGCCCTTACCTGTAGCCTGTCCCATTTATGTAGGTGTCCTCTGCAGTTAGCACAAGCATGCCTTAATCTGACATCCATAACTTTGTTTCAACATATGTTCTCAAAGCAAAACATTATCCTCCAAATGTAAACATGTGTTAGGCCCCCTCTGTCCCACTCAGCAAAGACCAATCATTGGAAAACACATACCTAAATTGTGTAATCTCCAGCCATATTTCCACTTCCCTGCTCCGGAAAGAAATGAAAACCCATCCCGAAATGCTGTTAATGAGCATTGTCTTTAGGTTTTCTCCACATAGTCCCCTTGGACATCGTGTACATGCCTGAAACCAAATAACATATGATTTAATGATATACACGTGCTCCTTAAGCTCTCTACGTTGCAGGCCTAAAACACCAACCGACAAATCAAACCAGGTGATATAACTATTGCAGGTTTGCTCGTCCACACCACCTCACCCTTTAATGCATTTGCCAACCCAAACTTTCGACTTCTCCTACCTACCCATGGGGAGCTACCTGTTCACTCAACCCAGCAACAGAGGAAACCTTAATCCTCACACCAGAAACCTCCTTCCAAGTCCCCAAAGGAGGATGAGACATTACAAAAATCATGTCTTAAATACTCTGGTCAGGGTCAGGGAGGGAGGGCGGGGTTTCAAGTCTCGTAGACCAAGTCAGTGCAAGTTAATCCCATGAGCAGAGACACTTGACTATGTACATATACTTTGGACTATCTGTGTGCCTCTCAAGCCTAATAATGAGCTGAAAAAGCACCAAACTTCCATTAAAACAGTTGACAATAACTTTTGGCAACCTCCTTGCCAACCTCCTTTTCCTTTGATGAAGTTTTCAAGCCGACCCTTGGGCTGCTCCAACTCAACACCTGTGGAACTACCTGCTCACCCAATTGAACAGTAGAGGCACCAGAAACCATGTTCCGCACACTAGGATCCTCCCTTTAAGTCACCAAAGGAGGCCAAAATGGTAAACAAACAGCATCTTGAAAAACCCTGGTCAGGGTGGGGGGCTGGATCATGTATACTTTATGATAGTCATATGCCTGGTCTTGAAATACACCAACAGCCTGCCAACCATAAATTAGGTTGGCCTCCTCATGTTTGACTCCTCTCCCATTTGCTGACTGTAATGCCTCCTTTGCTATGGTCTTAATAGTTAAAACATCCACATAATCATCTATAGGGATTCTCTTTTCAAACCTTTTTCTGGTATTTCTGAGCACTGCTTGGTTATCCCAGCACACCGCCTAACCAAAGAAAGAGGTTCCATCATATCCTTGTTCCAGACCATGCACCAAAGCAATGCTGCTGATAATGAGTGAACCCTTCAACTCCTCCATCCTGGCTCCATAGAAACTACATGCACACACAACCCTATCACCAAAAAATATGAACCATGTTCACCACATTGAGAGCCTCCATCAAATACAACCAGGGTAGCTGTAACACTGTTATAACTTTGGCATCAATACTCTGTCCAGAAGGGAACAAGTAGGGGCAATTGGCGTGCCTAAGTCAGAATTGAGGGGATTTGAGGATGAGGGGCGAAACATGAATTAAGAGGGTATGGAAAGTGGGTCTTAGGAAGATGTTGCAGGGTGTGCAAACACCATGCAAGGGAACGGCAGGAAAGGGGTGGGGCAACTGGGGCACCAAAGGGAGGGATGGGAGGTGAAGTGGCATACCTGGGCAAGGTTGTGGGTAGTGGGGCGGGGGAAGCATGCTGACCAAGGAAGCAAAAGGTGCAGCCAGGGTGAGATATGAAGGGTTTGGCAAAAACATTCCGAGTGGTGGCATGCAATTGACATGGCAATGGCATGGTTTGAGAAAGAGCAAACCAGCAGGGGGGGGCAATATTGGATCTAAAAGGGGGGGTGAAAGCAGTGCCCGGAAGGGATGCGTGAGGCTGAGGAAAAAAAACAGTATCCTGGGTCACCTGGCAGGAGGGTGGGGCAACTGAGAAAAAACAGAGAAAACAGGACAAATTGGGGCAAACAGAGGGGGCTGGCAAAACATGGTAAAATTGTGGAATTGTGGATGGAAAGGGGCAAAATGGAGAGCATGATGCAGTGGAAACAGGCAGAGGGAAAAAGGACTATGATATGAGAGTGGCCATAGATACCAAAGGGAAGCAAATAGGGCAGTGGCACATGCGGGCTGTGCCAAATGGCAGGGAAAGAAGATGCAGCAGGGTGGCAATAGAAAAATGGGAGAGACACATGAGGGGGCCAGGGGTGGGGGCACCACTGAGGCTTAGAGGATTCTTGACTGTGGAACGGGAGTGAGGGGGGAGGGAGTGAGGCACTAACTGTCACTGATGCAAGTGTCATTATAAGGTGGGGAATGGGGCCGATTGGTGGATGATGTGAGGAGAAAGGAAGGGGGGGCAGGCATCTTGTTCACAAGCCCGAGCAGCTATAAGGAATAGCCTGATGAAATAGATTGCTCACATGTCTGGAATAGCCAGTGGCTGGACATACCGCTGCTGGTGCGCAAATGGGAGGTGGGGTCGTAGAGAATGCTACAGCTTGTAAATACAGTGCTGGAAACATGGGAGGGGGGGAGGTTATGATAATAAAAAAACGGAGGGAAGAAGAAGGATGAGGGTGGGAAAAACAGAAAACAAAGAGAGAGAAGAGAATGAAGGAAGCAAACAGACAAAGAAGTGGAGATAAGGAGAGCAAAGGTAAATAAATAAAATAAACTGAAACTAAATAAAATAAGTAAAATAAATAGATAAAAGGCTTAGGCCAGAAAAGAAGAAACATTAATGCACTTTTCACCCTAGGATTCTCCATCAGCAGTCCAGACAATTTTCAGAGACAAGAGGAAGAAAACCAGCTAGACTTTATATAATCTCCTCTTGCATCAGACCATCCCCTGTAACCTCTTCTGATTGGAGAGCGTCTGGCAACCAAACACAGGCTAAACCATTAACTCTTGTTTGGTCCACAATATAGGATCACACACAACCTAGACGCTTATATGCCTTTAGGTCAATATGAGCCCTCAGTTATCCTTTTCATTTTTAATATCAAATATGCATTTGCTTCCTATCCCTTGTAGTTTCACAACACCTGGAGAGCCACAGCTGCCATAGTGTAACTTTTGTTAAATATGTTGCTTTATTTTTCTTACCTACTTCTGTGCTTTTATGCTATAATAATCAGGGAACATTGTTTATTGTGTTGTCCTGATAATGGCACAGCTCTGTTGTACTTTGTGCAGTAAATACAATTATATCCAAAGAGCAGAGTTGAGCCATATCTAACAAAACAATTTTGGTGAAACATAAAAACATGACTAAAAAGCACACTAAAAAGACAGAAATATAAAGCATATATAAAATAAAATATGGATAAACCTGCGCTGATCTTAGACTGCAGCCACTTATTACCCTACATACATTCCACCCAAGTATGTTAAAACATCAAACTACATACTATTTGGACAATAAGTACGGCGCTGACTATATAGATTGTAGTTAAATATTCCTATACACAAACCATTAGTTCTTAATACACAGTATCAGTTCATAATTTCCAAAAGTCAAAGATGATATTTTTTTTAGGACTGATTGAAAAACAATGTTGAATGCTGGATTTCCACAGTACATAGAATGATATATCACTGCCCTCTTCCAAAAAGCTCAGAGGGAAAGTATTTTTCTCTCACAAATTTTTATATACATAGGAGAGATCAAAAGAGAAAACACATCTTAGTATTTATCTAAAAAAAAGGACTTCAGAAGCTC
The DNA here is from genome assembly GCF_038048845.1 of Mixophyes fleayi. Taxonomy (NCBI): domain Eukaryota; kingdom Metazoa; phylum Chordata; class Amphibia; order Anura; family Limnodynastidae; genus Mixophyes; species Mixophyes fleayi. The sequence goes on from NC_134403.1 coordinate 277,040,191, forward strand.
CATAAACCAGTATCTATCAATGTAGGTGGTTTTTATAGTTGATGTTGTCACCACGTGAGTAACGGAAACCCTCTCGGGAAATTCACTTACATAAAGTAGTTTTCAAGCAGTTGCCCACACATGTATCAGGGATATGCTGAACCGTCTCTCGGGATATCACCTCATTATAAATGTCAGATGGAAAAAATAAAAGCAATATGGTGCATTATCCCAATAACATATTTAATGACAGCCAATAAAACATAAAAACATAAAAATTGCTTCTCCTTCATATAAAAAACAGACTGCGGGACACCTCTCTGTAAGGTTGGACTCTTACCCCGTTCAGAAAAAAACCAGGCACATACGGATAGACTTTTACACCCTCTCGAAAAAGGTCAGGCGCCAGCTGAGTAAATCCACGCACCGCTGATATAAGAACTAAGTCCAAACACTTGCAGATGAGTGTCTCTCTGTTAGTCACCGCCCCTTTCCGACGCATTTCAATTCTATGAATCTTTATCAAGGCTGTAAGAGTCCAACCTTACAGAGAGGGGTCCCGCAGTCTGTTTTTTATATGAAGGAGAAGCAATTTTTATGTTTTTATGTTTTATTGGCTGTCATTAATTATGTTATTGGGATAATGCACCATATTGCTTTTATTTTTTCCATCTGACATTTATAATGAGGTGATATCCCGAGAGAACTCATATAATACACCATAAGAGACGGTGGGCAACTGCTTGAAAACTACTTTATTCAACATTGTTTTTCAATCAGTCCTAAGGAAAATATCATCTTTGACTTTTGGAACTTAGGAATATTTAACTACAATCTATATAGTCAGCGCCGTACCCATTGTCCAAATTGTATGTAGTTAGAAATATAAAGCAGTATATCCAGTAAAAATTGCATGTGAGCAATACATTTAGGGCACCTGGCTGTGTAGATTACCCTTAAAGCTGCACTACCAACTAGTGAAAGATTTTACTAAGGTGTCCCCCGCCCCTCACCGTAGTCCCAGGACGAATGGCTACACAGTCCCCTCTGTTCCTCTAACATCCCTGGCTGATAATGGGGTGGGAATGTGAGTACTAATCACAAGATGCAATAAAGGAACTGGACTGGCAGAGGCCCAGAAAAAACAGCTGCATGTCTGTGCTCTGGCTAGTGAGAACATAGTAAAAACTTTTACCTAGATGGTAGTGCGGCATTAAGTACCTAGTAATGCTGTTGATTTAAAATATACCCTGTAGTCATTAGGGGTTAATAAACTCCTGATACGAGCACACTTTCTTACTTTCTTTCCAAAATAAACTGGCGCAATGCAGCAAAGCAATTAATCAATCAATCAATTAATTTGTTTGCAGCTGCATTCTTTAAAAGCCTAATTACAAAAAAGCAGAGCCTAATTAAAACCAGAGCATAATTCAAATTATTCTCAAGCTGCTGTCTAAGCTCCCGTAACATTAAACCTGCCAGAAGTCTATAGTGAAAAATTCTCATTTAAAAACAAACCAACACAGGCTTTCCTAACTAAAAAAAGAAAATATTAAAGTTTGATCATAAGATTGTAAATGTTTTTTAAAGTCCAAACATAAATTAATTTTTTCATGTAGTCACTTAGGCTGCTTTCTTGTGTTCTGTGCCTATAAGGGAGGCAGCTGCATTTGGCTTTCTACGCGGTCATAATCATAGATGGGACTTTTAACAGTATTATTAAACTGACCAATTGGAGGCAAGAATTAGCATTGTAGTAAATACCAGCCCTATATTGATATTCTTACTGTGACAGATATGTAAAAGGTATGGATTATATAATGATAAACTCCACAGCACAGTGGGTTGTTTGATTACTTTGATTTTTATCCCTGCTTGAGTAGTCTACTGCCAAAATCTCCAGGTTAGAAGTGTCCACATAAAGTTAAAACCATGCAGTAATACCAGAAAATCTAGTACACGAGAGTAAGCAAAAGTAAATTACAATTTTACATAAATGCAAGCAGAAAGAATATAAGCACAAAACAGAGTGGTGAATGAGAGAAAACTTCATAGCCCGGTATGGCCCAATATGCAAAATACACATAACGAAAATGAAAGAAATCCCATTAACTAAGAGATAATACAAAACAGAAGTACAGTCATGGCCAAAAGTTTTGAGAATGACACAGCTATTATTTTTCACAAAGTCTGCTGCCTCAGTTTTTATAATGGCATATACTCCAGAATACCATGGAGAGTGATCAGATGAATTGCATTTAATTTCAAAATCCCTCTTTGCCATGACAATGAGCTTTATCCCAAAAACAACATTTTTACAGCATTTCAATTCTGCCACAAAAAGACGAGCTGACATCAGGTCAGTGATTCTCTCATTAACACAGTTGAAAGTGTTGATGAGCACAAGTTGGAGATAACTCTGTCATACTGATTGAGTTAGAATAACAGACTGGAAGCTTTAAAAGGAGGGCGGTGCTTGAAATCATTGTTCTTCCTCTGTTAACCATGGTTAACTGAAAGGAAACACATGCAGTCATCATTGCTTTGCACAAAAATGGCTTCACATACAAGGATATTGCTGCTATTGCTGTTAGTATGATTGCACCTAAATCAACCATTTATCGTATCATCAAGAACTTCAAGGAGAGAGGTTCAATAGTTGCAAAGAAGGATTCAGGGTGCCCAAGACTGTCCAGGACCATCTTCTAAAGTTGATTCAGCTGCGGGATTGGGGCACCACCAGTGCAGAGCTTGCTCAGGAATGCAATAGGCAGGTGTGAGTGCATCTGCACGCACAGTGAGACAAATACTTTCGGAAGATAACCTTGTGTCAATAAGGCCAGCAAAGAAGCCACTTCTCTCCAGGAAAAACATCAGGGACAGACTGATATTTTGCAAAAGGTACAAGGAATGGACTGCTATGGATTGGGGTTAAGTCATTTTCTTTGATGAATCCTCTTTCAGATTGTTTGGGGCACTTAGAAAAATGCTTGTCTGGAGAAGAAGAGGTGAGCGCTACCGTCAGTCCTGTTTCATGCCAACAGTAAAGCATCCTGAGACCATTCGTGTGTGGGGTTGCTTCTCAGCCAAGGGAGTGGGCTCACTCACAATTTTGTCTAAGAACAAAGCCATGAATAAAAATGGTACCAAAACATCCTCCAAGAGCAACTTCTCCCAACCATCCAAGAACAGTTTGGTGACAAACAATGACTTTTCCAGCATGATGGCAAAAGTAATAACTAAGTGGCTTGGGGATCAAAACATCGAAATTTTGGGTCCATAGCTAGGAAACTCCCCAGACCTTAATCCCATTGAGAACTTGTGGTGAATCCTCAAGAGGCGGGTGGACAAACAAAAACCCACAAATTCTGACAAACTCCAAGCATTGATTAGGCAAGAATGAGCGGCCATCACTTAGTATGTGGCCCAGAAGTTGATTGACAGCATGCCAGGGCAAATTGCTGCGGTCTTCAAAAAGAGGGGTCAACACTGCGAATATTGACACTTTGCATAAACTTAATGCAATTGTCAATAAAAGCTTCTGACACTTATGAAATGCTTATAATTTTACTTCAGTATACCATAGCAACATCTAGCAAAAAGGTCTTAAAACACTGAAGAAGCAAACTTTGTGAGAACCAATACTTGGCACCATTCTCAATACTTTTGGCCATGACTGTAATCTGAAAAAACTACTTTAACCCTTAATCTCACAACAAAAATTAGCAAAACAATTAAAATGCCAAGCATTCCTGTTTGTTTGTGCTGTCTGAGCTTGTTGAAGCTTAAATGGCTACATTGTTTAGTGTTTTTGATGTTTTTGCATGTAAACAGTGAACGCAAACATATTCTAAAACTTTGAACCGAGAACACCTAGAAGGCTGAGTACACACTACAAAAATTTCCTACCAATTTGTTATTTAAATCGATTTTACCAACGACTAAAGTTCCGAACACCGATTACACAATGTGATTTTTGTCTGTCGTAACATTGTCTGAAAAGATTGTGACTCCATACACACTGTGCAGATATATGACCTAATATGCTAAACATATTTAAATAAAAGGCTGAATCTCAGTGCTCACAACACCCACAAACAAAGATTCCAGAAAAGGACATACATCATCACCACTTATTCTATTGTACAGCTTTGTGTACAGTGTACGTTTGTTAACTCAGTTCGTAACTGCATTATTACTAAGATTTATTTTAATACAGTAGCCATGATAAATGAACAGAAAGCTTGTGTTTTTTTGCTTTTCACTATGGTAAGCACACTGCAAGCACAGACCCAGAGGGAACAAAGAAGAAAGAACACTATTCTCATTTGCTTGATATTTTAACAGTGCACCACGTGACAGATGTAGATGCAACATCATAAATTTAAATATACACACCCAGAAAGGCGTCACTGTTGGAGGAACTATTGACAGTCTGTCAGGGAATTGGTCTTAAGTATGTACACACTGCAGGATTGGAACAACGGCGTTCCAGCAATGAACAAGGGGCCTGATTCATTAAGGATCTTAACTTGAGAAACTTCTTATTTCAGTCTCCTTGACAAAACCATGTTACAATGCAAGGGGTGCAAATTAGTATTCTGTTTTGCACATAAGTTAAATACTGACTGTTTTTTCATGTAGCAGCTGAAACACTGTAGTTCGACTAAATACACATATTTAGTCGAACTTTGAACTGAAAACCCAAATCGAGCTGGTCCAAAAATCACAATTGTACCACAGGCAAGCTTTAGAAATTAGAAACAGTTTGATACTCCTCTTAAGCCAAATAGAAGATGTTTAAACACAAGACAGTTAAACCAATGTACTTAGTAAAATTTGAATGAAGGAATGTGCAAATGAATATATTAAAGTCACATTACCACTTAAAGTGTTAAACATTTTTGGTAACCATAGTAAAGTGATTGCTGCACACAATTTGAGCAAGAGGGTATTGCTTCATTGGTCCTCCCACTCGCACCTTACAACCATAGCTGTGTGACTAACCACTGAGCTTGGAGCACAAAGGAGGTGGAGGTGCTATAAAAGTGTTAATTAAGGTTGTATTGGCTATAGACCTTACTAGGAGATTCCCCGGTAGGCCGATGGCCCCTCATAACATTATGGGGCTGATTGAGGCTGGGCAGGTTAGTCCAGTTTTAAACGCAATCATTTGGGCCGGCATCTTGGTAGGCAGGAACACACATTGTCTGATGGTTTACAAGGCAGTGTCTGGCCATTTAGACAGGCCGCCCTGCCTATTGGTGACTCTTGTGTGTCCCCACCCCTGGGGTGGAGTGGGGACATGAAAAAAAAAACGACTTAGCATGACACAGATGAAGTAATGTGACGACCCGATGTGTTGCAGACTGAGGAAAATCACGTCACGTCAAAACGCAACTCCTTTTACAGCACCTATGGACGTCGACACATAACTTCATCTGTGTCATGGTAAGTATTTTTTTCATATCAGGGTAGTACTCTTCGGAATTGCCATGTTGTGTAGTCACTATCAGGGTAGTAAGTATCATTAAATGGTTCTACACCCCTCACCCCAGCATTCTCCCCTTCCTCTCAGCAACTTCCTCCAGGGCAGGGACTTTGCACTGCATGGTCCCAGCACAAGCAAGAAAGCAGAATGCAGTAGTCAATGTAAGCATCTTCATCTCCCTGCGTGTGTGCCTCTGTCCCCACACCTTCGAGTGTGTGCACCTATGTCCTCTCTTCCCTCTTTTGTGTGTGCACCCAAGTTCCCGCTTTGTGTGTGTGCCCATGTTTCCTCTTTGTGTGTGCGCCCATGTTCCCCCCTTGTGTGTGCGCCAGTGTTTCAATTTGTGTGTGCCTGTGTTTTGCCATTTGAGTGTGCGCCTCAGTTCCCCACTTTTATGTGTCTGCGCCTCTGTCCCCCCCCACCTTCATATATGTCCCATGTTGCCCCACATTTGTGTGTGCGCTCATGTTCCCCCTTTGTGTGTGCACACATGTTCCCACTTTGGGTGTGCGCCCATTTTCCCCCTTGTGTGTGTGCCTGTGTTTCCCCTTTGTATGCGCACCCATACTTCTGTGTTTGCCTCTGTTCCCCCTTTGTGTATGCACCTCTGATCCTTTCATATGTGTACCTATGTTCCCCCTCTTTGTGTGTGCACCTGCTCCCCACTTTGTGCGTGTGTGTGTGTAACTATTTCCCCCCTTTGTGTGTGTTTGCCTCTGTTCCCTCCACCCTTTATGTATGTGTGCCTCTGTTTTCCTCATTTGTGCATCTGCACCTCTGTCCCCTTCTCCTTTGTGTGGGTGCACCTGTCTCCAATTGTGTACCAATTTAATGCCATCTTTCTCTCTCACTATGTGTGTTTCTCTCTACCAGGTCCCCCTAATTGCTGTCTGTCTCGAAATTATGGGTGCCCTTCCGGCAGAAAGATTGCCTTGCATGTGGAAGCCTATTTAACACATATCTCGGCGGCACTTGTAGCACCTCAATATCTGTTCTATTATAGCCATTTCAGGCTTTGTCCTGTCTTTCAACCATTGTGGTGATGTACTAACTCTGCCTACTTTGTGTTGGCTCTGCCTAAAATTGATTTTGTCCCAAGATGCATGATGCCACTGTCAAAAAAAAATTCAGGGTCACTTTAAGTTCCCAATCTGCCCCTGGTTTTAACGCACTTTTAAAGTTGTTCCAGATGGAAATCCCTGTAATTAATTTTTGACTAATGTTAAATGACCTTAACCTACCCATGCTTTGTTCATACACCTCTCCCTCTACCTGCAATAAGCATTGACAGTTAGGGCAGTGATGTCCTCATTGTTCAGATGGAGTGAGGGTGTGTGGGACCCAAATTACACACACCTGAATAAAATCAGTAACATATGTATTTTCTCTCTCTTTCTTTGGCAAGCACGACTGGACACAGAAATATACCTCTCTTCCCCTATCCCAACTATCCCCTTTCCCTCCTTCTCATCTACCCAATACTACAGAGATATAGAGGGGCTAAGCAATGGGAAAGGAAGGGAATTGAAATTTGGGAATAGGATAGAATGTTACAATGGGAATGGGTGACTTACATAATGGGAAACTGAATTATGGAAATAATACAGGTTTTGAAAAGGGAATTGTATTGGGATTGTGATTGATAGATTTGGATTGATAGATTCAGTTTCAGATATATGTGAATGCTGATATTGGGAATGCTGTGATAATACTGATACACTGATATTTTAACAGATATATGGGAATGATTTGCTATATACTGATTTGGGATTGATATCAGGATACATTGGAACATGAGAGTTGTACTGGAAATATTGAAGAAAAGTACACATCCATGGGAGACATGTGGCTGACACAGCAAGATATTGGCGAAACGAGATAACCCAGACAAACTGTACCTCATTTCTCACACTATTAGGGGATAAGTTACTTTATTGTTCATCCCTGGTCACCTCATTACAGACTCCATTACAATAGAAATGTGTTCTAATTAATGGCCCAGTTAAATGGGTCAAATGTATTTCATATGTTCAGTTATGTTTCAAACGTGCCTATATCATATACAGTGATATCTATATTGTGTAAAGTACCTTTATTTATGTGGCCCTACACAGGGTAACGACCAACCAGGGCTTCCCAAGCATGTAATCATATGACTGCCCTGTTATTGTATTGCTATTATTCTTCTGTTGTTCCATGTGTATTTAAGCAAATAAACCACACCTTTATATTTGTAACTAATACTTGGCTGAGCAATTTGTACCCATGGGGACACTCCAGATACTTTTCTCCACAATCAGTAATTTAAATTACTACAGCTATTGCATCATCTATGTTGAACTGTTTTATATGATATGTACTGTGTGAAATATTATGTTATTGAATATATGTGTTGTTACGTAAGTAAAAGATATTATTTTGTACATATATATCTGCACTGTGTTTCTGAGTTTTCTATAGCATGTACTGTCATGATAAAGTAAATTACTTAGTATGCTTAAAAGGTTTATGTTTTTTAAGTAATGAAAAACTGGAGTAGGTGTGGTCTAAATAGTGCAAGGACATAGGTATCGATGACATATTTTGTACGTTTAATGATTACAAGCTGAAGTACCCGGCAGTGCCAGGTTTAAATCTTCAAGTTATTAAGTTATCAATGAGTTGGATGTAACTGTCAACCTTTAAAAATATTTAGCTGCTTAGCAGCTCTTCCAACACACCTATGAGGTGGCTCCACCTAAAACCTGCCCAGGATCCAACTGGACCACCTCATGTTGGTTTCATCCCAATCAGTGCAAGGGTGTCCGAATGCAGTCTCAAAACAGGCTCCCTGGGTCAAAGTTCTGCCTAGCGTACACCAATGGAAGGTCCGACCGGGACTCTAAACCCTCTAAAACCTGGCCATGATCTAACTGGACTACCTCATGTTGGTTTAATCCCAATTGGTGTAGATATGTCAGAATGTGGCTCAGAACAGGCTCCCAGGGTCAAAGTTCAATATTTGTCGCTTCGTCGCTTGTTGCGTTGTTGCTATGTGGTCTAACTGCTTCATTTTTCAATATTAAATTACTATGTAAGATGTGTCAGTTCAACCTTGAGAGCTGTGAAAGATATTAGCCAACAAAGAAACAAACAAGCTTCTTCTATTGTATATATAGAAAGATGATTTTGATAATTATTATTATTATAATGTGCAATGGTCCCTTTTACAACTTCTATTTCATTTTACCAAGCAAAATAGAATACTAAAAATGTTTAATATTGCCTATTCAATGTTGAGAATATGCTCCTGCCTCTCAGTAGGCTTCATTATCTAGTGAAAGCTGTGTAGTTTTACAACTATGCATTATCAGCCTACCTTAGAGTTTTTTGAATCATGCAACTTAAAATTTGTTGGCACAGAGCATTAGTTTCATTAAAAGATAATAAGGGGAATTTTAATAAATCACAGTGGGAAAAACCCTGCAAAATCTCTAACAATTTTCTGAAGTTCAGGCATAAGAAACACTGTTTAGCATTTTTACACGCTTCAATTTTTTACAGTAAACAAGTAATATTTTAAAACTCCATTTTAGAAATGAAAATTTAACATGAACAAATGTATTATCAATGTAAGGGGTCATTGATGTACAGTGGGCAGCAGTACTTATTGATCTGTATCGTTGCTGATCGCAGTCACACAAAAAGATGTACCTGTGCTATACAAGAAGTCTTGCCTGACATGAGATCCTTGGTGACCATCCCTCTCTGCAATAAAACTCTTGTTTCCTGAGATAGCATTGCGTTTTTAGTGCTAGCGGTGAAAAGCACAGCTTGATGAATAGATTCCGTTCCCCCTCCCTGTAGAGTTATATATATATATATATATATATATATATATATATATAAATATACACACGGCAAAGAGAGTCATTCCCAAAGACAGTTCAGACTGAAAAGGGTGTGTTACAACAAGGGGCGGACTGGCCATCTGGCTCTTCTGGCAAATGCCAGAAGGGCCAATGGCTAGATGGGCTAGCCCGACACTTCTTGGATTCCTGGTGGCTGACTCCTCCCCAGGAACCAGCCACCTCTGTTGCACGATGGATGAATGCTCCTCTGCTCCCTCTCCCCTTATCCTCTGCACTGTGCCCTGCAATGTGGGCACAGTTTTCAGAATTATTTTTTTTTCTGAATGGGGGAGGTGCCCGCGATTCTCGCGCGGAGGGGGGGGGCTTGCAGGGTGTGAGGGAGCCAGGGGGTTAGGGGGTGCATGAAGAGGGATGAGAGAGCCAAGGGGGAAGGGGGTGCAGGAAGAGGGATGAGAGAATCAGGGGGGTAGGTTGTGCAGGAAGACGTGTGAGATAACCAGGGGGGTAGGTGGTGCAGGAAGACATGTGAGAGAGCCAGGGGGGAAGGGGGAGCAGGAAGATAGGTGGGAGAGCCAGGGGGGAAGAGGGTACAGTAAGATGGGTGGGAGAGCCAGGAGGGAAGGGGTTGCGAGAGCCAGGGGGGTAGGGGGAGCAGGAAGAGATGTGAGATCGCCAGGGGGGAAGGGGGAGCAGGAGGAGGTGTGAGATAGCCAGGGGGGAAGGGGGAACAGGAAGAGGTGTGAGAGAGCCAGGAGGGAAGGGGGAGCAGGAAGAGGTGTGAGAGAGCCAGGAGGGAAGGGGGAGCAGGAAGAGGTGTGAGAGAGAGCCAGGGGGGAAGGGGGAGCAGGAAGACATGTGAGAGAGTCAGGGGGAAGGGGGTGCAGGAAGATGTGTGAGAGAGCCAGGGGGGAAGAGGAAGCAGGGGGTTAAGTGAGAGGGACAAAGGAGAAGGATTCAATAGTTATGTTTTTTTCTGATATATTTGTTAGAGTTTTATTTCATGTGGAATGAGTCATGAAAATTCTGCCATTACTATTTAATTGAGGCAAAAGGGGTACCTGTTAACTATATGTGTGTAAGTATTCTAGTGTTGATATTTTGTCTGAGATTTGAAAAAAGCAAAACATTGCTTTCCTACCGTGGCACCTGTATAATTGGTGGTATTGCTGTAATATGGGGTGGCATGGTGGTGGCAATGTTGTAGTGTGTTTGGGGCTTAGTATTGCTAATAAGTAGGAGAGGGTATTGCTGTAATGTGGGGGGTGATGCCAGTTTCTGTAATGTGGGGGGTGTTTCTGGAATATGGAGGTGGTATTACTGGTTGCTGTAATGTGGGTGGGTATTGATGTAGTATAAATGTGGTTGGGGGGTTATTTATTGCTGTAATTTGGGTACTAATAATGTATTGTCATGGTATTTATTGATGTAATTGGGATGCTAGCAATGTAATGTTGAGGGTCATTAGGAGAAATAAATACCCCCCACACACACACTCGTACTACATCATGTTGTACTGCACCAGCAACGTGCACTATGCCAGCATCAGTGTGCAACAATATAGTGCATGGAGCCCACAACAGGTGGGCCTGTGTGCTTTAAATGCCAGTGCTGATTTTTAGTCCCAGTCCGGCCCTGGTTACAACTGAGTGTTTATTATAGTGTTGGAGGTTGTCCTTTTGTACTTTTAGATGTGTACTATTCAATGCTTTGGTAACCAAGGCAGCGTCGAGGCAATACCAACATATCTTGCCAGGGTGCTGTCTCAGGGCTTACTGTACATGCGCAGGGAATGTATTCTTCTTATCTCTATTGCACCAATTAGACGTCTAAAATTAAGTATATAACCATAAATGCCCAGGACCTTCTGCTTTCTGAATATAAAACTAGTGACCATACCAAATTTGCGGTGAGTGTCGAAGTTTGATCAACTTGTCCAGCTTTCTAATATCAGGAAAAAGGGGCACCCTGGGGACCACTGTTCATTGAACAACTTCCAAAGTCAATAGTTGCTTATTTACTTTCAATTTCTATACTCTTTGCTAATAAAAGCTATACTTTTGTTGCACATTGTTTTCCACCGGAAACAGAGGTAATGTGAGTGCGCTGCAGATACGGATTCCTCGTTCTAGAAGATCTAGACAATAGTTATACTTATTTGCTGCTTAGAGTTGGTTGCCTTGGTATTGTATGTTTAGTTGTAGTGCTGTCTTTACATTGCCAAGGTGTAGTTATTTAGAGAATTTGGTCCTTAGATACTGTATATGGAGGTGCAGTTGCGGTCAGCAGAAGGTGGATGAGCCGAGTTAAGTGGGTCCTTTTATGGCGAGCTAGGAGTTGCAAGAGGTGGTCATGTGAATAATGGTATGATTGATGGATTTTTTAATCTCTGCATCTCTGGTCAATTAGTGCGCTGTGCTTACCACTCCATTGTCTGTTCCTGTTATCATCACCATCATCCAGCATCAGACTGCACCTCTCACTCTATGGATTGGGGCTCTGCACTCTGAACATATTACATTTCTGATCCTCCCACAAGAAACCAGCCCTATTATTTTAGGGCTTCCACGGCTCCAGCAACTCTCTCCTCACACAGACTGGTCTCTCAAATTTTGGCTTGGGTCCAGCTTGAAAATCTCATTGTCCTACAGAAGTCAAACCGGTATTTACTATATACTCTGAGTCCGTGGAATCTCGACCATCTGTTCCTCCACAGTACTCCTCATTTGCCGATGTCTTTGACAAGAGACCATCTGAAGTCCTTCACTCTCATCAAACTTGGGATTGCCCTACTGACCTTCAACCAGGCAAAATTCCTCCTAAAGTTTGGGTCACCCCCCTGTTACTTCTTGAGACCCAGGACATGTCTGAGTACATTAAGGAAAATCTCCATCGCGGCTTCATTAGACCTTAATCTTCTCCCACTGGTGCTGTTTTTTCTTTCTAAAAAAGAAAGACGGCTCTTTACGCCTTTGTATTGATTATCACAGTTTAAACGCCTTCACCGATAAGAACCAATATCCCATTCCATTGGTGGCAGAGCTGTTTGACCGCATTAAGTGTACCCAAATCTTTTCAAAGGTAGATCTGCGTGGGGATTATAACTTGACTTAAATCCACAGAGGAGACAAATAGAAGCCTGCTTTTAACACTTGGAACTGTCACTACAAATACCTTATTATGCCCTTCAGACTCTGTATGCCCCCGCAGTCTTCAAGAGTTTTGTAAGCAAGATCTTCATGAATCTACTCTGTACATGTGTGGCTGTTTACTATGATCTTTTCTCAAGATCTTATCTCCCATCGTCGTTAAGTTGCCAAAGTACTTTCCAGACTATGGAGAGTTCCTTTTATTGGTCTTCCCTCTGCTTCGCTTCTGGCTCAGCTGTACCTAGATTGTCTCACAGTTTACCCCCAGATTCTGGTGTTCTCTCTGTAAGCTGTTTAATATCCAGCTCAACTTCTTTTCTCTCTACCATCCACAATCCAATGGTCAAACAGAGAGGGTCAATCAGAACCTGAAGACTTTCATCAGGATCTATTTTTCTACCGCTCAAATAATTGGTTGGATCTTTTACCCTGGGCAGAGTTTACCCACAACAACCTATACTACAAGTCTACTTCTGCTACTCCCTTCTCTGTGGTATATGTTCTTCATCCATCTCTCCCGAGATTTACGTACTTCCCTCCCACCCAGTTTCCTGCTGTTGATGCTCTGTGGCTTGATTTTTTTCCTCCATCTGGTCCTGGACTGTGAAATGTCTTAGAAAATAATCTACTCAGTACAATTTCTTTGCTGTCAGGAAACAACAGGCGGTTTCCCCACTGAAGGTTGGGGATAAAGTTTGACTTTCAACCAAAAATATTTGTTTGAAAATTCTGTTCAAAAACTTTGCCCCTCGCTTCATCATACCCTTAATGAGATAATACAGGTCATCAATCTTGTTTCTTTAAGGTTCCTGCTTCACTGCAGATCTTTAAAACCTTCCATGTCTCACTTCTCAAACCTTTATTCATCAACCACATCTACTGCTCCTCTGTTTCCCCTTCCTCCTTTAATAGTCAACAGGGAGAGGAGTTCGAGATTAGCCAAATTTTGAACTCCAAAACCTCTTGAGGAAGAATCAAATACCTGGTTGATTGGAAAGGTTTTGATCCTGAAGAACGTTCTTGGGTCTATCTATCTATTAAGATGTCAACACTCCCTCATTGTTGAAGAAATTCCATTCTAAACTCTCAAGTAAGACTAATCTTAGATGTTCGTTGCCCATCTTTTTTTTTTTTTTTTTTGTAAATCTTTTTTTATTGTACAAAGAAAGAGGCAAGTTTACATCACGTCAAATAATTGCAACATAATTTCTCAATGTACAAATAACATTTTTCTTTTTCTATCACAAACATAAATGAGAGAGGAAAATAAAATAAATAAAATAAATGAAGGGGACAGAAATAGAATGGAAAAGAGAAAAGGGCAAGAAAGGAGACAGAGGAGGGGAAGAGAGAGGAGACTGAGACTAACCGAGTCACTGAATAGTGTGTTTTCCTGGTGTTTCTCATGAAACATACTACGACTTCCTATTAATACTAGTTTAGCTGAGCATTTGCCAATCATTCACATTTTGGATAAAACTTAACCTCATTCACCATCCTCAAAGATTTCTCAGTAAAGACCACCTAGTATCCTCAAAGACCCGCATGATATGGAGTCGAGTCGATTCCTTCAATGTGTCTATGTATGCACCCCATTTAGCATGGAAGCGCTCCACCCCTTTCTCTAAATCATTGAAGGTGGCTCGTCTGTCGAAATATAATGTTTCCATCAACTCCGATGTGACCTCCAATATCGATGGGGTCCTTTTGGATGTCCAGTTGCCTAGAATGGCTTTCTTTGCCAAGGTGACCACAATTGTGAGTAGCGGTATAATCCGCGAACCTTCTATCTGATCTTTCCAAGAATCAAAAACTGCGAACAATAGTACTTCATAGTGAGCCGATACTTGTATTTTAAAGGTAAAGTTTATATATGTTACCAGTTTATTCCAAAACTTAGCAATCTTTGGACATGACCACATGTTGTGTAACAGAGAGGCCTGAGCTTTCTGACATTTCGGGCATATACCTGTTTCTGTTGTTACCATAATTCGCCTCTGCGATTGTGATATATATGCCCTGTTAATTGTTTTGATGTGAACTTCCTGGAGTCTGGCAGAACTAAGAGCTTTCACAGTATGCTTCATATAACCTATCATCTCTCCTGGGGGTCGTAGATTCGGTAGGTCTTGCTTCCAAGACTCCCATGTTTTCGTTGCCCATCTTTAAAAGGGGGGTACTATCACATATCGGACCCGCTTGTAACTTGGTCGGGAACTAGCTCTTCTACCTGGGGCTTCCCCCTTCGTTCCTCCTAGGTGTGGAAATGCAGCAGCTGCTTCTGGATGGTGCCACGTTTGAAATTAGGTCTGCACATGCACAGACTTATCTTTTAAAGACTCCCAGTGCTGCCTATTGGACACTGCCCTTTAATGACCAGACTACTTAAGGCACCTGATTCATTCATGCCAGTTCTTTGAGTCTCTCTACCTGTGAGGTTATATCTACTCCTGGCTCCTTGCCTTCGCTGCTGTTCCAGTCATCCTGCTGCCCACCTCTCCTGGACCTGTTATGAATCCTTGGTGCAGAAACTTAAACGTACCTGTTCCAGCTATCTTGCTTCCCAGCATTACATAGATCACCATGTTCTGCAGCTACCTTTCACTTCACTATTTATCCAGCCATCCTACTGCCCAGCATACCTGATTCTCAATGTATCCTTGTTGCTGAAATCTATACCTACCTTTCTCAGTTACCATGCTTCCCAACATCACCTGGATCATCGTGTATCTCTACTGCTATCTCTCACATCACCATTGGTCTATCAACCTTGCTGTCCAGCATACCTGGTTCTCAGTGTATTCTTGTTGCTGAACGCTATGCCTAACAGTTCCAGCTATCATGCTTCCCAGCATTACCTAGACCATGCTGCATTGCTGCCTAGACCTTTAACTCTCCATCTATCCTGGCATCCTGCTGCCTAGTATACTTGGACTCCAGCATTCCTGCACTCCAATTATTACTACCTACTTCATCTCCATTCAGTCTGCATCCTCCACAGGACCCACTTGTTACCTACTGGGAGAACTGCAATCTGCGGACAGAAGCAGCTAAGCCCACACTTCCTTGCGGAGGTCACTGGTGAACACCTTCTCTTTCGTTAGACACTGCACCTCCTTGTAGGTGGCGCTAAATCATGCAGGCCCTGAGGGACCCACTTCACCGCTGTTCCATGACACAGGAACAAAACACTTGGTAATGCTAGTAAGATATATTGCAGGCAGGAACAAGGCACTTGTTAATGCTTGTAAGATATATTGCAGACAGCAACAAAGCACTTGATAATGCTGACAGAAGATATTGCAGTAAAAACTAGAAATTATGGGATTTGTAGGCCAAGGTCAGAATCTGGAAGATCCACAACAGTACCAGTGAGTAAACAGGAGAAAAGATCACACAGAACTGGGGTCTGATTTATAAGAAAAGGTGCAAAACCTTGGAACAAGCAGGAGTCAAATACCAAGGGACAATCAGAACCTGATCATAGGAGTATCAGATAGAGACCAGTAGCAGAGACAATAGAATTGGTTCAGTTTACTGGAACAGGTAGTCTTATTAAGGTCAGATACAGGTAATTAAACAGGGGAGTGAGATTGACTTCTGCAGGTAAGGAGAAAATGTCAGAGTATAACAGCAGCACCTCTGGTAGCACAGAGGTACTGCAGGCCTGATTCAGAATAAGGACATAGTCCTAATATACTCTTATTTCTTTCAACACAAGTCTTAAGTTACTTGCTTCAGTAAACAATAAAAGTGCACTGGTATACACACCAGATTGCATATCAGGTCATCCTGGGTATAGTGGTTACACAGATCACATCAAATCATTTTCAGATTACATGTCAGTCTCTCTCTGCTCTCTCATCTGCAGGCACACTTTAGCCCTGCTTCCATATCCAAGCTCATGGTTGCTTCAATAATCTACTGTTATTCTCATGCTGTCAATTAAAACATTTCCCCTATTCAAGGTTAGCTTCCCTTTAATGCACTTGTAATACATTTCCATTTTTCAGTTCAGCCCTGACACATGCTGTGTTCTCTCACTTCTAACACAGGCTAAGGGGTAAATGTATGAAAGTCCGATTTCTGCAAGTTTAAAGGGAAACTTGTCTTTACAAGCCATCGCCCCTTTAAATTTTAGCTGCAAAGTCGCCGATTTCCGGCGACTTGCAAAAATCGGACTTCCATACATTTACCCCTAGGTCACTTTTAATCTAGTGATCACAGATACTCGCCCCTTCTCTAGAGGCCTGAAAATCTTGGCTTCTCTCACACAGACCTGTGCAGGCTCTAACACCCTCTCAGCCTTTTACACTTGCTTGCTAGCTCTGACGCTCTCACTAGGGTACTCGCCCCTTGGGCTATAACACTCTCTTTAGTGTCCAATCAGTCCTATTGGTCACTTAATACTGCCTCTCTTCTTTCAGCGACCCTCTCTAAAGGGTAACTTCTCTCTTCCTATTCAGGGACTATACTTCCCTGAGCTTGGTGCTCCATACTCCAAAATGCAGCAACTACCCCTCTTCGCTGTCTCTGGGATCTTTGTTGATGTGGGGACTCTGTCCCTTCTCAGGGCTTAAACGAACTTGTCCCATGCTACCACAAACCCAATCCCAGGCAATGCCAGGGGAAGCCACTCTGTCCTGGGTCTCAAACTTATTCTATCACATTCCACCCCCAGATACAGCATCTAGGTCAACCACTTTTAGTGACGCAGCCACTCTTGTCACCCCTTCCTCTTTCTAATGAGGCCAAGTGCCTTAGCTCCATGTTTGACCTCCCGAAGACCTAAACATAACACAAGGGGGGCATTATGTTTAATTGATTCATTATGTTTAATTGATTGTGAAGAAAATTAGGAAAAATCAAGTGCATAGTGTTTTCTGAGCTGTGTGTTACTTCTTGTGCAGCAAATAATGCAGACATATCTTCTTTGAATGACAGTATTTAACAAATAAAAAAAACACTTGTAAAATACTATCAAAGGGCAGTTTCACAGTATTAAATAAGACATATATAATAATCTTCTCTTTCATAAAGATAAGAAAAAAGCTCTACAGGTATAATCCTAACTCTGATTCTGACACGGTCTATGTGACCTTGTTTCAGGAGAAAGAAAAGTAACAATTTGCAGGACATTGTAGACCATTGCTAAATCATTAGGTGGGCATCCCTCTAGAACTGTGCCACCAATGTACCTGCTCCTTCAAGAAAGTAATCTGTTTGACAAAACATTGTAATTACTCAAACTGTCACACAATCCTCAATACATGACTTGAAGTAAAACAGTGCTGAGAAATTCTAATTTAAATACTGTGTGGATGGATTTAGATTAGGTTATTTAAGCTCTAGGCTACAGCTCGAACTATCTTTTTTATAATCCATCACTCAATGTCAACGCCTTCCAATCCACAAGAGCTCATCCACACCTTTAGTCACAAAGTAAATAATATGTAAATGTATTAAATGTACAGAAAATGCACAATTAATGTAGACTAAAGGGTATAGTTACTAAACTGTGGGTTTGAAAAGTGGAGATGTTGCCTATAGCAAACAATCAAAATCTAGTTATCATTTATTTTGTACACTCTACAAAATGACAGCTAGAGTCTGGTTGCTATTGGCAACATCTCCACTTTTTCAAACCCGTAGTTTAGTAAGTATACCCCTAATGGTCCACCTTCTTCCAAAAGTAAAATAACTTGTTTGATCACAATGTACTAGCTCCACTAACTCCATAGTGACACTATGGTAGTATATATTTTTTAAAGGTGGTTGCACAGAGAGTACATCAACTTACAGGCACTTTATCCCTAGCTTATTTTATATTAATGGAAAGGAAATTATATACAAGACAAGCAACACATCACATGGATGTGCCATTTCTTGTTTAATAACTATGGGAGCTTTAAATATTGATCACTGCATGAAAGACACGAGGCTGGTTTTCAACAGATACGCACAAGGCACCAAACCACAGCATGCTCAGCCTTAACTATACAAATGAAATGAAGGTACAGTATTTGCAGAATATGCTTACAACTCAATTTTGAACAGGCCACAACATGCATCTATTTAAGTATCTAGGGCCTGATTCATTAAGGATCTTAAATGAAGAGGTATCTTAATTCAGTCTCCTGGACAAAACCCTGTTACAATACAAGGGGTGCAAACTAGTTTTCTGTTTTGCACATAAGTTAAATACTGACTGTTTTTTTCATGTAGCACACAAATACTTGATAGCTTATTTGTACACTGAAATTTAAATTTGATATTTGTGTGCTTCATGAAAAAACGGTCAGTATTTAACTTATGTGCAAAACGGAAAACTAGTTTGCACCCCTTGCATTGTAACAGGGTTTTGTCCAGGAGACTGAAATAAGATATCTGTTCATTTAAGATCCTTAATGAATCAGGCCCCTATTTATTATGGAGATCAGGGGACAGCACTAAATTGTTGTGCAAAAAAAATCTAAATTGGCAATGGAACGCGTCTAAATTATTATATAGTACAATACTTGCATTCTAATTGACTAAATAAACCAAACTTGCAAATAGTTTTAGCATATCAGTACTATTGAATTTGAAAGTTTGCTATACAATGGAATTCTAAATATGCAGTTCTGGTTTTTTTTTTGTTTTTTTTAAAGTTTTATTTTGCAAGGTCAGTATAACAATAAGAGACGTTTGACAAAAAGAATACAGTTGAAAGAAATAGACAAAAAGTAATCAAATCATTGCTCAGCAAAGATCCAGCGAAACACTTCGTCAAACAAACCTTTAAATGTAGTAGCAGGGAATGACCCCAAGTTTTTAATGAGAGAGGAGAGAAAGAAAGAGAGGGTATAGAGAAAGTAAGGAGTGAGAGAAAAAGAAGAAAAGGAAGAAAGGTAAGAGGTGACTAGATCCACTGTAAAAGGAGAGAAGTCCAAGAAAGAGGTTAGGTATTAGAACTGGGTTATGTAAAGGGTGGGCATGGATCCCAAACCTTGGTGAAAGCTCTCGAAGTGTTCCGAATAATGCTGGTCATATACTCCATCCGTTGAGTCTGCCAGACTCTATTGATTATGGACTGCATGGAGGGAGGGGATTGCATACGCCAGTCTGCCGCTATTTGGCAAGTAACTGCCGAAACAATGTGCCTATTCAGTTTGTTCTGGTGTCGGGATGCCAAGGGAGCCCCCAAAGGGAGACGAAAGAATTTGGGTTCCAGGGGAATGTCCACCTGAAGAATTGCACTAACCAGGCCTCTAATCTCAACCCAAAAGCCTGATAATTTTGGACACGACCACCATATGTGGAGGAATGTGCCTTCCTGGGAGCACCCTCACCAACACCGATTGGATGAGACATGGAGAATTCTGCATAGACGCAAAGGCACATAGTACCATCGGTATAGCACTTTGTAGACGTTCTCCTTGATTCTAATGCAGATGGAACTAGAAGCGGCATTTTCGTAAATGTCAGACCATTCCTCCTCCGAGAGCTCCTCACCAAGGTCACGCTCCCAGGCCAGTTCGTGAGAGGCCCTAGAGGTTGAAGAGGAAGGGGCAAGTTCGTAGTAGAGCATTGAAATTAGCCCTTTGGTTGAAGATTGGTGTAAACAAAGGGCTTCAAATGTGGAGAGGGGTCGGGATAAAAGACGATCTTTAACAACACTGTGAAAGTGGCGGAGTTGCAAGAACTGATAGAAGTGTTTTGAGGGAATATGTATATGTGATTGAATTTCAGAAAACTGGGGAAAAGTAGCCGATGTGGATAAATGATTAAGGTAAGTGACTCCCCGCGAATACCATGGCTGGAATGCGCTATGATGAAGACCTGGAGGAAATTCTGGAGAGTTAAATAACGGAATAACCGGGGAGGGATGGGGAGACAAGGAAAATTTCTGGGATGACGAATCCCAGATGGATAGAGAATGTGCAACTACTGGATGAAGCAACATGAAGTTCTGTTTTATAAAATACAATATATCAATTACTCTTATTTTAATGAGCAATGCATATTTTATATAAGCAGTAATCCTTTGTGGCTCAATTTTGTGCATATTTTTATCAATAGGAAATTGCATTAAAATTATGTTATAATCCTTGTTATCATCCAATGCAATGCAATGATGAAACAATGTCTCCTAATGGCCAAAATATCCTGCCAAACTGCAGAATTCTTGCATGGCATTAGAAAAATATTTTTTAAACTACTATAACATCTCTTGAATATGCAAATAGACTATTTTAACAGGAAGATATAACATCAATTAGTTATTTAAAATGTCCCCTGGCATGGATGTGATGTTGGATGAATGCAAGCACCAGTAATGTAGTAGCAGAACCAGAGTATTTAAATGTCCACTCCGATGCCAGGGAAAAACTCTGGCCAACTTTCTTGACTTCCTTCATCGTAAGTCCGAACAATTTGATGTGGGCTTAAACTCTCCATTTGTTGAGAGGGTCCAATGCTTTTCCAACAGACACTGGGACTAAATATAGTGCCTGTCTTTGAGTGACAAGTGTGAGCCTGTGAAAAGTCCAAGATGGAGACTCTGCGACTTAGTTGTGATGATAGATGTACTCAAGTACCAGAGTGAGAGCATGAGTTTTGCAGAGGGGGAAGACAGTGAGAGACAAATAGAAGTTGGTGATTCCTCTGTGAGTCAAGGTGAGAGTTCGGAGGTACAGTCAACCAAGATGCTCTCAGTCTTACCTATCAGAGAGCTGAGTGTTAAAAGCAGGGATGCCCATTCTGAGAGGCATCCTGTGAGGTGTGTGAGTGAAGTGACTGTTCACGCATTAGTACTGAGTGGGTCAGGATACAGCAGCTAAAGGGTAGAGACTGCCTGGAGTGAGTTAAGAACAGAGCTAATGAAGTGACTCTGGCTGTGATGTAAGAGTGGTCTACCTGGTCTCGACCATACCACCTGAGAACAGCACTAACCTGCCCATCCTCCTCCTTACAAGTGCCTTCACAGTCTGTCTTAGGCATGAGTTGTAATTTGAAGTGGTAGTGGAGGGAAGGTGGAAGGGAATGTCCCAGGTGTTTAACTCAATAGGGGTAACTGTACCTTTCTCCGAATACCTTGAGTATGTTCTGGCATGGGCATGGTGCTACAGACCTTCGCTGCAAAAAAGACTTCCAAGGGTCCAACCAAGAAAAACACAAAATGAGGGACACTCACCATAGTAATGCCATTTTCACTGTATTGTAGTCTGCGACTAAAGATGACTCCTATCATTAGGCTAAAACAAAACAGCCCCCGTGAAGGACTAAGCTGTTGCTTACATAGTATCTACCACCCACTGTTGTGCTAGATAACAATGCAACAGCAACAGCAGTGCCATGGTCTTAACAATGTTCTATGAGATCGGTATGCTGCTTATAATGTAATAAAGCTGCAGACAGGAAATAATTGAATAGTAACACCAAAATCCTATCTATTTAATGGCACAGGAAGACTTAAATAATTACAGAAATGGTAATAAGCAGTACTGTGCACAAAAACCAACACTGGAGAGGTCGATAAAATCACTGAGCAAGTTTTGGCGGAAAGCAATGATTTGGGATGGAAAACGATCTCCAGGGAATGGTCCCAAGTGTAGGAGATCAAATGCACCACACCCTAGTGTCCATGGTATATAGTGGGACTCCCTAGATAACAGGGGCACAGTGGAAGGTAAAAAACTCCTAATGCACAACAGGCCTAATGAATAAATAGGGGGACATGGGCCTACTCCCCAACTACTAATGTCATTTGGTTCATCACAGTGGCCTCTGATTGGACCAAAACAAATCTTCTCAGATTTGCATGACTCAGGATCGGAAGGAGTCATAGCTGTCAGAGGCTTACCTGTTCATTATCATTAAGTAGGTAAGTGATCTTTCGTCTAACTCTAAGCACCCTTCACAGTGCAAAGGCTGGAGAGTTATAGAGATAGTGGCAATTCCGATGAGCTCTGAGACCAACATATATGATATGCTACGACTGTGATTTATGCAATCAAGAACTAAATAGCAGTGTTTTTTTATATCTAATCAGAGTGATAGTATGAGGCCCATTTATTTGTCAACTGTACTGCCCTACTATGTACTGCACTACTATACCTGTCTCTGCTCCACATTATATTCTCTTGTTACTAAACCTGCATTTTTACTCCACACTGTATTCTGGGAAGTAAAGGACTGAAATAAATATTTTAAGATTACATCATCAAGTGTTAACAATAAAATAAACTTTTAAAGCATTAAATACAAAACCTCCACAAATTAAAACATGAAATATTATAATTAATTGCTTAATAATATGGAACCTTAATGTAATTTCTCATTAAAATTGACTTAAAAATCGTCAAGATACCACAAGTGTTTTAAACCTATCAATGTACAGGAGAGAAAAGGGTTAACTATACATCATACAGCAAGATTCCCAAACTCAGAACCCCATGGCATTTTTGCACATGACACCTTTCGAATGACTTGTTTCCATTCATTAACCACACGATTGTTTACACTGGAGGGAATAAGAAATCAGGCTGTAGGCATGTTCTACCTAATATGTTATTGCTTCCTAAGGACACATAATTGAGAAAAGTTTCCAGCCAATGTGGTCCCTATTGGTTTAGCTGTATTCATTTGTTGGCAGGCTTACGCACATATTTTACACAGTGCTAATAGTGGATTTTTACAGAATACAGATTGTTACTTGATATTTTGTGCTGCAAAGGTATGGAGGACCACATGTAGTTTGTCAGCATTGACAGGAGGCATATCCTTATGAATTAAATATAGTACCCCACCATTAAGGACAAAATCTAGTCCAGGTTGGTGAAACGATAGGTGTTCAATAGTCTTAAACTGTGCTTTAGGGTGGTGTTACAGCTATATATCAGTACAAATACAGAATTGTAAACTGTCCTTAATATCTAGGGTGAATGCCAAGTTTTAAAGATTTGTCCCTGCAAACACTTTTGTCTAATGAAATGCCCCTGTTTTTAACATTTCTACTTTTCTGCATGATAGAGGCAATTCCTAAAATCTATTCTCATTCTCTTAGAACATTTGTTGAAAAGAAGCTTTTTTCTTTATTTATTTTAAATAAGAGCACAAAGCACAGTGACTTGGTACTCTGAAAATAACAAAGTAGGGGGGAGTGTTAAACTGAATCAGGGCCATCTTTTCCATTGGGCATGATGGGCAGGTGCCCGGGGGCCCCACGGGCAAGGGGGCCCCATAGGCAGGGCTCTTAATTAGAATAAATAATCCTGCAAAAGAAAAAACCTGCAGAAAAAACCTACAAGGGTCACTGAGCAAGTACATCTATCTATATATATATATATATATATATATATATATATATATATATATATATATATATATCTGTATCTCTAGACATCTATATATATTTATATATATATATATATATATATATATGCAGGGGCCCCGGTGCACTGCTTTGCCCAGGGGCCCATAATGTTGTTAAGATGGTCCTGAACTGAATGCCTGCCCCCCAAACATTTTGAAAACTTGGCTTGTGGAGGGGGTGGGGTGAGAAAGCCTCCTCCATGAACCCCTGAAGCTTGTTTTTAATTTTATTTTCTGCACTGCAAAGAAGAGAAGATAAGATGTAGAAGAATAAAGACGATTGTTAGTTTCTGAGCGTAAAAAACAAAATATATTAGAGAAAGAGAAATTCTAAAAATATGTTTATCTTACACCATGAGTTATTTCCATATATTAACCAGTGAGTGGTTTTTCTTTTGGTTGCATTTTGTATACATAAAGTGAAAAATAAAAAATGTTACGCAATGAGTATAATTAGTTGAAGAGCAGTATGTTATTTATGTAAATGTTATTGGTAGACAAGAAAAGTTCTCAGAGGAATTGGAAACAGCAACATGAATAAAGTGAAGTTATGTATGCCTATTTTAATCTCCTTTAAGATTATTGAGCAATTTCGATGTTAGTTAAAAATAATAAAACAATGTCAATAAAACCACTTTATTACCACATGTTACTGTTTATGCATATTTGGGAAAGGGGTGAGGAGGGACAATGGTGCAAAATATATTTTTGCACCCAGGGCCCTTATTTCTATAGTTCCACCATTACGTCAATAAAAAACAAAATGGAGGCAAAGTATTGTGATTTCCTCTAGCTGGGTATAATTGGAGACACTGAAATTATGGCTTCCAGGAAGCACATCTTAAAATCTATATTAATGACTTACAGACCATGTAATAAATTAATTATGAACTGCTTAACTCCTTGCTGTCATTTTAAAACTGTAGTAATCATAAAAGGTATTGACAGCTGGGAAATCTAGAAAAGATGCTAGAAAGTGTTTCAAATACTTCCAGGCACCCTGTTGGCAGCATATAACATTCCAAATGAACACTATGTGATTTTCAATTTTTCTTTTGCTAATAAATATAAAGTGGGAGTGATTTAGTTAACAGCACAAAAACATTATCTAACTTTTTTTTATAGAATACATGTTGTATAGTCATTTTACTACATATTTTGTTCTGACAAAAAATGTAGAACACCATCCTGTCTGAAAAGAATAAGAAGTGTTTTTCTTTCTTAAGAATGCACAACAATTTATTTTTTAAAGACTAATGGGTATTTTCATACTTGCCAACTTTTATAGCCTGTCCTTCAGAAGATAACGGAGGACAGGTCATGTGACAGGGGATAGGAGGGGGCATGGTGAAATTGTTGCATCACCATAGCCCTGCCCCCTACTAGAAAATGCTGAAATTTATGGCATTGAATAGCGGAGACAGGGCTTATTGACGCAATTGCATCATTAAGCCCCACTCCCTGCTATCCAAATGTTGTGAATTACGGCATTTTCTAGTAGGGGCACTCCACAAAGATCAGGGAGATTGCCTGCTTTTCCAGGATTTCGGGAGGACTCCCCAATTCGGGAGCCTCCCAGAAATTCCGGGAGGCAAGTATGGGTATATTTACTAAACTGCGGGTTTGAAAAAGTGGAGATGTTGCCTATAGCAACTAATAATCATCAGCTATTTTTATAGTGCCACTAATTCCGCAGCGCTGTACCACTCATATCAGTCTCTGCCCCATTGGAGTTTACAGTCTAAATTCCTTAACATACATACACAATGACAGACTAGGGTCAATTTGATAGCAGCCAATTAAACTATTAGTATATTTTTGGAGTGTGGGAGTACACCCACACAACATGGGGAGAACATACAAACTCCACACAGATAAGGCCATGATCAGGAATTGAACTCATGGCCCCAGTGCTATGAGGCAGAAGTGCTAACCGCTAAGCCGCCATGCTACCCCAATCAGATTCTAGGTATCAATTATTTAGTAAATTTTATAAAATGACAGCTAGAATCTGATTGGTTGCTATTGGCAACAGCTCAACTTTTTAAACCACAGTTTAGTAAATGCATCCCTAAAAAATATTATTTTCCTTTGTAAGTATTTAATAAAATAAGATGTAAGATTACAAATTCATTCCATCAAATACATGTTTAGAACATTCATAGATTGCTCCAACTTTACAACCCTGTTTCCTTGAATGAACATTTTCTATAGGTAAATATGGTAATACTAGTAGATAAATGACAAGTAGAACCAAATGTGCATGCAGCATATTAGCGATCTATAGACCCTTTGAGATGTTATTTTATTTCAAAATAGAGGAATCGAATATGCCTATCTGCATTGCAATAACAACTTATTAATTACTATGGAAGGATAAATAAATCTTCTTTATGCATTTCAGTTCTATCTGTCCTGCTTCGAAATTGTCAATAAATACCAGCAATGATAAGGGTTAACATTGTGAATCTTCTAATCCAATCAAATAGCTTATTAATCTCACACTTTGATTGGTCATCTAGGGCCTGATTCATTAAGGATCTTAACTTAAGAAACTTCTTATTTCAGTCTCCTGGACAAAACCATGTTACAATGCAAGGGGTGCAAATTAGTATTCTGTTTTGCACATAAGTTAAATACTGACTGTTTTTTCATGTAGCACACAAATACTTGATAGCTTATTTGTACACTGAAATTTAAAGTTGATATGTGTGTGCTACATGAAAAAACAGACAGTATTTAACTTATGTGCAAAACAGAATGCTAATTTGCACCCTTTGCATTGTAGCATGGTTTTGTCCAGGAGACTGAAATAAGAAGTTTCTTAAGTTAAGATCCTTAATGATCAAAAAACATATTAAAGTTTATTAGTATGCATTAAAATGGTAGTAATAGTAATAGTGAAGCAGTGAAATATTAAAAATTGTTAATGATAAATTGAACCAGTAAATGGTTAATCAAAAGACTGTTAAAACTAGCAATTACTACTAGTAGCCTTGAGAAAGCTATCTGTAGTGAAACGCGCGTCGGCGATACACGCGCTGTTCCTCTCTATCATGTATTATACAATCTAACAGCTATTAGGTATTAGCAGGGAGCGGGGTCAAAAATAAGGGTTTACAACCTAAGAAATTATAATAGACCACTACTTGAGATAAGGAGAGGGACTTGCTAACACTATAGCCGAGATATTAGGCTCTCCTATGTGATAGGGATACTATCCAACTCCTAGTGGATACATTGTTAGGGCGTGACGTAACTGAATGTCTGGCCTGTTTATAATAGGAGTTACATATCAATGAGCCCAGACATGCTATACAAGACACACAGTATAAAATTATTACGCTCCACAGTCTCTGATTCCAAATATACCAGAGATATACTGTATGTACAAACCAGCAACTCCAAACAGAGTATATACAACGACGGATATTAGTCTGATAATTCAGCTGAGTGCCAATTACCGATATTGACAAGGCAAATCACTATACGGATTGTGCTCCCTCATATCAGAGAAGGGGGAGTTAAAATCGCGGCAGTATTACCGCATAACTATAGTACTCAGTGAAATATCTCAGTCAGCCCTACAATCCGATATATATTATTATGGGTAAAGATTGATTACCCTAAATGACCCTGATTCAACACATGAATAGAAAGGACGGCGCATACTAGCAGTAATTGCTAGTTTTAACAGTCTTTTGATTAACCATTTACTGGTTCAATTTATCATTAACAATTTTTAATATTTCACTGCTTCACTATTACTATTACTACCATTTTAATGCATACTATTAAACTTAAATATGTTTTATGATCATAATATCCTATGAGTGCCCCAAATCAAACACAATGGTTCTCTGTTGATTTGAATTTTGGTATTCTGTGTGGGAGCACCTTTTCTAGGTTGGGTGAATCTATAAAAAAATACAAAGTATATGCAATAAATGACTAAATAACTACAACCAAGAAAACATTAGGACATTCCTGGTTCGATTTACATATGTTTTGCTAGATTAAGATCCTTAATGAATCAGGCCCCTAAAGTTTAAATACCCTGCTTGTAGTTTTGAACGGTTTGCCTGAAGGAAGCTAATACAGCGAAACGCGTGTTGAGCTTTGCCCGACATTCGGGAGCCTACCGGGAATTCCGGGAGAGTAGGCAAGTATGGTATTAGAAACATAAATGTACAGTATAACATAAAAACTATGGGCCTGATTCATTAAGGAAAGTTAAGTTAAAAAACTGAGTAAGTAGTCTCCTGAACAAAACCATTAGTTTTCTATTTTGCACATAAATTAAATACTGTCTGTTTTTCATGTCGCACACGAATATCAACTTTAAATTTCAATGTACGAATAAGCTATCAAGTATTTGTGTGCTACATGAAAAAACAGACAGTATTTAACTTATGTAACTTATGTGCAAAATAGAAAACTAATTTGCACCCCTTGCACTGTAACATGGTTTTGTCCAGGAGACTACTTACTCAATTTTTTTACTTAACTTCCCTTAATGACTTAGGCCCTATGAACAAACCCCCTTCCCCATAAATTAAATCTGTGTAATTAAATAAATACACACAAGCACACAAAATGTACATTATGTGATATGTGTGTAATGTGTTATGTCCTCCTTCATCACTGTACATCGTCTTCATCATATTGTGTTCCCTTCTGTACCACACTGTGCCCCTGCTGTATCACACTGTGCCTCTTCTTTATCACACTGTGCCCCTTCAACCTCATACTGTGCCCTCCATCACAGTTTCCCTTTTATTACATTGTGTATCACACTGTCCCTCCATTCCTTTACTTACCACTTACTTTGCCTTCTTTCTTCTATTTTGTTATCTTTTTCTTCTGCTTCTCTTTTTAAACGTATGTTAAGTCTCCTCTGTGTGCTGCTCCTCACCGAAAATGCTGGACATGATGTGGTCACACCCGACATTCAGTGACAAGGGAACACGGAGGAGTGAACAGGGAGGAGGATGCTGGGTCCCAGGCGCTGCCGGAGTTATAAGTATAATTTTCTTTTTCATAGATGCTGGTCGACAAGCTGCCCTGGTCACAGCACTACAGGCAGTAGATTGGGAGCTGCGGGTCTAGTCTATAATTTACAGGAGAGGTGCACAATGAATGCATGATTAACCTAATCACTCCTGAGACATTAACTCACACACAGCCATGTCCCCACAACAACTCACTACTATAGTTTAATTCATTACGCTGACCTAGTGGTAAACCATGCTTGGCTAGCAGGCAGGCGGCTCTGCAACCAATAGTTCCGTTACTGATTAGACTACAGCTGCTGGAAATGGTGTGGTACTGTATCAGTCTTTTTTTAATCTATTTTTATTATTTACTTTTTATTAGTGGCTGATACTTGCAAATATTATTAAACTGTATAAAGTGTTTAACATAAAGCAGGACAGTAAATTGCTATACACATCGTTGCACAATATAATATAATAAGATAATGCATCTAGTCTGTGACAATATTTATGCTACGTATGTCTTCTGGAGAAAAGATTGTTTCACCCAGTGCCACCAAGAGAAGTTTCATGCCCGCATACAGAAACTTCATGGCCTCTGAAGGGGATGGGACCATACCAGGTTGGTCATTTCTCCTACTAAACAGGGAGGTCTGGGACCTGGTACTTTGCACCTGTTCACCCCCTTCTTCACGGCAATCTTGGTTTCCCCATCAGCATAGAAAGAAGATTTTCACTGTAAAGAAAGTCAGGTTGGTGGTGGCAGATTGACTAAATAGATTCAAAATGTATTGGATGCCTTTTTTTTATCAGTAATAGTAAAGGTGGTTATAACTAGTAAATTACAAAGCTGAATCAAGGGGATCAAATGATGAAAAGGTAGGAGAGAGGAGTACCTGCCAAGTGGCAGATTGTAATAGAGGAGGATGAAGTTTACTGCTCTAGGTTCAGGAGCACCCACAACTCCATTCCCATTCACCCCACTAATGTGCAGACTAAAGCAATGGCTTTTGCCATGGGGGTGGCAAAAATGTCACTGCACTGGGGATTGCACTCTTCTTGGTGAACTTGGTTGCCGTATATGAGTAAGGAAATAATGTGTTTAAATGACCAACTGCCTTGCCTCAGGCTTTGCTTTCCCTTATTCTGGATCAACACAAATAGAATTTAAAAACATTTAGCCTTCACTAATTATGTATGACCTGGTATCTGTATATAGCATTTTACCTATTTAGAAAATATAAACAAATATTAAAAACTTTAAATTATGTGATTTTATTAAGATGCTATATGAGAAACATAATTGCAATGTCAAACTACAGACAATCATATTACGAAGAATTCAGATTAATAATCCTTGCTTACCTATAAATATAATATCTAAATGTAGAAATAGAATGATAGTTAAAAAAATATAGAGAGAAGAGCACTAAAGGATTTTATAAGCAACTAAATCTTTTCAACTTTATCACATATGTTATTCACGTTATAGCAACAAAAATGAATGAATATTGGACACAAGTTACTCTTTATATTATTTTAGACCATACACAACATAATTATGTTTATTAGCACTTTTCCAATCACTTTTTAAATTATTCATTTTGAGATATATAATTATTTGACACTAAATCAATAATTTCTAATTTTAAGAATGAACTAAGTAGTAGTTATCATCTGGTCACATATTGGCAAACACCACAGGCAACAATAATTTAGTTTTTTCAATCATATTATAACTTTAGAATATATTGTAAAAAAGTTTATTTATAAAGAACTATAATAATAATCATTTTATTTCTTATAAAGGATAATGAAGTTTGACATTTGCAAATAATTAAAAGATCACAGAAAAGGAACAGAAAGGAAATGTTATTCTTAAATTGATAATAAAATCATAACTAAATTAATTAGGATAAAAAAAAAAGGGGGAAGCGCTTCCTTGTTGACAGAAACATCACACTTATGTGCAAACATTTAATAAATGACATAGGAGTAATTTATAGTAAATCAGACAATAGGTTTACAAACAACACATTTAAGGCAAGAAAGATTTGTATATTGAGGTAAAGCTGTTCAAAAGTGGCAAGAAATAATAGCTAATTGAGAAATGAATACACTCCTCTGGGTTAAGTGAGTACTATTGTTTATCAGCACAGACAATAAGGGATCTTAATCTACTAATTGATATTAAGAAGGCACATGTTGTAAGTGTGTCACACTTCTGGTATTACAAACGGAACCCAATAGCCAGGTAGTACTGTAGTAAACAAGATTTTTTTTGATACAGAAATAAATCTTAAATGTCCAGCAAGCAAGTCCAAAGTATCAACAGGATAAATATCCTGTAAAGGTACCAAGTAATTGTATTCCAAATCACAAGGGAGCAAGGTTCTGTGGAAGCATCTGGTTCAGACACAAACACAATACTCGAGCAAAGGCTGCATAACAGGAAGTGCCTTTTCTAGGCCCAAACAGGAAAGGAGATCCAAAATGGAATCTTCCTGAGACAGTTCTGGCCATCTTGGATAAGGGCTATTGTAAGGGCAAGTTCATATCAGAGATCCAAGATGGAACTTCATGAGGCAATCACGGCGATCTTGAATGAGGGCAAATCTAAGGGAGAGAACATAACAAAGTGAGATACAAAATATAAAAGAGATTGCTCTTTGATCAATTGGAAACTCAAGTGGGTAGGACTAAATATGTGTATAGTTCACATTGGCAGTCAATATTGGCACTCTTAAGAGTATAAAAGACTTGTCAAAACACTTGGTCAGTTTGCCTTTGAGAAAGCAAAGCGAAACGCGCATCAGTGTTTTCGTTGGATGCACGCCTAACTCAGTTTATACTAATAGGATGTTAGCTATAGATCTTGCTCCCCAAACCCAAAGTTAGTATGGAGCGACCTATAGGTAGATAACAATACACTCTCCATATGATGCATGCAGGATTGGCAGCAAAAAAAAGGAGAATTATCGCTACCTCAGTATAACTAAGTGATTACTCCTATTAATCAGTGGGGCAAAATAGTTAACAGCCACCACCCAATAGACCTGTATAGGAGACAAACACAGTCCCCTAGATTTAAAAACTATTTACTCAATAGGAAGATAAATGATAGTCTGTCCTATGCCATTTAGAGGAAGTCACAGGATGTGGTGTAGGATCTAGATCTACATATTACATGGAAGGACAACATTGTTATCAAGTTATTGAATCACAGAATCTAGCCCTATTTAGTAAACATCCAATTATAGCTATTTAGGAGTTAAGAATTTGTGTATCCAGCAATTTTATACTATAACTTTTTGTTTAAACATGAGCACTTTTATATTTTCAATGTTTTTATCTTTCATTTTAATAGAAATTAATAAAAGTTATATTTTAATCTATTTTTTGATGTTTACCCAATAAGTCTGATGTTTCATAGCAAGGGAATCTGAGTGCACCAACTCTGTTAACAAGCTTCTAGTGCTTTGATACAAATATCAGAATGAGAGAGAAATTTGGCCTAAGTGACTTTGACCATGGAATGATTGTGGTGCCAGACGAGGTGCTTTGACTTTCTCAGAAACTGCAGATATGCAGGGATTTCCACCCACAACAACCTTTAGAGTTTACAGAGAATGGTGCGCAAAATGAAAAACATCCAGTAAGCGGCAGTTCTGTGTGCGACAATGAGCCCATAATAATGTGTGTGGATTATCACCCACACAAATTGTAGCTCATTTTTTTTAGCAATAGGGGATGATGTCATATTTTTTTATCCCTGCTACCATCATCACATACTTCATTATGTTTAAAAATGTGTGGCAGTTAAGATCCAGTCATAAGGGACAAATGTATATCAGATATTTGTTTATATTCATAATGTCCCTTCATTATGGTACAAATATACATGTGTAACACCCCTTAAGTGATATGTCAATTATTGTGTGCTTTTGGTGGAAATCTACGTTGCGTGGGTTTCCTTCACCTTGATAGATGTTTCCAGCAGCTTCTTTGTTTTGCACACCACAGCAGAGAGACAGCTGGTCCCAAACCCCCAATACATAATGATGACACAAATAAAATAAAATTACTGTATATATATTTTACGGGCATCCTTCCATGCAGACTAGCTTCCTTCAAGTGAAAAGTTAATATCACCTTACACAACTAGCAAGATAATTGTAGCAAACACAGTATCAGATTTAATAAAAACATGCAAATATGTAATATTTAGTTTCCAATGTAACAGAAGCCATCTCCAGTGTGACAATCGCCATAAAGACAGTACCAATTATCTATGAAACAAGCCTAGATTACTCGGCACAGCTTCTTCATTTATATTTTATATGTATTATAGTAGTTTCTTACCTGGCCAGGCTTTGATGATGCACATAAATGGAAATGAAAACTGCTTGCAAGCTTTTTAATTCCTGAAATGGAAACACTGTATAACCTGCCATGCCTGAGTACTACTTCCGATTGTCACAATTAATACGCTATTGGATATAATGGGACACAGTTTTACTGATGCGTTGCAGACATTCCTGTTAGGCGTTGCTGCTGATTTTTAACTGGACTTGGGAATACACATCTGACTGATTCTTGTGAAGTTGTATTAATCTTAAAGTATTTCGCTGGATGACAGAACAAAATGGCTGACTCCGTAGGTCACTAATGCTGGACTGTCTCTAACTCCTCTGCCTTAGAGCTCTTATTCTCTTTTCTACATTTTCTGCAGTTTTTCTAGTCTAGAAAGCTGTCACTGTCCTCTGACAACTCCTTTCTGGGTAGGATAATTAAGTCTGTGTAAGTTAAACTTTAAGGGGCATGTTCAATTAGGTTGCCAGTCTACGATTACACGCCGGAAGAGCCGGCTACAGTAATACGCGGTACCGCAATAAGGCAGATTTTCCATCGCACCCAATAGGGTTGCGAAGGTAAATCCACAGTATCGCATAATCGCAAACCGCCAAGCTAATTGAATATATCCCTAACTGTGCAAAAGCTGTCTGTGAGTGAGTAGCTACCTTGTCATTGTGCAACAGGAATTACCTCACAGGTGCAGGCAAACTATTAATGGTTGCCTTCTCTTACTGTATCCTTACATGACTCCTGAATACAGGGAATATTCACTCCTGTCTGTTTCAGGCTGTACACCTAGCCCCTGTATTACAGCTATATCTGGCTCCTCTGGTTTCTCCTCAGCATACCAGCCCAGGTAACTGTCCTTCCGGCTCCTTCTCGCACTCTCTGGCAGTCAGCTGGCTGTTCCCACGGCAACAGTGACAGCATGTTTCTCTCACAGTCATAGTTGCCAATTCCGCTTATAACAAGCTTGTTTTTTTCTAGAGTTGCAGGGTTTTTCTGGTGGTCGCGGGTTGCGGGTTTTTGGGCTTCACAACATTTTTTTTTTTTTCAAAAAACTTTATTGCCTTGTGCATAATAACGCTTTAGTCAGTGTAAGGACGCTGCTGGTCTCTTACATGGGCGTTGGTAGGTAAACTTCGGCGTTGGCTCATCTTGGGGGAGCCTGTCTGTGTTACATGCAGTAGATTTGGAGAGTATATATGCGACCAGACAGAACATGATGTGTGTAATTATAGTGTAAAGCTAGGGATATATTGTAGTATACAGAGAAAACAAACCCATAAAGTGCAGCTATAACTCCTGAATCTTCATCTTTTGTTACTGTAACTGCATAAACTGCTGCAGATCCCATTACTATTAATATTATCTTGATATTTGTATCATAAATAAAAAATAATACATTTTTGGCTTTTTTGGGCTTTTTTTTAGGATTGTTTGGGCATGTTTTGGGCTTGTTTTTCACTTAGCGGTTGCTTCTTTTTCATTTCAGTTTTGGCAATCCTGCTCACAGTATTCTCCTCCACTCTCAGCCTCTCAGCAGAGATTACTACTATTATTATTACTCCTCCATGGTTACATACCACAAACACAGTTGTCCATCTACTCTTAGGTTGCATACAGTTCCTCGTCTTACTTAAGTAACACCCCCATTCCAGATACATATAGTCCTTTGGTAAGGAGTCACTAGTCCTGAGTTGGGTGTCACACATGAATACATATTTTAATTTATAAAAAAAAAAAACCATGCACATAAATTTGTGGAACTCATATTTAATTACAATAAAGCAAACAAAATAAACACAGTAGAATAGGTTGATCCAGCGCTAAAATATTTAAACGATCCTGTAGGGGTTTCAACCTGATGACTACAGCCATACTACCTTATAATAAGCCCAAACCCTTTAGATCTTGGAAGCGAAGCCAGGCCGCACTAGGTAAATACTGAACTTGGGAGGCTTTGGGAATACCTAGTGCTGTAAACCACCAGGGATGCTTTCACCTTATGGGCCCCAGGTCATTATCTCTCAAGTCCTAGTGATTCCATCTCTTCCCCTCCTCCTATCCCCCCTATACCATTTATTATTTTTCTAGTTTTGTCATCTAGCATATACTTCTTAATAGGGATACCAGTGACAATGTGATATTATATGGGTAAGACCTAACCATCCTATTTTAGGTAGTATTACCACTAAAAGTACACTACTACTTTTACAATTTAGACCAGATAGGTAGTTAGAATCCTATTATGTGTTTGAAAAAGTGTTTTGTAGTCAGAACTCTTCCTGTACTGACTGTTAATGGGAACAGAATATCACCATCATGCCTAGGAGATATCATACATACTATTTGAATTGGTCATATATATGAATAAAATTAGAACCTGGTATAGGGACCTCTTGTGTCTATAATAAAACAGGTCAATAGTAATTAATATACTACAGGGATAAATGAGAGAGCATAAAAGCCCCCTAAATATATGTAAATAGTCAAGCTATTATAATACCTATGTGGTGTTTTGTATACAAACACTTTGGGAAACTGCAGTATTTGACAGATCCTCTTTTGGTTACATTTGTTACTGCTTGATTTATTCAAAACGTTTTTGAAAATACTGTATAAAGAAATCATTTGTGATCAGTAGCTGATTAGAACAGTGTTTATACAAAACTCAAATATCGACTCATATGTGTCAATTAATTTGTAGGTATATAAACTGCTACAACAGGAATCCATGCACCTCCCATTGAGAAGTCACAACAGTGACGAAACACGTTTGAGCACTCCCCTCACAGGCATCCGATCGAAACAAGCCTACGGGAAGTGGTGCGTGCATTCCACTGTGGAACGCACTCCAGCTTTCAGCACACCACCTTACCAACTTACATAGAAGCGAGTCTGCGACTATCAAGATGCCGGCCAGCTCTGAATCGATTATTACAGGAAGGACTTCATAACAGCAAGTATTGTGGGACACTTTTGTGCTTCCATATCAATTGGAATCTGAGACTTCTTAACTTTGGACTGAGTTTGGACTTGGTCACTGATCTGCAGAGAATCTTTAGATCCCTGTTCTTCGTGTTTGTAATCAGAATTTCCTGTTGTCTTTCTCACATTGTTGTCTTATATGTAAGGCTTTTCAATTTATGTAATAAATTTCGATTGGCTTTTGGCCATTTACAATTAATTAAATAGTATTTTAACCACAAGTAAGTCAGTTCTCGCCATTTACATAGTCATTCCTATATATTATTATACTCTATGACACGTCTTTTAGCGCTGGATCAACCTATTCTACTGAGCTTATTATTTTGAGAAGTCTGGACAACCTGTAAGATCTATAGCAGCTTTAAATTGTGCAACTATATAATATTTACTGTGTGCACATACTGTGTTCCATTTTAAAGGATGGAAAATAGGACTGGGGAGTGGGAAAAATGACTGTCTTCTTGAGATTTCTGGGGACTACAGCCCACAAAAAATGTTACATTATTACATCAAGAAACTTACATTCATCAACAGCCTCCTCCTCCTTGACCTCCTGGCCCTGCCCCAAATCAATGGATTCCCTGGTCTCCTCCAAATCAACAGCCTTCTCATACATTCTGTCTTGGAGGATCCTGGTGTACAAGATATCAGCACTAAGGACTCTGGATCAGGCATTGCAGTGTCGCCTGAGGAAACCCTACCAGGGCAGGGTCTTGTGAGCCAGTAGCCCAGGATGAGTGATACAGGACTGCCTAGCAAATGGTAGCAGTTATACTGCATGAGGATAAGACTCTGAAGGATACTGAGAATGTTCCTTTGGGGTGCTGACCTTTTTTTTTTATATATTCTGGTCTGCCCAATTGAGATGAAAATACACACACACACACATGTATCACTCCACAAGTATTCTCAAATTGTTGAGGATTGTATATATTGTAACATTTTTATCTTTGAACATTTCACACAAATGACAAGATTTTAAGCGTCACCTAGAAGACAAGTGGACCGACACAGGCATGCTCAGATGATAAGTGGTGGTCCCTCTGATGAATTAGACCTCATTCCCCTTGAGACCAATGCCATGGCCTGTACTGATGAACAGATGGTACAAGGGGATTGATAATGGATGCAACCTAATGAATAATGTATTTAGTGTCAGTACCGGTTACACAATTTCATTTGTATTCTCCTGTATAACTAGAGATGCACAGATGATGAAGTCCTATTGCCAAATATTCTGACGAATATTGAATTCAATCCAAAATGTAAACTAGTGTAGCCACTTTACCCTTTGCCACTAGTGTGTGTGGAGCAGGTGCTGTCCACACTTGCACCTACCTCTCGTTCAGGGTTGCTCCAGGATAGCTCAGACTCTCTTGTATCCCCTGGCACTGTGGAGCAAAGGGTAGAAAGGGGCTCTTGCATATGAAAGTTTAGAAAACAGTTTAATTACTGGTGAGATGACCTTAAAAAGCAGTTCACACTGCGGTTGTTATAATAATGGGTTGCGGACCATTGGTCAGTAAAGTTTACTACTCTATTGAACACCTCCAGTGCACATTTAGTTTTATTACAAATGACTAATGAACAGTGGCTTGAGTAGTGTAACGCTCACTATTGACCTCTATGTTGTATTTGTTAACAGCTATTCTCCTCTTCCAACATAAGGTCAGTATCTATGTCATTCAAGTGTTCTTTGTCCCTGTCACTAGACATAGGTATTTGAACCTGTTGGAGGTACCAAGACACTACTATTATACTCAGGGTTCCTGGTTTCACATACTAACTCACTAACAGGTTGAATCAACAGTCTCCGGCTTGGTTTACTATTGGACCCAGTATATCCACAAATGTACTCAATCTCAGGTCCTCGTGGCTCTCTCTAATCTACAACTCAGAACACTGCCAGCATGACTGTTAATAGTAACTCTCTCACCATCATCACTTTGCTCACCATGCTTGGAGTCCTATCAATACAGATGCGAGGTCAACTCTATATCGATCAGCTTAATACTGACCTCTACCCAGGAACTAAATCTTACTTTAACGGAATCTCCTTATGGTCAGGGTAAGACCTCTTCAACTCACTGGATTACATTTCAACTTACTCGAGTCCCACATAGTGTTGGAGAGGAAATTGTAAAACCTCAAATTCTGCTGTTCACTCTTAATCACATCCTGATGGTAATACTCTCAATCCCACTAACTACAGGGTACAGATGACTAAATAGTGTTTAACTGCAAAGGGTGTTACATCAGATATAACAAATAAGCAGGAGAGGCCTAAATAAAAAAAAACATATCCATAATTTTAGCTGCTGAATGGGAGGGATAACTTTGTTTTGTACATAACATTCAGATTTGGCTTTCTGAACCGTAAGGATTCGGCTATACTCAAATCTCACTGTTAGGATTCAGTCAAATCCCGAATCAAATGCTGGATTCAGTGCATCACTATTAATTGCACATGACAAGAATGAAAAATATTGGCAACATGCATATAGTCTTATTATATTTAAAATGATCATTGTTTATACTATGAGCAATGAGTAACAAGCATCAATGAATACTTATTACAATTTCTTTTTTGCAAAAATTATATATCTGGATCTTTAGGGGATTTGGAAATTATCTTGCTTTAAAGAATAAAAAACAAAGAAACATGCATCTGTATATTTAAAAAAAAAAAGAAAATTTTGAAAATTGGAACACAAAAGTAAAGTAGTAATTAGACATGTTACAATGCAACAAAAAATACCATCATGCACACATAGCTAAACTACTTAATGAGGCACAAAGAAAAATAACTACAGACAAGGGTAATGACATATTAGTATAAATGTCAAAATCCAAAATAGCTCCTGTTCTTGCATCATGTCGGTCAACTTGTGCCATGCTTTTAACTGCTTGACTAATGATGGTCAAAATCCACACAAAGAATTATCAGTGTCTTTTAATGCAGATTCTTCTAGAGTTCATTCTTGATGTAAATATTGTAGGCTATGAATTATTATTATTTGTAGCTTGTGCTGATTTCAGAAGATGCAAAAGATACAGATATTTTTCATAACTACCTTGCCCCCGAAATGCAAGAGTGATCCCTTCCTCCCACTATGCTCACTTCTCCAGTCGTGCCCATTACTAAAGCATAGGATGTAACTTTTGTTTTTTTTTGTTTTTTTTGTAATAAACCTTACACTTAGAAGAAAAGAAGTTTCATATTGGTTCAGGCATTCAATAAAGAAGGGACCAGAACGAAAGGATTGGTGAGTATTTATTTCTAATACAGTGTATATTTATTTACTATTAGTTTAGTGTGAGAACTACAGGTTCCTGCATGCCTTGGCTGACAGTGCATGCTGGCAATTATAGTTCTAACACACTAAACTAATGTTTTTTCTAAATTTACCTTATTACTCTGACCCTATTAACTTATTACTACCTTATTACTCTGACCTACACCACCATAGGGGAAAGAGTTAGGGAAAGTCCCAGTGCTATTCAGCACAGGGTTGATTTCCATGTAGGAGAGTCCATATTTCTTTTTTGGACCCAGTTCCGCTGGGGTTGCTTCCCACTATGGCAAGAGGACCCAATGCTGCAGGTCTACATTTTAAAGTGTGATCAACCCAGAATAGCATAGCATGTTGCCAGTTGAGGCTTTTGCAGGAGATCCCCCACATTGTTTGTTCACCCAAGTTTACGGTCATCAGGCCAAAATTTGTTGTATATTATATTTAATTTATTTGTGAATGTATGGTTTCTTTTGCACTAGCAAATATATGTGCTCATAGTCATAATCATCAGAACATATCTTTACACTATGGCTCCGGTAGCTAAAAATGTTACTGGACATGTGTAGTAAATCAAAGCAAAATTGTGTGCATTAAAATTCGGCTTACATGCAATGAGGCCCTCTGTGAGAGCTTTTAAACTATTTTTTCTGATCTAAGTTTCTGCAACCAGCTTCTTCTCTCCAGGAGCATTATGGGTATGTGAGCGCTATGTGATATAATGCTTGTCCACACTAGTAGATCTGTCTGATCAACAAATGTATTAATGCAAGAGTAAGCTCTTCCTAAATGAGAAATTTTCTAACAGTACATTGGGGCAACCGCAATAGCTAGGAGGTAGCATTAAGAACACCTAGCTAGCAGGAAAGAATAAAAACTAGTGGAATACCATCAAAAATAGGTCCCATGTCACATAGTCTTGATCCTGAAATGTGCTCCTGTCAAGCAGTGGCCATTGTATCCTTATGGTGGTATAGGCCTAGATTACTACAGTCTCTGAATTTTGGCAAGACAGTAAGCATTTTTTCAATAAGCTATAGTTGCCTTTCCTCACTACAGCCCAGACAAATACTATCCTTCCCTTTTAAAATATAGGACTAAGATAGGCAATGCCAATCTCTGTTCTTAAGTTAGGGCCTTGCCTGCACGTCTCCTGTTGAATTTTGCACTGCTTTAAAAATATTTCTCTTGCACCCTTCTGGTTGTCAGTGGAGAGAGCATAAGTAGGTGAAGTGACTGGAAAGTGATATAATTTGGTGGTAGTCGTAATAACGATTACAGAAAGACCGACAACAATGATACCGACCTGAAAATAGCGATAGTTGTAATATAGACATGTAGAAAATATAGAGTAAGTGAAATACTTACGGAGAAGATTTCCGGCAAGCTTACTATTAAAGCTGACAGCACAACAACTCGGCACGGTGAAGGACGTCACTTAAAACGGCGACTGTTACATTGCTACTATTAAGGGGGCAAGGCAACGACCCGGGGCGCCTGTACAATGTTTTTTACTAAGGCTTAGACATTGTACAGGCGCCGGGTTCACGCACTGCCCCCTTAATAGCAGCAATGTAACAGTGGTCATTTTAAGCAACGCCTTAGACACAGTATCA
The DNA here is from genome assembly GCF_038048845.1 of Mixophyes fleayi. Classification (NCBI taxonomy): domain Eukaryota; kingdom Metazoa; phylum Chordata; class Amphibia; order Anura; family Limnodynastidae; genus Mixophyes; species Mixophyes fleayi. Next base: position 277,081,263 of record NC_134403.1, read on the forward strand.
TTGTTGATGGTCTTTCTGTAATTGCAATTACATACCCCACCCATATAATTACACTTCATATAAAGGAACTGAACTTAGAACAGAAGAAGGCTCATTATTTGTCATGCTTGTAAAACATTTTTGCAAATTTTGGTTTGGCCAAATCCTTGTTAGTCAACCTCCTTAATACTAATTTCCTATGAACGTGACATAGTTTCTTTGAGCTGAAAAGAAAAATAAAATGATCAAGTCCTGCTTTATTACTAATATGCAACTTAAGGCCCATATGTGGCTTTATATCCATTTAAACATTTTGAAAATAATTTGGTATTCAGTTGAATACCAATGTGTGCATGTGATCCATCTATAATATTTATAAGACTAAAATTAATAATCAATATGCTGTCCAATAAAACATTTACTATGTACTGTCTTACACTGGTGATTTTGCAATAACTATTAACAAATTCTTGCTATTAACCTCAAAACATATTATGGTACAAATAAGTATACCATTATTTAAAAACACTCAACCTAATTTGCTTATCTTTCCCCACTGTTAAATTTAGAAGCAGATACATTTGGTAACAGACAAGCATTGACCAGATCTCTTTCTACCACAAATCCTGCTGAACACTTGCAGCGCACACACAATGCAGATTACAGCTGAATACAGAATTAATCAAAGGCAGCTGTCTAGAATGAGACGTGCATCAAATAGTGAAGCCACAGGCAATTTTCCTAATGACACCTTAAGCTCTCTATTCCAAGCTAGGACAGGTGGCTGCAATTAATTGTTCTTCCAAAACAAAGCAACCTTTGATCTGTTATTAGCTGCTTATAATCATTTATTCTTTGGAACTCAGGGTTCCAAAGAATTGTCACAGTAGTATATGAAAGGCAATATCATGAGACCACAAATATATCCACATATACCAAAACATAGCTGTCCCTCAGCTACAAGTGAAATAATGTTATTATTATTCAGGTATCTCCTCTTTTTAAGAAGTTTTGGCTTGTGCTCTGTCCCCACTATGCATAGCTACACATGACAAGGGTACTTGTTAATTAAATAGGTGCCACTTGACTCTACCCGCCTGTCATTCCAGGGAGGATTTAGTTCTATTGAGCTTGAGTGGGGAGTTTAAGATAACCAAAATAGCAGAATAATGGAGAAAAAGATTGTACTACATGGAAGGGTGTTCACTAATGATTAATCCCCGTCCCCAATATACCAATCCTCAACTGCTAGCTTTGTGCAGGACATTTAGTTCTTTGCAGAATATTACTTAAGCAACATGAAGTAATTTTGACAGATGGTGCAGTCAACATTTCAAGTGGTGTCTGTATTATTATTATTGTTTATTTATGAGGCACCACAAAGGTTCCACAGCTCCATACATAGGGCATGGGACAACAGTACAGGTTAATTGCACAGCATAACAGTATATGGCTTACAGGCAGAACAAAGATAAACTGCGTTAAGAACAGGAAGTACAAATAAGCTGCAAAAGCACAACAATTTCAACCTCAGCAGAGAGCAAGTGCACAGGCAAAGAGGTAAAATTGACTACCAGTGTACAGAGAGTGGGGATGGAGGTAGGAGCGGAGAGAATAGGAGGCTGAACCTGTGCTCTCTAATGTGGGTTTCACTAACAGGGTCAGGAGAAAGATGGAGATGCAGAGGAAAGGGAGGTGTGCAGAGACCACAGCAGGAGTTGAGGGGCGAAGAGGAGAAAAGAGGGGGGAGCCGGGGGCGAAGGTAAGTAGATGATTATAGATGGCCCTACTCAAGGGAGCTTACAATATAAAGGCAAGGAGGAGACTGACAGGAGACACAGAGAGGGAAGATGAACATGAGTAGGAAGGAGCAGAGAAAGAGTGAGGGAGAGGTGAAGTATGGTGAGGAGCACAGGGTTAGATGGAGGAAGTTAGGCAAGATGAGGGAAAGCCTGATAGATATGGGGAGTTTGTTCCAGAGAATGGGAGAAATCTTGAATGTGGGACTGAAAGGTAGTGACCAGATGGGAGATAAGGCGCCAGTCGTTAGTAGGCCGTAGAGGGCGAAAAGGAATATATGTGAAGATGAGATTGGAGAGATAAGGAGTAGTCGAATTAGAGAGAGCTTTGTAGGTGAGGGTGAGGAGTTTGAAGAGGATTCTGAAGCAGAGGGGGAGCCAGTGTAATTTTTGCATTTATTTACAGTGCTTGCAGTTGATTCTTGTTTTTCCCTGTTTGCTTTGATAATAGTAATTTTTTTGCCTAACATGAAAAATGAATTCACCAGAGAAAACATTACTGGAGTTGGCAAAGACTGGTGGAGAGCTTCAGATGGTAAGGTGTCAATCTTCAAGCGCAAATGATTTAGTAAAAATAACCAGATACATTTTGTGCCCTGCTTTAAAGCTATTGGATGTGAATCTACAATTAGCTTCATAAAATATGTTTTGCTTATTTATTTATTTTAATCATTTGCTTTTGGTATTCACATTGTGCACTAAATGCCACAGAACAGTGACAGAGAAAAATTATAAAAGATGATGTGTTCATATGCTAGTAACTAAAAAAGGCTAAACGTGATATAGTTTGCAATAGTAAATGCAGATTATCGGCAGGTTTAACACCATTTTATTAATACTGAAGGTGTACGTTAAGACGGCATTAATTTCTTCCTTTTATGCCTACCTGATCTCCCCCAGCAAATAGATGACATCACTTCCAAACACACACAATATAAGAAATACTGTACATATTAATAATAACATAGTATTTTAAATAACAGGGACAAGCTGTTAATGTGGAGCGCTACGTTTCTTTGCTTTCTCGTGTTTGGTAGGGGTTTAGGTATAGACCTTTATGGGCGATTCTCTCTCCCCAAGTCATCTGAGGCTCTCACCTTCTGGGGGAAGCTGAAGAGCCAGTCCCCCAGGGGAAGCTTTGGCCAACCCCCGGGGTAAAGGGGACTGCCCGAGCTTTGCGGCGGAGATGGTCTTGAAGACCCTTGTCTTCTATGAGTCCTTTCGGCTCTGGAGGTCGGGGATGTAAGAGGCCCTCCCTAGCTTGGGTGAAGGATTGCATGAAGATCTCTTTTTTCCCTCTCTGGGGTCTTTTGACTCCTAGGGGATGGGGAGGCACAGGGCTCTTTCCCTTTTGGGAAGAGTCCAAAGTCCCAAGCCCCCAGCACAGTTTGCACTGCACTGGGTGATCTAGAATCATGCACCTCGGCCTTCAATAAAAAAAAATCTACTTGCAGATTATAAAGTGCTCATTTTACCATTTAAACTACAGCAGGTGATTTATACTAGTCAAGTATTAAATACATATTGTCATGTACTTTCACAATCTGCCTCTGTCTGCAGTACATCATCTCCTCTATAGGTGCTGTTTTGTTTGACTATACCAGATACTGCCTGCAGAAGGTTAAGTCCTCATCATGTGCCCTGGATCCGGAACGCCTGTTCCCGGTCTTTATGGTCTGCCTTTTTCAGCAGATTGGTGCCAGTTCATCAATTATTTGCTGTTCCTGGTCTTACTCTCAATACTTTTGAGATCTGTACCTGATTGATCTCCTCATAGAAGACTCCAGCTTGGCTTACCGTTTTGTACCTTTTTCTGTGACCCTGACTCTGGCTTCAATTACTTTGCTTCTGCTTACACTTGGGTACTGTCAGGTATAAGCCCTCTCTAGCCACTCCCTGATTTAATAACTTACTATATATTCACCCAGTCAGACACTATATTACCTCTATTTTGTCAGGAAAACCTATCATAACTATCTTTGACAGTCACAAACCCCACTTTGCGCACTCATGACTTGGAAGTGTTTACAGTATGGGGTTACACATGATCCAGCACTCAATTCTCTTCTCATCTGTGGCGCAGATTTACAGATTTGCTGAATCTCACTCCAAACAGCGCTCACACAGTCACACCCACTTCAATCTTGCCACCACCTATTGAATAAGGGCAATAGGACCCCACTATCCTGTCCCACATTGGCACGCAATGAGCACTCCTTGTTACACACAGATAGCAAGGCACACACCAGCAATCAAAGGGTTAACCCTTAACTCCACAAGGCTCTACAACACAAATGTACATGCAGGCACACACTAAGCTTGGTATACAAATGTATTCACAATTCACACCTCAGCAATGGAAGTTTTAGTGTGGTCAAGAAATCTTATTTCTTCTACACAGGCAATGAATTCGTTTAGAGCAATAATGACATGAACTATTACATTTTTAGATTTAATATACAAAATGTACAATGCTTACTGGTTATTAAAAAGAACTAAGATGACATGACATAGATAACAAGCTAAACAGTCTAAAATAAAGGGATTAAATTTAGAGTATAACTTACAAATGAGTGGTATATTCTGGCCAAGGGAAACTGGCATGAAGACAGCTTATCAATAATGATTAATTTCCCAAAAGACTGACAATACCTCCCTTCCCAACACAGGTTTTTTAAGTAAAGTGAAATGGGATGGCCTTCACAGGGGCAGTTTTGATGCTAATAAGGGGGCAGGAATGTCCCCTGGATGTCACTGTAGTTTGCAAAAAATATTCCAAAAGTTTTGACCTTTGGTAACTCTTCACAGATTTACCCAGAGACAGAACTCCCCCTTCAGTAAACCAGTCATAATCTCCTGCACATTTAAATACCAAACATGAATTATAACAATGTGACATACCTTTCCCAAAGACATGTGAGTATAGCTGTTCCTGGGCACTGCTAGTAAGTATAATTCCCAACATGGGTGTGGTTTTTGCCCGTCAGTATGGAGTGGCACACAGATTTCCCAAAATATGAAATATGAAGACATTTTCTTTGAAGTTCACATTTCTATATGCCTGTATAGACAGCCTTCAAATGCTGCCTGTTATTATTATTATTAATATCATTTATTTGTTAGGCGCCACAAGGTATCCGACGCACCGTACATGGTACAAACAGTAGACTATACAGGGTAAAACAATACAGAACAATAAACACAAAGTACCAGAAATTCAGAAACTCCAGGCAGGCAAATACTGTAAAGACGGAGCGGAAAAACAGGTGTGGAAACAGGAGGGGAGAGGGGCCCTGCTCATACGAGCTTACATCCTAAGGGAGGGTAGACAAAATCAGGCCCAAGAGGGAGCCAGTGAAGCAAAGGGGAGAGTAAAAAGGAGCCAGGGGAGAAACAGAAGGGTGAGAGGTTAAGTGGATGGTTGGTAGGCCTTAAGGAACAGGTGAGTTTTAAGTGCCCGCTTGAAGGAGCACAGATTGGGTGAGAGACGGATGGAGCGAGGGAGGTCGTTTCAGTGAAGGGGGGCAGCTCGGGAGAAGTCTTGTATTCTAGAGTGGGAAGAGGTAATCAGAGTGGAGGAGAGGCGGCGATCATTGGCTGAGTGCAGGGAGCGGGCCGAAGTGTGAATGGAGAGGAGGTTAGAGATATAAGGGGCAGTAGACTGGGAGAGAGCCTTGTAAGTGGTGGTGAGGAGTTTGAAAAGGATTCTGTAGGGGAAGGGGAGCCAGTGTAAGGCAAGACAGAGAGGGGAGGCAGAGGAGGAGCGGCGTGAGATGAAGATGAGTCTCGCAGCCGCATTGAGTATAGAGCGGAGGGGGGCGAGGTGGGAGCAGGGGAGGCCAGAAAGGAGGAGGTTGCAGTAGTCGAGGCGGGAGATGATGAGAGCATGGATGACAGTTTTGGTGGCAGCTTGAGAGAGGAAAGGACGGATGCGGGCAATGTTACGGAGTTGTAAGCGACAGGCTTGGGCAAGGGATTGAATGTGGGGGGCAAAAGAGAGAGAGGAGTCAAGAGTGACTCCTAGGCAGCAGAGTTGGGTGACAGAGGAGATAGTGGAGTTGTTAACAATTATAGAGAGGTCATGGTGGAAAGGGAGTCTGGGTGGGGGAAAGACAATGAGTTCAGTTTTGGAGATGTTAATTTTAAGAAAGCGTGAATACATCCAGAAGGAGATGGCTGAGAGGCAGTCAGTTACACGAGAGAGGAGGGAGGAGGAAAGATCAGGAGAAGAGATGTAGAGTTGAATATCATCAGCATATAGGTGATACTGAAGACCGAACGAAGAGATGAGAGCTCCAAGGGAGGAAGTATAGAGCGAAAAGAGTAAAGGGCCAAGAACAGAGCCCTGAGGGACTCCAACAGGGAGAGGGGAGGGGGTGGAGGAAGAACCAGACGTGGATTTGGCTGATAAGAGATTATTAGTAACTTTAGCCAGGGCTGTTTCGGTGGAGTGGAGGGGGCGGTAGCCGGATTGGAGAGGGTCAAGGAGGGAGTTGTCAGAGAGGTGTCTGGTGAGGCGGCTGCAGACAATCCGCTCAAGTAATTTGGAGGCATAAGGGAGAAGAGAGATAGGGCGGTAGTTAGCAAGAGAGGTGGGGTCAAGATTGGGTTTCTTGAGGATAGGGGAGATAAGAGCGTGTTTGAATGAAGATGGGACAACGCCTGAGGAGAGTGATAGATTGAAGAGGTGAGCGAGGTAAGAGCAGGCAGTAGGAGAGAGAGAGCGAAGGAGGTGGGAGGGGATGGGATCAAGAGGACAGGTAGAGGGTGGAGAGGAGAGAATAAGGGAGCGAACTTCTTCACCTGAAGTGGGGATGAAGGATGACCACAGCTGGTTAATGGCTGGAAGTGACGTGGTGAGGGGGGCGGGAGAGCAGAGGGAGGAGGAGATGTTCCGTCTTATGGCTTCAATTTTGGAAGAGAAAAAGGAGGCAAAGTCAGAAGCAGAGAGGGAGGGTGGAACAGTGGATGGGGGGGAGAGGAGTGAGTTGAATGTGGCAAAGAGGCGGCGGGGATTAGAGGACTGAGAAGAGATAAGGGACTTAAAGAAGGAATGTTTAGCGTGGGACAGGGCAGAGCAGAAAGAGGAGAGGAGGAATTTGAAGTGAAGGAAATCAGCCAGGGAGCGAGATTTCCTCCAGAGGTGTTCAGCTGTGCGAGTGCACTTTTGGAGGGAGTGGGTGAGTTTGGAGTGCCAGGGTTGGGGAATAAGGCGACAACGGCGGATAAAAGACGCCGGGGCAACGGTGCCCAGGGCAGTAGCGAGAGATAGGTTGTAGAGAGAGGACGCCTGATCAGGGCAGGCCAGAGAGAGAAGGGGTGATAGGAGAGTATCCAGAGAGGAGTAGAAGGAGATGGGGTCAATGGCGTCAAGGTTGCGCCTGGTGAGGGTGGCTATAGGCGGGGTGGGAGCAGGGGCGGAGGATAGAGTGAAGGAGAGGAGATGGTGGTCAGAGAGTGGGAAGGGAGAGTTGGAGAAGTCAGAGAGATCACAGAGGTGAGAGAAGACGAGGTCGAGGGAGTGACCAAGACAGTGGGTGGGGGAGGAGGTCCACTGAGTGAGGCCAAGGGAGGAGGAAAAAGTGAGAAGTTTGATGGTGGCAGGGTCAAAACGGTTGTCAATAGGGATGTTAAAGTCACCCAGTATGATGGAGGGCAGGTCAGAGGAAAGATAGTGGGGGAGCCAGGCGGCGAAGTTGTCAAGAAAAAGAGAGGTAGGGCCAGGGGGACGGTAGATGACGGAGATGCGGAGGTGGATGGGGGAGAAGAGCCGAATGGAGTGGACTTCAAAGGAGGAGAAAGAGAGGGAAGGTAAAGTGGGTATGACCCGAAAGGTGCAGTTAGGGGATAGGAGGAGGCCCACTCCCCCACCTGGCCGCTCGTCTGGCCTGGTGGAGTGGGTGAAAGAGAGGCCGCCATAGGAGAGAGCGGCAGGGGAGGCAGTATCAGAAGAAGTGAGCCAGGTTTCGGTTAAGGCAAGAAGATTAAGATGATGAAGAGGTCATGAATGGAGGACAGTTTGTTACGGATAGACCTGGAGTTCCAGAGGGCACACGAAAAAGGGAGAGATCGAGAAGGGGAGATATGGATGAGATTGTCAGGGTTGACGGAGTGAGGGGGGGTGAGAGATGGGACTGAGAGATTTGGGCCCTTGGTGGGGGCAGGGGGAGAGGATGGGTATAGGAAAGGAGCGGGGCGGCATGATGAGAGGTAGGGGAGTAAGAGAACGGCCGGAGGAAGCGGGGGAGGTGAGAGGGAGGAGCACAGCCGGGAGGGCGGTGGTAGGGAGCCGAGGTGGAACAGAGCAAATTAGAAGCAGGGACAAAGCAGTGTAACCAATGTAGACAATGTAAATGGAGAGCAGTGGCAAAGCAATAAAACAATGTGAAGTGGAGGAGAATGAAATCACGATCTAAGCAATGTAGACAATGTACAGTGGGGAACAATAAAATAAAGGTGGAGTAAATAAAATAAATAGATTAAATTAAACAGTTTGGTAGTATGGTGAAATGAATGAAATCACGATCTAAGCAATACAGACCGTGTGCAGTGGGGAACAAAAAATAAAATAAAATAAAATAAGAGGTGGAATAAATAAAATAAATAGATTATAAATATAAATAAATAAATAAATAAAATAAATAGATAAATTAAATAAATGGATAGATGGCATGGTGGAATGAAACACAAGAAAAGGCAGTGAGGGCTGCAGGTACCGGGAGAGTTCAGGAGAGTTCCAGGTATTCACAGGAACAGTTCATGGGGACCAGCGTTCAGGAGCAGGCAAAACGGATCGGAGATCAGATGGACGAACAACCGGAGCAGTGGGGACGCCTCAGTAGTTGAAGTCCATGGCAGAGCAGCAGGAGGTCGTGGGAGACAGCTCAGGAGGGGAGCCGCAGGCCTTGAGAAGAACAGCAGCGTCGGGACTGGATGGGAGGGAAGAGGCGAAGTTACAGTCCAGGGCGTGGGTGGAGGGTAGCTCCAGTGGAGGGCATGGAGAGTAACGGAGGGTCTGCGGAAGCGAGGAGGATGGGGGAATCAATGGAGGCAGCCGGGAGAGGCCACAGTGTGGGTCCGTTCGGAGCAAAGTGCAGTCATCAGGAGGAGTCGGACGACAGGTGCAGGGCGACAGGCCGAAAAGGACCCAGAGGAGACCCATGAGGTGGAGAGGAAGCGGCACTCAAGGCCGGGGATGAGACCTGTTATGAACTTACCTTGTTCCCGCTCCGCTGCGCTGTCAGCGTTGTCTGGCAGCTGTATCCGCTCTGCTGTTCGGCGCTTCTCCCGATGGCGCCCCCACACTTCCGGGTTCTCCCTGCATCTAGTCATGTGACTCCTGAGCGGGGAATTCAAATCTCTATATCTACTCTGCTCTGACACGCTGCCTGTGTCAGAGCAATGTGTTTCCTGTTCCTGGCTACCTGTTCCTGTGTACCTGACTCCTGTGATCCTGCTCCCTGTGTACTCCCATTTTCCTTCTACTCCTGTGTACCAACCTGGCTGTGACCTGACTATTCTTTGGCTTAATCCCTGGCACCGTGAATTGGACTGACCATCCCGTGTACCGGCCCAGCTGTGTTATCGACTACTCTCTGGATTTCCCTCTGGCACCGCATACCTGATACCTCCTGTGTACCGACCCCGCTGTGTCTCGACTCCCCTGGCTCCATCTCCTGCTACGCACTCAACAGACTCTGTTCATCTACCGGTGACTGCTCCAGACCTCCAAACCCTGGAATTCACGGTTAGTGCCTGTATTTGCATCACTTTGTCATATTGCCTGTTTGACTACCCATCACTTAGAGCCTTCTCCCTTACGTCAGTAGGCTAACCTGGGGGCCGCGACCTGCGGTTCTTCGGCAGCAAAGTCCACCCTACCTTGTTTTCATTCATTTACTAATTTATACTAAGAAACAAAGATATACCTGTCCTCTATTTGAAAATCAAACCCAAAAATTGCATCTTACCACAGTGTCTTGCACAATGTGAAGGCACCAAACTCAGCACCAAATGTCCATACCATGTTTAACATTATCCAGACCACACTTTCAATCACATAGTTTTCAATAAGATCCTTTTTGCACTTTGGATTATGCCTTTTGCTACAAGACTTCGATATGGTTTAATACCTAAGATTGTATGAGGATAACAGGATTGGAACCATAGTCCTCCAGATGCCCGGCCGTCTAGGTTCACAGGTCCCACAGGTAAGGAGGCAAGACAGAGATAATAACCCTTTTATTTAACAAAGTTTACACACTAAGTAAAATTTAACAGTGTTCCCCAAGGAGAAACGTGTTTCCCCACCAAACATGTGTCAGAAAATGATCAGTGCAAGTAAAAACTCTCCAACAAAGCAGGTTACCTCCGAGCACAGAGTCCTAGCAGCACAAACTTCTGGTAATTAAGTCCACAGATGACAATCCAAGTGGTCCAGGGGTACTGATCTGTAAGGTGGGACTGTGTATTGTGCTGCTCAGCCAACTCTCCACCAGCTTTGTGGGGCCCTGGGTATTGGTCTCCCTATCAATGTAGGTTCACCAATTCCCCAGAATCTACAAGTGTCTCTCTATGGAGTGGTGACAGAATCAGTCCTAGAGGTATACTGCCCCATCTGTCTGAAGAACCTCCTGCCTTAAGCAATCCTTTCTGGCCCTGATAGAATATGGATACTCTATATCAGTCCAAGGTTTTCTCGTCCAAGCTGCTCCAACAACAAGCCCCCTCCCCTCCGAGATTCTCTTTTTGTCTCTTCCCTCATTTTTATTGGTGGCGTGTAGAGTCTATGTGGCAACATGGGGTGGAGGTAGAACAGGGCTGAAACTAAAAGTGTTGAGATCTGACAATGGCGGATAATACGACAACAGAACTTTAGCAGAATTCTTAAGAAAATATGGCATATAGCACCAATTAACAATTGCCTACTCACCAGAACAGAACGGTGTGAGTGTACAAGCTAACAGAACAATTTTTGGATGAGCACGGACTATGCTGAATGATGGAGAAAAAGTTTTGGACGGAAGCAGTGTCCACTGCAGTCTACCTTAAAAACTGACCACCCACAGTAGCTGTTAAAGGTAAAATGCCACTGGAGGCGTGGTCCGGTAAAAACCTAAGTGTCAACCATCCCCGTGTATTCGGCTGTAAGGCGTATGCACATATTTCTAAAGAAAAGCAACACAAGCTAAATACCAAGTCAGTAGAGTGTATCATGCTCAGGTACCGCCAACAGAGTAAAGGATACAGACTTTAGGACAGTAACAACAAACGTCTTTTCAAATCCAGAGATGCGGTGTTTCACGAAAACACACCACCTAGTGCAACCACAAGAAAAGTTAGAAAAGTTAGTGACGCTGAATGTTCAGGCAGCAGAAATCTGAGACTAATCTGAGACTAAAAATGTAATTGCGGATACCCAACCAGAAAACAGCCTGTATTGCCTGATTGATGCAAATGTGTTTACTGCTGAATACTGCTGTACTACAGGCAACTGTGAGTAACTGCATTCATCTGTTGTTATCATCTTTAAATAAACAGCAACCTGTTTAAGTTACAAAAGCGTTGTGGCTTAACATCCACATTAACACCGCTGAACGCCTTTAGTAACATCAGAAGGTATAACCAACAGGTAGTAGCTGTAGGTTAGCTTTCTAATTCAGCAAATTTTTCCTCTCTATGTGAATTTTGAGCTAAATTTCAGCTGAATAACAGCAAACAGTGTTTCTGGGGCTTCCTATAACCCTAGTTAGTCCATCCAACAGCTCAGAAGCTGCTAAGACATTGTCAATGCTTTGGGGAAGGGTTTTCATCTTCAAGACGTGCAGTGGAAGCACACACAGATGCAGAAATCCTAAAGTATTACTTAAAGTCTAGCAGATTGGCAATGTTCTTTGATAACATTTTGCATTGCTTTGAATCACATTCTAAAACCCAGAGCAATTTCAATGGATATTGGGTCTGCTAATATAAGATAGGTATAATCAGAAATGCAATAATATAGAGATATATGACCCGATCGACCTAGTGGCCCTGAGTCAGTAACGAAAGTAAGGCAAAAAAAGGAGTCAATGTTCTGCAGGATAAACCATGTTACAAATGCAAGGGGTGCAAATAAGTTTATTATTTTGCACATAAGGAAAATACTGGCTGCTTTTTCATGTAGCACACAAATATTTCATAGCTTTATTTTTACGCTGAAATTTGAAGTGGATCTAGGACATGCCCTACCCTAGCTATAAATCTGTCCCCACATTTTAAATTTGCCTCCCCCTCCAATGCGACATGGTTTTTCCCAGGGGCAAAGTTACTTCTTTTTTATGCTTTGCTCTCCTTAATGACTCAGGCCCAGTGAGTCAAAACATATAGCTTATGAAATAGAGTCCAAAAAAACTTCAGAACTCTCATCATAAAAGCTGAATAAGTTCCAGAAAAAAAGCCTCATTCAGAGTTAATGTCTACCTTTTACTGTGGATTTAATCATTTCTGATTTTTAGATCAGCAATTTATAGCCATGGATGATTTGTGCAGTTTATTTGCACCTATTTTGTAACTGAAGCATTTGAAAAGCTAGAAACATAATTATTTTATTGAATATTGATCTTCCAAATACCCTGACTATTGACAGTCATTACAGAGTGAACTACAACATCCTAGAAATGTAGATATTTCCACATTTCCTAACCAGCTCATGGGATTAGCTAAATGGCAGGTATTGTACAGCCTGCAGTTTCAAGGAATATTTGGAAATGTGTGCATTGCACTGAGAATATTTTCCAGCCTTCAATTTTCTGTAGCTGAGAGGCAGAGCTTTTAGCAAACTGTCTTTGATTAAAAACAACCTGCATTCAATGTTCAGCCAGCAGCAATTGAACGGTCTTGCACTACCCTCAATCGAACACCAACTTGCACAGCAACTAAACTTACAAGGCCTGATTAAAGATTTTGCCAGCAGTGAAGCAAGATGAATATAAGTTGTAAAGGTAAACATTATCAAAAAAGACAACAAAAGTAAAACAAGCACAAAGGTTAAAACAAGCAGAAAATGGCCAACTATAAGAAAACACTTTTTACACACAAAAACAGTATAATATTAAAAACAAAAATACAGACCTTAACTTTTATAATTTAACATTCTTTAAAAAAATGTATACCTTAATCAGATCCAAAGGAGAAAAAAATGCTGCATTTACATTTCTTTTGAATAGGGTTGTAAAATATGTTTATTTGTGTGTGGTTTTGTTTTTTAGTTTCATTTTGTTTCTTACAAAGTTGCCAGTTCTTAAAACAGTTTAGGGCATATTTAATTGGCTGCTTTACTGTCAAAAGTAACGCGGCTTGTGCACTATTACTGTTATTACGGTAATAGTGCGCGTAATTACCGTTATTACGGTAGCTTTAACGTCGGCTTTCTGCTAGCAGCTCAGGGAGCCTTTAAACTATAGCACAGTGGCCTAGTGGTTAGTACTTCTGCCCCACAGCACTGGGGTCATAAGTTCGATTCCCAACCATGGCCTTATCTGTGTAAAGGTTGTATGTTCTCCGTGGGTTTCCTCCGGGTGCTCCCATTTCCTCCCACACTCCAAAAACATACTAGTAAGTTAATTGGCTGCTATCTAAATCCCTAGTCTCTCTGTTTATGTGTGTGTGTATATGTATGTTAGAAAATTTAGACTGTGAGCTCCAATGGGACAGGGACTGATGTGAATGAGTTCTCTGTACAGCGCTGCAGAATTAGTGGCGCTATCTAAATAACTGATGATGATGCTACCTTAACCTTTCTTACCCTACCTTAAATGCTTACTTGCAATTATTCTCCAACTGTAATCATTTTTAGCAATAGTAAATTCTAAACTGAACACATATCTGCTAACTTAACAAGTTATACATCAACATATGCATATTTAGCAATAAAATGCAGTTAAATGGTCTTATGAGGAAATTATTGACGAGCAAATGTCTCTCCACTTCTCTATTCCAGAATCAGTAACTATTGTAGAAAAGGCTCCAGAATAAAGTCGCTGATGACAGTTTTCCTTATCTTTGTCCAACATAAATCTCTTTTAATGGTGACACTCTGTAGTATCCCTCACTTTTCTAATAAGCACAATCTCTATTCTATCTTTATCCTAGCGAAATATGACCTGAACAAATTAGGCGTGTACACACTTTCCTCCTTGTCTCATCCTATTACACAGGTCCAGTCCTGCAGTTGACTCTCTCTCCTCTGTACTTCATTATAACAAATGTCACTGGTCTGAGGTAAATTTTGTTGTTTAGTGTAAATGTTCACAATATATCTCAGTCTCTGATCCCTATCTTTCCCTATCCCCTGATAGTTTATCACAGTCCTGCAAAGGGGTGTACAAATTATTTTTGGACTTTCCCATAAAGTTCCTATCTACCTAATAACAAGATTCACAATACTCAGTCCCATCAAATAATAAATAAACAGGGGTTACTCATCCATTTAGATTCGACTTTCTCTTCAGACCTCTCACAGCAAATTTCAGCTGTTTCTCTCACAGGACAGGGTTGACAAGACTGACTGGGCTCTCCCTCCTGTCAGAGCTGATTCTCTTTTGTCCCTCCCGGCTGTTTCCTCATGAGCTCATTTTCTTCAGAGACTCACAGGACTTTTTCTGCTGACAACATGACAGGGTTCTAGGGTTCTTCCCGGACAGACTCATAGGTTCCTCCACTGGCAGGGACCAACTTCCATACTTCCAGTTTAAAGTCATAAAGTTATCCTTCTCATCTAACTGTCACTTTTCCCTCCCTCGTTTGGTCTCTGTGATGTCACTGTGAGCAGAGCTTAATCAATCCCTGACATTAGTGCACATGTGCGGACCAGCATGTCCGCCGGTACTACATAAATATATACCGATTGCTCCATAATTCATGTTAGTGGTGGCTCCACATATGCTATGAATGGCAAATTCTCACAAACAGCATGCTCTCTGAGCAACCTCTATCATTATGATATATTTTTCTGGTGGTTTGTAAAACCTCTGCTTGATGCATCTCACATCTTGTATTCTTATCACGATTAAAGGTTGGCATGGGGATTTGTAATTTGGCATTTTTGAAAAACGCTATTAAATCCAGAGGTTAAATCGCACACACTGCATGTTAGGTTTTCATCTGCTGTACATACTGCTTCTTACTCAGACATGGTGTACAGTTCAGGTGCATCTCCCTCTGAGAGCTGATTTGTTATTGCTGACTTTAATTATTGGCGCAATGTTAAAACCATAAAAACCACATTGGATAAACTCACTATACCATAAACACACAATATTTATTAGACATACATGACATTTTCAATAGATAATGTAGAGCAAAGTAATGCACTAAGGTTTATTCGTGTAATAAAATAGGTCATATAAAGTTGAAACAAATACTAATAGCACTGTATAAACATGAGATATTCAAAATTGGCTTATACTACTGTAACAACAATAAAAAGCAGGTCTGGTTATGAGCACCATAAAAACAATCACTGAGGTAATGAAAAAATATATTATTAAATTAAATATTTAGAAATTGCCAGAACTGTAATGCAAAATATCAAGCCATTCAACTGAGCAACCTGTGAGCACAGGGATCTTAATTTTTTTCACTGTGCATATGGTTATGCTAGATACATGAACTATTGCTGTTATGGTTATAGATACAGATATAAGATTCTTCTGAATTGTTATAGTTTGCAACCACATTCACTGAAATTACTTGTCCTAACAGGACTCATGGGTACGGACTTTATTTCCAACAACCTGGTGGCGAGACTATTAAAGTGATTGCAGTTCTCGGTGTCTTGACTCTATTTGCATGATGTGAAACACCTTTCATCTGCAACTTTCATCTGCAACTTGAAACTTATTTTGTTTATTTTGTGATCGCTGCGTGTATTTTGCATACATCTGTAACATATCACAGCCACTTCTATTATTCTGTGGGACTATTGTTTTCTATTCAGAGTGATCTCACTTTTGCGCTTTTAAGATCCGTCCCATATAGTCCAGAATTGAAATGAGATTACATACTTGGGACTATATATTAGGCTTGAATATATCTCAGTGATTACTTTTATTACTGTTGATCTACTGCTGGAAGCATCAAAAGCTAGATCCATGGATATATTATTTTTCCCTTCCTGAAAAGTCTCCAGTTTATGTAGAATCATATTTAAAATTAAAAAATTGACCTGTATAAGGCAACTAAATAAAAGCAATTGTAAAAAAGGTTTTAGATATAAGACCCTTAATAAACATATATCTCCTTGCAGGGTTTATCTCCTTCTGCTGCAGCAAGGACCACCACTCCTGCTATTTTACTGTCATGATAGTGACTATCATTTATCAATGTAATAAATTAATTAAGTGGGTTCTTTTCTCAAGGAAATCCAGATCCTTAACATTAAAAGTGTCAAGAATCCTGTATTTAGATATAAGACTTGAAATTCAACTCTCATTGCACAGCATGGCAAGCACAGCTTATGCTAATTTACTAAGGTCCAATCAAATGATTTCTGACAGACGCGGAGTTGAACTTCCAAACAGTATATAAACTTGCTCTGCCTCTCTTTCCCTGCCAGCCTATCAGCTTTGCTGATCTGAGCTCATGAGTGTTTTATGCTTTTTCCAGCTTCATTCATGATTTTTGACCTAGTTTGTTTCTGACTTCATGATACCTGGATCTTGACTTTGTACTGCGATGAAAATTTTTTTTGACCTTCGGTTTTTCCTGACTATTCATCTGCTTGCTGAGTCTATTCGGTTTACCCTCGTCCTGCTGACCTTGACTAGACTGACTAATCTCCCTTCAGAGCTATTTGCCTGTAATGTTCCACCAACCATGCTGAGGGCATAATTTGGTTTACCGTAACCTAGTTACTAGACACAACCAAATCCATCTTGCTTTACAGAGGGTTCTGGTGAATACCGGTAGTAACTTAGACTTTGCTTCAGCGCTCTGGCTGTGTCAATCTTACCTGCTAATGTGTCCATACCACTGGACCTGGTAAAAAGAGCTTCAAGTCAGACAGTCACTAGAGTACCCATGGCAAAACATAGATAAATACAAATAGTACAACAAAAAAAGTTAAGCAATCTAAAGTAGGGGTAGGGAAATCAAACAGTAAGGCATGGGGCATAAGGAAAAAGTAATAACATATATATGCTACGTCTAATGTATGCCAGGGAAAAATCTGCCATGTGCCCTTCTCCATAACTCTGTATAGCAAAATTAAGCTTAAGAATTAAACTCTAATAGCAAAGTTAGCTAATGTGAGTGGTATCTGAATCTTGCCAATAGCCTCTACAATTATTTAAACTTAAAATATTGAAGTGATTTAATAGTCTTTCTCCAAAAGAATATCAAAGCAATACATATTCCTGAACTGCAGATTTAGAGATGTGAAAAAACCCTATTTATTATACTTTGACCCGATTAGCACTAATAGGGCAATATTATGAAATCTGCAGCATAGCAGTTATATTAATTGGAAAATAGTATTTTAAAATACAATTATTTATTATACCCTGCATGTGGATTAAAGATGTAGTAGTGCTTTTAACCAATGGGTTTGAGTCTGAAAAGGCACAGTCTAAGACCCAAGGTTCCTCAGAGCATGGCTTCCATTTTCCATAATGTTTTCCTGTTAGATAGTGTGCCCCTTTCAACTGCAGTGGAAGTAGGGGACTATAAAATAAATACAAAATCATCTCCTCCTCCTTGACATGGTATGCCTACAGCAGCAGTACTATATCCCAAAAATAGGGGAGACAGGCTAATCAAATCCTTGTATTATTTAAACTGTATTTTTCATAGATTGTATCATCCACCCCACATGACAATCTGGCCGAGCAACACCTTATACAACAAATATTGTCTTTCTACTCATGCTGCCAAACCCAAGCAACTAATGCAAACACATGAATGGCATCAATATTGTCATACCCCCCCCCCCATCTCGTTTCAACCATGCTCTGCATACATATATAGGTTCACATCAAGGAAAGTTTACCATTTTATAAACATCAACATGTATTTAGGACTAATTTACCATGCATTAGACCATAAGTACAAGAACATCACTTACATTTGACAAAACAGTTCCCACATCTTTAAAAAATAACACACTGTAAACCCATAGTGCCCAATAAGATATTTTAGAGTAAGGATTGTGTGGAGTGTCTTGGATGTTGTCATGTGGCTTTATCTCCCATTATGAGTTCTGGTGCATCCTTAGTGTGTAGCATGGAGAGTGTCCTCCTGCTTTTCAAGCAGGAATACACTGACCCACGAATTGTAGCCACATCAAGGAAAAAAAAAAAGAAAAACATAGCCCAAAAATACCACAGGAAAATAGCAAGATTTAAAAGAAACACCCCCCAACACTGCTTGTTATAGACATAATTAGCAACTATGCCCCGGGCCATGTCTGCTCATAGCTATCTGGGTAGAAGTGTCTCCTATCTACAGCCAGACTATATTGGACTCCCTCCTTCTTGTCATGCTGGCCCCTATAGATTCCTGTTGACTATCCAGGAACTCCCTTTTCACACCTTGGTCAAGGACAAAGTAAAGCCTTGTGGCACCCAGCAGTCACCATTGTATACCTAGACAGCAGCCACCCTGCTGTTCAGTTTAAGTGCCCTGCACTACTCTGCTCCATCTCTAGCTTCTCCAAATCAGCCTTCCTCTTCTCTGACCATAACCTTTTTTCCTTCTGCCTCACCATGCCTCCTGTACCCTTGTGTATCTTAATCTGTATGCACACAGCAACACCTAAACAATTTTTATTTGATCCTATTCTCATTCTCAGCCTCACTTATACCACCTCTATCCTATTATTACAACCCTGGGATTCCACAAAGACCAGCCATCTGCAAAGTGCTTCTTTGCCCCTGTGTGTCAATAGAGAAAATTGTGCTCCAATGTTTGCTCTCTCACAAGCAAAACTACTGTACGTCCCTGAAACACAAAATCCATCTAGTCATCCAACTCTGCCCATCCCCAGCACCCTAATTCTTCCATTACTGCTTTTGACTTCACCACCTACTTTAATGACAAAATTAAGAATTTCCTCTTACTAGAGCCATTACCACACATCCACCTTCTACCCCATTGCTTACCACATTTCAGTTTTCTCTCTCCCATTATTGAGGTCAAGGTCTTCACACCCCTCTCTTCCTTTTCCTCCTCAGACTGTCCCCTCGAGTCTATTGCCTCCGAACTTCTCTGCTCTCTTCCCCCAATGCTCAAGCTGTCCCTCTCCACTGGCACTTTCCCTTCCATTTTCACACATGTACTCATCTCTTCCATCTTCAAGTAAGTCATCAAACTGATCATACCTCTCTCTATAGCTACCACCCAATCTTCTCCCTTTTATTTACAAAGCACTAGAATGTCGTTTGTACAACCATCTAACACACTTCTTCTCACTCACTACCTCTTCAACTGTCTGCAATGAGGCTTCTGCCTTTACCCTTCACAGAGATTGCTCTTACTAAAGGGACCAACAATCTCCTCATAGTTTAAGTTGCGTTAGATGTATTTGCATGTGCTGGAGCTTGGCCTAGTAACAGCAACTAGTATCTGCAAGCCAATCAGCAGCGGTGGGTGCCGTCTCACTCTCGAATGGCTGCTTAGCTAGGTAGAAAAAGTAACTTGGAATGTGCAGGTGTACAGGATGGAGGTAGGCAGGAAGACAAGACGATGGAAGGCCCTCCAGTGAGAGTTTACAAGCTGAAGGGTAGGCATAACGAATGTGTTTATATTTTGCCCATAGTATGTATGCCTGTAATCAAGGGCTCTATTTTTATTTGATAGCTGGTAAAAGGGTGGCATTAAAACTAAACTAGTTCTTCAAAAAACACCAACAAATTATGACTGCCAGTGTTTGCAGGCAGTAGTACCACATACAAAATGTTTATTTTTTCACCATTTAACACTATTATCCGATTGTGCACCGTTGTTGCTAAGAGCCCTAGTGCATTCAACATGTACCCTCTTTTTTCCTATAGGGACATGAATTTTGTTTTGCAGGCCTGATTCACCTAGGGAATTCAGCTATGTGCTGAACAGTATAGGGCTGTGTCACATTATGACAGGGGTAACCCATGCCACATGTTTTCCAACCCAGTCTGGTGCTGCTTGCAGAGTTTATGGAGACACTGGCAAATTTTACCCCGGGGGACAGGACAAGACTCAGCAGCCTAGGAAAGGAAAAAAATGTAGGTGGCCCCCTGCCCCCAGCACAGCCTGCCCCTGAGAGACCCCATGCTGTTTGTTCACCCACAATTGCCGCAACCAGCCTACATTATGATTGCTGGTGCTTGGATTGAATTGCTTTTTTAGAGGATTGGGGCATGACAATTTATTTTTCATTTATTTACTTAGACTACAAATGATTGTTTATTTACATCGCAAATGACTGTGCTGGTGGTCATCAGAAGCAGCACAGATATTTGCTCTGGGAGTCGAGCACCCGCAATAAATACGGCTTCTGATAGGTGTGCCTGCAGCTGTTTCAACTTCTAATAATCTCAAAATTATATAAACACACATTTATTGTACTCTGTCTATCTTTACACTCCCCTGTTCTGTCTCTCCAGATGTAAGGAGGCGCATGTCAGGGATATGCAAAATTCTTAATAAAGACGCAGACATACACACAGTGCACATCTCAGTACGAAAATGTGTATTTACGCTAAAATCGATACGTGCGTATGTGATTCAAATTTTTTCTTCTTAGCATGTTAGTATGATTATGTTATTATAAATTGTATGATATAGTTTCTTCATTTGTATGATGTACACTGTAATCTTGATTTTTTTTCCAGTTATAATATTGTTAAAAAACTGAGAGGGGAAAAGAGTTGTGCTCTACTCCCAATGATGCAAAAGCTGCACTAACCAAGGGTATCCCTCTTTAGAAGCTTACAATATGGAATGATGGTCAGGCGCTCATTGACTACCAATATTGTCTCTGCATAGGTCTACCAGATTGTTATTAAGGTCTTTGATGTAGGTCTAAGTCAGCAATTGGTAATAATTCATCTAAAACTGGATTACAATCTAATAATTTAAGATGTTTTATTTTAATTGTACATGACTCCCTAACACATGAATAAATCCTAATTATATCAAAATACGCAATAAGCAATAACTTATATACCATAAAAACCATACAT
Organism: Mixophyes fleayi; assembly: GCF_038048845.1. Lineage (NCBI taxonomy): Eukaryota > Metazoa > Chordata > Amphibia > Anura > Limnodynastidae > Mixophyes > Mixophyes fleayi. The sequence continues at coordinate 277,102,240 of NC_134403.1, forward strand.
ATACCACTAAAAATCACTTGTGTACATAAGAAATATACATAAAAACATACAGATTGTGCATGTGTGATGGCCACAACCCATATCAAGAAAGCATAACCACGAGGAAAGTACAGCCAAGTTTCCAGCCAATTAACAAAAAACAATGTCCACTCTATTGTCCCAGGTTAATGATAGTCCAATGAGAGTAATCAAATATATTAATATCAGTGTCTTGTGTTGAGTAAATCATCATTGAGGGAGGAAGATTAAGGAGTTGCACTATGTGATCCTAACCTGTATTTCACAGGGAACCTTCCACACGGTGTCAGCGGTAATGAATAGACATAAGCTAAAAGTCATTCAAATAATCCGATACTTGCTGTATGTGGATGATGGCCAGGCACCCAGCAGCTCCCTGGAATGGAGATACCGTATTTCCCTATGTATATGACGCTCCACTGTATAAGACGCACCTATATAAATCATGTGAAAAAATTGAGGATAAACATTATCCTCAATTTTTTCACAGAGTAATTGTGCAGCATATACAGAGGAGAGACAATGCTATAGTCAATTCTGCCTTACCCTGTCAGATGATTCCTCTGTCCGGTAAAGTCTTCTGTCTTCTGTCAGTCTGATCCTGATGCTGGAAACCCGCGAAGAGGACCTTAAGCGGGTTTCCAGCATCAGGATCAGACTGACAGAAGACTTTACCGGACAGAGGAATCATCTGACAGGGTAAGTGCTACTATCCCTGTATAAGACGCACCCAGTTATTAGACCCAAAATTTTGGGGAAAAAGGGGCGTCTTATACATGGGGAAATACGGTATGTGGCGGAAAGCTAGGTGATTTTAAGTGTTTATGTATGGTTTTTATGGCATATAAGTTATTGTTTATTGTGTTTTTGATAGAATTTTATTAGGATTTATTCACGTGTTAGGAAATCTTGTACAAATAAAATAAAACACATTAAATTATTAGATTGTAATCCAATTTTGGAGGAATCATTACCCATTACTGACTTAGATCTACATCAAGGACCTTACTAACAATCTAGTACACCTGTGCAGAGACCATATTAGTACTCAATGAGCACCTAACCATCATTTCATATTGTTCAAAAACTAACTTGTTAGAAATATGCGTAGATAAGTTACAGCACGAAAAACAGCAATGAAAAATTGTGGTAGCATTAAAAATGAGTGCAATTGCAAAACTATGCATACTTATATATAAGCCAATATTCTTTAGCTCAATGTAAGGATTGTTTGTTTTCACCTGTGCTAACCTGTTGCCCTGTTCTTGAACAGTCTTTTGTCAACTTTTTAATAAATTCATTGACGTGTACAAATAGCTTTAGAAATAGAGAGCTTTATAAATCCTTCTATGTGCAGACAAACTTTTGTCAAAAGAATATAATAAACCACTCTTAATGGAAATCACCTTATGGCTCTACATACGGTTGAAATAGTGAACAAAAGGGATGTCTTTCTTTGTGTGCAGGGAAAGAAGGCCAAAAATGCAGGTTGACCGGCAGCAAAATACATTAAATGACATCTACTGAATAAAAAGAATTCTGTGCGTTTCGAGGAAACAGAATTCAGAAAATAAAAAGCTGCTGAACTTTCCAAGTTAATGCAAGCTTAGCTTATTCACACAGAAAAGGCAATTTGTTAACAGATGTAATCCAAGTCTTGCATTGAAATTGTGTCTTGTCAAACTGGAAGCTTGATTCATCCACATTATTATCATATCACAGGAGCCCGGCAGCATAACAGGAAGAGGCTGACATAGTGCTCAACTGAAATGCAACCTTTCCATGTACATGGTTGACACTCCGCTGGTTTTTGTTTTTGGCACAAACTCTGTCTATGTCAGCTTCTAGCTCTGCTTCACTTCTAGTATCCATAATTAAGCATAAAAGGCATACATTTTTAGACTTCGAGGCAATGCTGTTTTTAATAAATGCTTTTCAGCAAAATAGACTTTTTTTGTACAGTCCATGCAAACCAAAATTGTGTATCCTTACATCCATATTATGCTTTTTCCATAACTCTGACTTGTGTCTCTTCTGTGAGCGGTGGACACAGCCACAGATATCTGTCAGGAGCCTGATTTATTGGATGGGGTATGTTTTTCTGATTCCCATTATTCCGACAATAGGTATAGCGAGCCAAAAATGCAGATAACTATAAGCCCGACATGGAGAAACTGCTGCCAGTGGGATTCTTGCTATTTAAAATGGTCACAGTTAAATTACTGGTTTTAAGGGGGAAATGCCAGAACTCGGCACCTGTATAATGCGGAGCCAATAATCCTAACCCTAATCCTAACCGTAACCCTAACCCTAAACCTAACCGTTAGATTAGATTATACAGGTAGCGGGTCCTGGCATTGCTGCCTTAAAACTGGCAATCTGACTGTGGCCATTTTAGTGATGAGAATCCCACTGGCGGCATTTTCTCCAGTCACAATTTATATAAGGTGTTTCAGACATGTTACCTGTCTGTTTTATGGTAAGTCTGTATTTCTTCCATGTCAGGCTTATGGTAATAGGCATTTCTGGGTGATTCCAGTACTCAGAGCCTGACCGGGACTAAAAATCAGCCCTGGCATTTAAAGCACACGGGCCCACCTCTGTTGATGAGTAGGGAAAAAAACATGTACCGCAGCGCAGTGGCCGCACTGCCAAGGGCGTGGCTACATTATGTTGGGGCGTGGTCAAAATGGTGCGTTGATACATACATTAGAATAAAACATTACATATCAGTCCCTCTCCATCCACATTACGCCCCATCAGACACATTATGACACCCCCAGCCCACTGTACTTATCTATGCTTCTGATGCTGCTGACATTCCTGTAGAGTGAGCAGGGAAGCTCTTAGTCTCACAAGATGAATAAATCTCATTAGACTTAGAGCTCCTCGGCTTGCTCTGCAGGCTGTGCCCTGTCCGGGACTGGGAGCACAGATTCCTCCTGCTGACCAGAACTGGATTAAGGCTCAGGTTGCCCGGACACTTAAGTCAGGGGGGCTCCTATGATGTAATTTGGCTATTAGACAAATTTTTGACAAATACAAAGGCAATACAGTGTGCACTACTGTTAGGTGCACACAGTTCTGCCTTAGCAAGCAGTACAGTCTGAAGCAGGACATATCTCCCAACTGTCCTTGTAGTCAGACCAAATCCTAACTAAGCGGGACAGTCACCCACCAAATTCAGAACAGTTGACAGACTGTCCTGGTTTCTCCTACCTGTCTTGTCATTGTCACCACTTGTGGCTGCTGGTGTCTTTAGATCAGTTGCTGCTTGTTTGGACCCTGGAATGTTGGATGCCCTATTTGTAGAAAAAAATGAGTACATGAAATTTAGCCCCAGTGTTAAATCAATATAGCATCCACGTTTTAAAATTAGGCCTCACTCCAGCCCCAACATTAACATACTAGTATTTACATTTGATAAATACATCTATTTCCCTTCAACTAGCCCTAACATTAAATAGTATTCCCATTTAATAAATAAAACTATTTCCCTCTCTCCAAACAACCCCAGCAAGAAATTAAATAGCATTTACGTTTAATAAATATATCCATTTCCCACAACCACCCCAGGCATTAAATGACTCATAATCACATTTAATAAATAGACCTAATTTTCCCCAAACAGCCCCACATTCAATCAATAGCTCCCAAACCACCCCAGAATTAAATTAAAAATCCAGTCACATCCAGTCAAATTGATAGGCCCCACTATTAAATTGCCCCACCATCACTCCACAAATAAAATAGCACCCAATAATTAGCCCCCACCTGCAATTTACCATTAGATTAGTAGCCTACCTCCCACATTATATTAAGACCCCCCTCACACATTATAGTCATACACCGACCTCCCCACACACAAAATAGTCATACACTGACACCCACACACACATTATAGTCATACACCGCCCCCCCCCACACACATTATGGTCATACGCCAGCCCCCACACACATACTATAGTTACACTGTCACACACACTATAGTCATACACTGGCCCACACACACATACTATAGTTACTGTCACACACATACTATATTCATACTCTGTCACACACACATACTATAGTTACACTGTCACACACATACACACTATAATCATACCCTGTCACACACAAAACATACTATAGAAACACTGTCACACAAACTACCCCCTTACCTTGCTCGCTCCGCGGCGCGCTCTGTAGTATCTCCTAACACATGGGACGGCACCTATCACATGGTCCGTGCCAGCATAAACTGAAGTATATGCTGGTGCATGTAGAATGCCAGCATACCCAAGGCATTTATGACTGCCAGGGCTTATATTAATGTAGTATATTGCCAGACCCCACAGGGTATCTACCCACTACTAACAAGGGATGTTTACTGACTATCGTGTTTTGATTTTGGATCTGTATTAACTTCGGTTTTTGGTTTTGGTTTTGCCAAAACTGTCCTAACATGTTTGGGTTTTGGTTTTGGATCTGTATTTTTTTTGCAAAAATTGCTAAAAAATGCTGAAATCACATAATTTGGCTCTATTTTTGGTCCTACATTACTATTAACCTCAAGAGCATAAATTTCCAGTCATTTCCAGTCAATTTTGTCTACCTCACAGGTCACAATATTATTTTCATCCAATTTAGGCCAAAGACAGCAGCGAGCTGGCTGGTTACTAAGCAACAGAGCAACGGTACAAACACACAGCAGTTTATAGCACATGTATGAAACATTGCCACACAGTAGTGGCAGAAAAAAAAAGTGATGCAAAATGGAATTGTCCTCCGGCCCTCCCCCCTACCCTTATGTTGGATATTAAAAAAGTCATGTACAGCTTCACGAACTAAGCACTTCAGCGACATGGACTGCCACTTTTGTGGTTGAAGTGCTTGGTTTGTTTGGGCCCCACACAACAAGTTACCAATGGGCAATGCTGTCAATGAACTCTAAGACTGCAGCGAGCTGGCTGGATACTAAGTGACAGAGCAATGCCACAAACACACAGCATTTTATTACACATATATGAAACATTGTCACACAGTGGCAGAAAATAAAATTGGTACAAGATGGAATTGTCCTTCGGCCCTCTCACCCACCCTTATGATGGATTGACATAATATGATTGATGGGCAGCAGACTAGACAAGGTTATAAAGTATATATAAAATATAATGATATCAACAATATTATTATGACAACATTTGAAATGTAGACAGTATTTATTAGGTTGAAAATTCAAATGTAGACAGTATTATCCCTAACTCTAACCCTGTCCATATCTCCAGACCTGTCCCTATCTTTGGCCCTAGACCATCTCTATCCCTATTCCTACACCTGTCCCTATCTCTATCCCTTTCCCTAGACCTGTCTCTACCCCTGTCCTTAACCATATCTCGATCCCTAGACCTGTTCCAATCCCTGTCCCTAGGCCTGTCCCTACCCATATCCCTAGCCCTCTAATAATACTGTCCACATTTGAATACTCTACTCAATCATACACCATGTGAATTGGCTACCTAATAATACTGTTGACACCTGAATTGTCGACTGTTGCACAAGCTGATATACCAAGGCCAAAAAGTAAAATAATGCAAGATGGATTTGACTTTGGGCCCACTGACCCATATGTTAAAAAGGACTTGTACAGTTTAACAAACCAAGCACTTCAGCGACAAGGACTGCCACTTTTTTGACTGAAGCGTGTGGTTTGTTTGGGCCCCCACAAAACAAGCTAGCAATGAGCTTAAGGCAGCTAAGCTAACAGTGCTGTCAATGAACTCTACAGTGGCAAGATATAGTTGTCATTATATTTACCCTTATCCTCACCCTAATCAGTGCGTACTTCATCCTCACACAATATTAATTCATCCCCGTTGGAATCCACCATTACAGAATTCTCTGTACTTTGATGTAAAGGTCTTCCTCGGGAAATATGTAGTTCATTTTGATAAACATCATCTTTTCAACATTTTTAGGAAGTAGCCTCCTACGTTGATCACTCACAAGGTTCACAGCTGTGCAGAAATCTTTCTGAGAACACACTGAAGGGTGGGCAGCTTAGTTATTGCAAAGTGAGTTTCTACATAGGTGTCCAAATTGCCATTTTTTTACTCCCATTACGTAAAGGGACTGTCTGAAGTGTCTATTTGTATGCTGTCATTAAAATAATCCTCCACCATTCTTTGGATGTTGATAGTAGGATCAGGTGAAGTTACGGCAAAGGTGTCACAATTTTTGGTCAATTCTTTTAGACTAGACCAAATGTCACATCTGCATCACCACTGGGTCTCTTAGGAAAGGTAATTTTTTTCCTAGCTGCAGTTACCTGAGAAACTGAAGGAGGAGACGTTGTTGTGTTATGTGTCGCTTGAGCTGTCAACTTTCTCACCAAGAGCTCATTGCATCTCTTGAGATCTTGGTCAGTTGGAAATAAAGAGAAGACATAGCTCTTAAAACTAGGGTCAAGCACATTTGCCAAAATGTACTGATCCGAATTCAAGATGTTGATAACTCTTGGATCCTGGCGAAGCAAATAAACTACTTGATCTTCAAGTTAAACATACTTAGCGGAATATCTTTGTTTCATCTCCTCCTTCAATTTCTCGAGCTGATTTTCCAAAAGTCTAATTAGGGAAATCTCTTGACTCAAGCTTGCACTGTCTGAACTCACTTCACAGATGACTACTTCGAATTGTTTCAGCACTTTGCACAACACGGAAAGTATGCTCCACTCTGCTTGACTAAAGTACATTCCCCTCCTTTCCCAATGTCATGGCTTGTTGAATAAACGTGGATGGCTTCTTGCTGCTCCTCCATCCACTGAAGCATGTAAAGGGTGAAATTCCACTTTGTTACCACCTCTTGCTCCAGTTGGTGGCAGGGCAGATTCAATTCTTCTTGCAGCTTCTGCAATCTCCTACATGTTGCTGCAGAATGCCGAAAATGTCCTTACATTTTTTCAGCCCACAGACAGCATCGCCTGCACATCCCTGTCATTTTTTAAAAATCTCTGTACCACCAAGAATATTGTGTGAGCAAAACAGGGAATGTGATGGAATTCACCAAGCTGTAATGCTTTCACAATATTGGTGGCATTATCAGAAATAACATATCCTGAGGAGATTCCAAGCGGAATAAGCCATGTTGCAATGATATCCCTTAGTTTTTCTTACAGGTTGTCAGAGGTATGTCTCTTAGTGAAGCCGGCGATACACAGAGTAGCCTGCCTCTGGAAGATCTGGCAATGTTTGCTAGATGCTGCTGCTGTTCCTGCTGCTGAAGTCGATTCACCAACCCAGTGGGTTGTCAAAATTATATAATCTTTAGTTTGCTCAGTTCCACTTGTCTACATATATGTGGGTCAGTGTACAGTGGGTAGAATAGCATTTTGCAGCCCAATAAGTAGGTTTTTCTCTAACCTCCTGGTACTGGTGAGTAATTGCTTGTCTAGTAAAATGGTATAGAGATGGAATTTAGTAACTGGGACACAGGACCTCAATTAACGGTCTAAAATCTGCTGCATTAATGGTGGGTATTGGACGAAGATCTAAAACTAGCATAGTTGACATGGCGCCTGTGATCTGCTGTGCGACTAGGTGATAGCTGTGATACTTGCTTCCTCTTGCAAAGGATTGTTTAACAGTCAATTGTTGTAAACTATTAGTCGTCTTCTTTTTGGCCTGCTTCTGGGATAAAAATCCACCCTCAGCAGCAGCTGCAACAGCGTGTCTACGCTCAAGCATTCTTCTGAGAAATCCTGGATAGTGGAGGAGTCATCTAGCCTTAGCAACTTGGATGCAACCAACTCTGAACACTACTAAGGATGTGATGAAGTTTTGGCAGAGTAGATTGCAGGTACTGGGATCTAGCTTAGAGAAGGGAGCTAGCTGATGCTGGACTGCTTGTTGTTATTTATTTATCATAAGTTCCCTTAAACTCGCTTCACATGGCGTAACATGGGTGAGATTCCTAGATGGTTAAGGTCCCTACCTCTACTGACTGTGACTTTGGAAATGCTACAAATGGCTACACAACTGTTGTCAGGATTTCGGTAAAAATAATTTCACAGATAAGAGGTACATTTTTTGGTCTTATACCCAGGCATGACAATGGCCTTCTTATTATCACTGGCAAGAACTGCTTCCACTGGTGTATGACTTACACAAACAACATCACCATCATCATCAACATTCACATTAGCGCCATTGTTAGCTACACAAGTATCCCCCTCATCCGGTTGCAAATCTGAAATAGCATCCTCATTTTCTATATCACCAACTATACTTGTGCTGCTCATCCACACATTTGCAGAAATAGTGAAAGTAGGCTTCTTTATGAGTACAGTATCAGAAAGGTCAGGCTCACACATTTTGTGACATTTCCAAACACATTTTTTAATGTAATTTTTTGGGGCATATTTTCTTGTCTCTGAATGACAAGGGCTTGCATTGTCATGACAGACAGAAGATGCCTTGCTGACAGTTGCAGAACTATCACTCATAAATTAAGCAAATGCCTTGTCATTGCAGTTGTAGAATGGCATGTTCGCAATTTTATTTTTTTTCTACAGTAAAATTTCCCTTTATTAGCGGTGTTATTTTCTTTCTCATTGTAAAAGCTTGTTTTTTGGAATTCAGTTTCCAAGACTTAAACCCACTATGCCCTTGATCATAGGGTTTATTGAATGATGTTGAAGGACTAGTAGCATCATGACAGGTGCCAGCAGCTGGTTGGTACCCCTGCTCTTCTGTCGACTGATCATGATCCATATGGATGAACACACACAATTTGTCCAAAAATTAGACAAATGTTTAATCATTTTCAGCAAATGTCAAATGAGTAAAGTAAACACTGTCAGGCACTGATTTTTGTGAACAACGTTGTCAGATAGTAGTCATACACTACAGTGTGCAATTTGAATAAAATAGAAAAACGTTGCTTTTTTGGAAGCAAATGACAAATGAGTAGCGTACACACTGTCAGGCAGTGATTTAAGTGTTGTGCTGCAGGATAGAATGAGATTTGTGGCTGGAGAATGGAAAGTGACAAAAAAACTCTGTGTGAGCAATGGCGCAGGATCTCCTGGGGATTAAGGGATTTATGTAATCCAAAACCTGCGAGATCCGACAACATGATGATGACGTTTTACCTCATCGTCATCGAAGCGGAAGAGTACCGAGCCAGCTTGGCTCAGTACTCCAATTTACTAAGTTCAGGGGGGGGAGCTCAGTTTTCTAAAATCCGAGCCTGCGCATCTCTACTACTAACCAATCAGAGCAGCTTTCTCATGCTTGACTAATCAGACCATAGTCTCTCTGTGTTGGTTAGTTACTCTGCATACTGCAAACTCTGTATACTTCAGAGCCTTATGTAGAGTTTGACCAGGAAGCCATGGGTATGCTGGCATTTGTAGTTCTACATACCCATACACTCTAGAGCAGTCAGGTATTCTGGGAACAGTAGTGCATCATGAAAGTTATGTTATATCAAGTTTAATTTATTCATTATTGCTGCCCCACCACCAGTAGTGTGGGAATAGCCATAGGACATTTAGCGACATGCTGACTGGCCTAGGGCTGATTTGTACTTTCCTCCCCCATGCAATGGGCAGATCCATTTTAATCTGCATACAGACTTAAACAGTATGCCATTTCCTGTGTATGCACAGTATGAAAAAGTGTACTTCAGATTTGGACTTACATGCAACTCTGTGTGAGGCCCACTCAGTTTATATTATTAAGTTGATTCAAGACTTCCAAAAATTGACTGAAATCTGTGCATGCCTTTCCTTGCCTGGCTTACACAGGCGCAATGGAAGTTGTGCACTTTTAGTTCAATTTGTTTAAAAAATTAAATTACTAAAAAGAAACACAAACACAAAAAGTTAAACATTACTGCATTAATAAAAATGCTTTATTCTAAGCTTTTGTTCTGGCAACGCCTCCCTGAGCGTTACCAAATCAGGCAATACAACAATTAGGCTCCTCCACGCAAAAGCATTAGGGAGCCTTTACTGAAGATACTTACGCTGGTGATTTCTTCTTCTTCTGTAGCATATATTTTGTTACTATGAATTTACCGTGATTTTTTTCATATTTTTTGTTAGAGCTTTGTGTAGTGCATGATATATTTCACTGCTTCAGAGAGGGCATGAAATTTCCCATTACTGGTAAATTGGTTACCACTTAAAAAAGCATTTTACTTCTGTGTACATTTGTACCTGACCCGAGGCATGTACTCTAGAACAGACATTCATTGTGTATATTTATATGTCCTTTGTTCCCTCTTTGAACTTCCTTTTTCAGGCAGTTTTTTTTTACCAGTGTAGAACTCTTTAACACCAAAATCACTCAAGAGCGAAGCTCAAAGGCAATGATGTAGTTGGTCCTTGAACATTCCTTTGAAATCACCTAGAATGAGCACATTCTTTGTCATCTGTCATTTCCATGACTTTGGCAGACCTAGGGAAATTTCTGAAGTAGAAAGACCCTGACTGTGAACTTAAAAAGAAATATACAGTGTGGTATTAAATGCAAATATTTAACTAGGGATCAGTGCTTCATATCTGAGCACAAGTTAATTTAAAATTACTTTAAAAACTTGAAAGCAACTTGAAAGCAAATGTGCACTACTTTATAAACAAATATTTTGACATTGTTTAAACAGAAGGGTTGCTAACTTCCATCATATAATAAATATTTGACTGACTCAAACAGCATGTTAAAAATGTCATACTTCAAACTTGAGTACTACAGTCATGGCCAAAAGTTTTGAGAATGACACAAGTATTGGTTTTCACAAAGTTTGCTGCTTTATTGTTTTTAGAACATTTTGTCAGGTTTTGCTGTGGTATACTGAAATAAAATTACAAGCATTTCATAAGTGTCAAAGGCTTTTATTGATAATTACATTAAGTTTATCCAAAGAGTCAATATTTGCAGTGTTAACACTTCTTTTTGAAGACCTCTGCTATTCACCCTGGCATGCTGTCAATCAACTTCTGGGCCACATACTAACTGATGGCCGCCCATTCTTGCCTAATCAATGCTTGGAGTTTGTCAGAATTTGTGGGTTTTTGTTTTTCACCTGCCTCTTGAGGATTGACCACAAGTTTTCAATTGTATTAAGATCTGGGGAGTTTCCTGGCTATAGACCCAAAATTTCTATGTTTTGATTCCTGAGCCACTTAGTTATCACTTTTGCTTTATGGCAAGGTGCTCCATCGTGCTGGAAAAGGCATTGTTCATCACCAAACTGTTCTTGGATGGTCGGTAGAAGTTGTTCTTGGAGGATGTTTTGGTACCATTCTTTATTCATGGCTGTGTTCTTTGGCAAAATTGTGAGTGAGCCCACTCGCTTGGCTGAGAAGCAACCGCACACATGAATGGTCTCAGCATGCTTTACTGTTGGCATAACACAGGACTGATGGTAGCGCTCACCTTTACTTCTCTGCACAAGCGTTTTTCCAGATGATCAATAAATCTGAAAGGGGATTCATTAGAGATAATTAATTTACCCCAGTCCTCAGCAGCCCAAACCCTGTACTTTTTGCAAAATATCAGTCTGTTCCTGGAGTTTTTCCTGTAGAAAAATGGCTTCTTTGCTGGCCTTCTTGACACCAGGCCATCCTCCAAAAGTCTTCTCCTCACTGTGCGTGCAGATGCACGCACACCTGCCTGCTGCCATTCCTGAGCAAGCTCTGCGCTGGTGGTGCCCCAATCCCACAGCTGAATCAACTTTAGAAGACGGTCCTGGAGCTTGCTGGACGTTCTTGGGTGCCCTGAAGCCTTCTTCACAACTAAAAAACCTCTCTCTTTGAAGTTCTTGATGATCCTATAAATGGTTGATTTAGGTGCAATCTTACTAGCAACCATTGTTAACAGAGAAAGAACAATGATTTCAAGCACCACCCTCCTTTTAAAGTTTTCAGTCTGTTATTGTAACTCAATCAGCATGACAGAGTGATCTCCAGCATTGTCCAGAATCACTAACCTGATACCAGCTGGTCCTTTTGTGGTAGGGCTGAAATGCAATGGAAATGTTGTTTTTGGGATAAAGTTCATTGTCATGGCAAAGAGGGACTTAGAAATTAATTGCAATTCATCTGATCACTGCTCATGACATTCTGGAGAATATCCAAATTGCCATCATAAAAACTGAGGCAACAGACTGTGAAAAATTATATTTGTCTCATTCTTAAAACTTTTGGCCATGACTGTACAATTAGTTGTGGCTGTTATGGCTGACAGGGAAGACCATAAACTTGTAGAACAGGCTGAAGAGGTCTTCACCTATAGCAAGCCGCCTTTCCCGTAGAGCTGGATGCGCTCACAGGTACTCAGATGCCCCAGGACTTGAACTCAAAGTAGTACAAGTTTATGATGTTGCTACAGCACTGGCGAAGGCCAGATAGGAGGCAGAAATGGAGTCCAGAAGTCAGGCCGAGGTCAGAGGGTAACAACAGACAGCAGAGTGAAGTCCAGGCAAGGGTCGGGGGCCGGCAGCAGGCAACGTATCCAGAAAACAAGCCAAGGTCAGAGGTCACAGGCTATACAACAGGTTCCAGAAACAAGCCGGGGGTCATACACGGGTAATCAGGACTAGAAATTCAGCACAGGAGCAGGGAACAGGAACAAGGAGCCTAGCTATATAGAGAGCTATAACTGGCAGTGAGGCTCTGTCCTCACTGCCTTAAGTAGTGAGGGGAACCAATAGGAGCAGAGTGCCAGTGAGCCCCCTCTGATACAAGGTCACAACCCATGTAAGGACATCATATTCAATTCTTCCACATTATGTAGCCCAAGGCAACCGGAAGCGAGTCGCGGCAGCCCGTCGCGGAGCCGTGGCTCGTAACAGTAACCCCCCCTTGAGAAGGGGTCAAGGCACCCCGAGCTCCTGGTTTCCCAAGATACTTTTTGAAGAAGTCCTTAATGAGTTGGTTAGCATGGAGATGTTTCCGTGGCACCCAAGACTGTTCCTCCGGGCCATAGCCCTTCCAGTGGATTAGAAAGTGGATTTGGCTTTGCACTTTTTTGGAGTCCAGGATTCTCTCAACGATGAACTCTTGGTGTCCTTTGACTGAGACGGGACAGGGCCTGAACTCATGTGAACATGTGACCTCTTTCAGCAAGGAACAATGGAATGTATTGGGGATCTTGAGCAAAGGAGGAAGTTTTAACCTAAAATCCACAGGGTTAATTTGTCTGGTAATGGAAATGGGTCTAATAAATCTAGGACCTCACTCCCTACAAGGTTGCTTGAGTTTAATGTTGCAGGTCGATAGCCACACCCTGTCCCCGACTTTGAAAGGACATGGTCCGCAGTGCCGATCAGCATAATGCTTTGATTTGAATGAAGCCTGTTTGAGGGCAATATGAACTTTTTTCCATATCCGGAAGAGATGGGAAGTAGAAGAACGGGACTTAGACTGATTCGGGATTTCCAGAGAGTTGGACCGAGCATGGAATCCAAGGTTGCAGATATATGGGGACACCAGAGTAGAAGAATGGCATGAGTTGTTGTAGGCAAATTCTGCCCATGGAAGCAGAGCAGCCCAGTCACTATGGCATTTGGTTACATATAACCGGAGAAATTGTTCAATGGATTGGTTAACCCTTTCTGTTTGTCCGTTGGACTGCGGGTGATACCCTGATGACAGCCAAATTTTGATTCCCAATTGGGTACAGAAAGCTCTCCAGATGGTGGCAACAAATTGGGAGCCACGGTGAGAAACAATGTTAACTGGAAGTCCATGGAGCCTGAAAACATGCTGAATAAACAGAGACGCCAATGTCTTGGCACATGGTAACCCTGCAAGAGGGATGAAGTGGGCCATCTTACTAAATCTATCTACTATCACCCAGATGGTGTGAAAGCTGGATGAGTGAGGTAGTTCCACAATGAAGTCCATTGATATGTGTGTCCAGGGTCTCACTGGAACAGACAGAGGCATAAGGGGACCTGCAGGAAGTTTGCAGGAGGACTTGTTCCTGGCACAGGATTCACAAGATAGGACAAATTCTTTGGTATCCGCAGACAAGGAGGGCCACCAGACCGAACGAGACAGAAGTTCCATCGTCTTGGATACTCCAGGGTGACCCGAGGTCTTATTATCATGGCATTCAGTGAGGACCGTCCTTCTCAAATAATCAGGTACGAATAGTTTACCCCTGGGGATAGCCGGAGGTCCTCTTTGACATGTATATGGTGCTACTCCAGGGACTTGGAATAGATCAATATGTCGTTGAGATAGACCACAACGAACCTTCCCAGAACGTCTCGTAAAACATCATTAATAAAATCTTGAAATACCGTGGGGGCATTACATAGGCCAAAGGGCATGACCCGATATTCATAATGGCCCGAATGAGAGTTGAAGGCCATCTTCCACTCATCCTCCTCTCTGATTCGAACCAAATTATATGCCCCTCTCAGGTCAATCTTCGAAAAACTGTGACTTGCTTGAGCTGATCGAAGAGGACGGAGATGAGAGGCAAAAGCTAGGTATTTTTCCCTGTAATCCCGTTCAGACCCGATAGTCGATGCATGGTCGAAGACTCCCATCCTTTTTAGCTACAAAGAAGAAACACGCTCCTACGGGTGATTTAGATGTTCAGATGAATCCCTTACGTAGGTTCTCCTCCACAAATTCATACATAGCCTTGGTCTCAGGAATGGTCAGAGCATATAACCTTCCCTTGGGAAGCTTGGCACCCGGAACAAGATCAATGGAACAATCGTAGCTACGATGAGGAGGGAGAGAATCTGCTTCCTTCTTAGAGAACACGTCTTGGAACTCCTAGTAAGGTAAATGAAGAGATTCGGAACAAGGCAGAACAACCCGAAGAGGGAGGACAAGGCAAGTTGATGAACAGGCCTTACTCCATCGTAGGATTTCCCCAGTACTCCAATCAATATGAGGATTGTGGAGTTGGAGCCAAGGGTGCCCTAAGATCAAGGCTACGGAGGAACAGGGAATCAGGAAGAATGAAAGAACTTCAGAATGGAGGGCTCCTACGGTAAGATGCAAAGGAGGAGTTTGGGATAAGATCCTTCCATCAGTCAAAGGTCCACTGTCCAATACGCAGACCGTGAGTTCAGATTCCAGATTAACCGAGGGAATGCCAAGTGCTTTGGCAAAGTTCACATCTAGAAAATTTCCAGCTGCACCACTATCAAGGAAAGCGGAGATAGAAACGGATTTATTTCCATAAACGATCCAAGCAGGGATGAGGACTGAATTCTTGGAAGAGACCATTTGGAGACCTAGGCATACCTCTTCCTTTACCACTAGGCCTGGTCTTTTCCCGCCTTGTTGGGGCAGGTACGCAGAAGGTGGCCCTTATTTCCACAGTATAGACATAGTCCCAGAGAGCGTCGGCTGGATCTTTCCTCAGGGGACAGATGGTAGGCTCCCAGCTGCATGGGTTCCGGCAAATCCTGGGGGACCGGGTAGAAGGCCGGAGAGGATCAGGACGTTGAGGAGGACTCTTTCTCTGACCTCCGCTCCTTGATCCTGCGGTCGATTTTAAACAGGGTCCAGAAACAAGCCAGGGGTCATACACGGGTAATCAGGACTAGAAATTCAGCACAGGAGCAAGGAACAGGAACAGGGAGCCTAGCTACACAGAGAGCTATAACTGGCAGTGAGGCTCTGTCCTCACTGCCTTAAGTAGTGAGGGGAACCAATAGGTGCAGAGTGCCAGCAAGCCCCCTCCCTGATCCAAGGTCACAACCCATGTAAGGACATCATATTCAATTCTTCCACATTATGTCTTCACTAAGTAAATCACCATACAATACAAAGTATGTGTTGTGGTACTGCAGATAATGCAAGGTTAAATGTAATTTCTTCTGTGCGCATGCGCCCGGCTGAAAGACAGCCGGCCGGGAGGGGAGACAGAGCATCCCGGCTGTTGCCCAGGCAACCGAGACGTGGAGGGCGGAAGTGACATCCCGGTCGTCATGGAGACGGCCGGGACGCCCAAGGCTGCCGTAAGTGAGTCGCGGCGGCCCGTCGGGGAGCCGCGGCTCGTAACAGTGGCATTACCTCTGTTGCTGGAGGTGTAGTGGCTGCAGAGCTTCACTGTGCAGAGGACGGATTGCATAATTAGGCTCCACCCAAATTTTGCTAAGGGGCCTGGTGATGTGGTGTTCCACCCATGAACAATTTATATTGCATGTTGTATTAGGTTGACATACGTAATGCAACATGACATGGTATTAAAACTGCTTACTTACCAACTTTTCACTCTTTACCTCTGGGTAATCCCGGAGGGGAGGTGAACTGTGAGAACAGAGGGAGACGCGGTGCGGTTATTTGCCTCATTTTGGTCCTGCCCCTAAATGATGCGATCCACTGAGAATCACGTCACGGAGGCTTCCATCCTGTCCGAATCATTAGGAAGAGGGCAGGATGCGGGAGCATGGCTTGCTCTCCCGGGTGTCCTAGAGACCTATCCGCAATTCAGGAGTCTCCTGGACATTCCAAGAGAGTGGACAGTATGAACAACTGTATTATATGTTTTAAAATATTCAATACATTTTAACTTATAAGAAAACAGCAGATGCTTGGACTCTGCAGTTTACCAATTTCAAGAGACAAAAATGTTAAGGGTAACTTTTAAAATATGTTCATGGAAATAAGACTAAGGTGGCAACTATGTGTCCTCTGTATAATGAAAATATTAGCATTACCCAGAGTCCTCTGGCAAGGGACTATATTGTAGTTTTCTGCCTGTTTTCCCCTGTTATAAAGTTCAATATAAAAAACTTAATGTAAAAGCACCTGCTATGGTACATTATACCCATCTAGCAAATCTGAAATCTCTTCTATAGATGACACGTTTATGCAAAATGAAAAGAAAGCTTCAGGACAGCTTGCACAGCTATAGAATTCTCCATCTGGACTTGTATATCCCCAATGACCCTTTGTCTTCTGCCTCTTGTGTTCCCCAATGCGCAATCTTCAACACCTGCTAGTGAGAGCTAAGTTAATTCAAAAAAATGATTTCCCTAATGATATTTTGTGTGCAAATGAATATATTGCACGCTCTTAGCTTTATATCCATAGCCAGGCAAAAATAAAAAACAACTGTTACGTTCTGATTCTCCCATGGGGCTGACTGTTCTCCACACTAGCAAGGAGAATGACATATTGTAAAGTGTCATGAATAGCACTGCAGCACGAACATGCTTTTAAATCCACAGAGAGCCACACTTTCACAGGCATTTGACAAGGTGAGGTCAATGAAACCGGTATTCACTTGGAGCTGTTTAGAAATGTGACTGTTCTGGTATGTTTCATATTTCACAGTCGAAACAGCAGTAATTGAACAATCCAGAGATCTACTGCAGTATCCTGCTAGTTCTATTTTCTGTGTGCAAATTTGACAGTGTATGCGGTATCTGTTAATGGAAAAACATGGCAAAGCTGTCAAGGAACAGCTTTGCAAACTTTACAGGCTCAGAGGCAAATGTACTAAGACTGATGCTATTTTAGGGCACAATATCATGAATAAAGCATTTTCCTTGAATGTGATAAGTGTTTTGTAAAGAATTCTGTTGCTGTTGTTTATGCTTGGTTGTGTGCACCCCACAGCTACTCATGTTTAATTATTAATGAGGAATCAATTCCTAAAAAAAGGTTTACACTTCTGGAGACTCAGCATTCGACTCTTTATAGACATACATATTGTTATTATACAAATGGATCTTACTTAGAAGGCACAACAAGACCCATTTGTTTTTCACCTGTGCTTATAGATGATCCGACCAGCAAATTTCAAGGTCCACATCTATTTTGTGCTTTTTGGAGATTCCTACATAACCTAGAAGTGTGTCCAGGTGTGCCAGACTCCTAAGGAGGCAGAACATCTGAAAAGACGCAGTGTGCAAAAGTGTTAATGTCATTTCAACTTCCTACCATCCCTTAAATAGAAATACTGCTCAGTTTACCCTTGTTTATCATCATCATCATTTATTAATATAGCGCCACTAATTCCACAGCGCTGTACAGAGAACTCATTCACATCAGTCCCTGCCCCATTGGGGCTTACATTCTAAATTTCCTAACATACACAGAGAGAGAGAGAGACTAGGGTCACTTTTGATAGCAGTCAAATAACCTACTAGTATGTTTTTTGGAGTGTGGGAGGAAACCGGAGCACCCGGAGGAAACCCACGCAAACACAGGGAGAACATACAAACTCCACACAGATAAGGCCATGGTCGGGAATTGAACTCGTGACCCCAGCGCTATAAGGCAGAAGTGCTAACCACTTAGCCACCGTGCTGCCCGTTATTTATGTTTTAAATTAATAATGACAGTAATTGGACATCAGGCATTTTTTTTATTATATGAGGCATTTTTGTTTAAAGATTTTTCTACATTGGGTAAGGTGCTTTTCAGCTAAAGTGCGGCTGAAAGATCCAAAATGACTTCTCCAGATCTAAACTGGTGCAAACTTCAAGTACTGTTGTAGATTGGAAATGGCTGTGTGTCTGTCTGCAAAGCAAGCAGTCCCCATAATAGTGTTGCCTTTCAACCCGTGTATCCCATATCAAAATTCTCACTTTGCAGAATGAAATCTCATTTTTGTACTGCTCTGCAAAACTAGGTGCCCCGGTGTGCCTACTCTGAACATTGCAAGGAATGTGCTCACTTCATGCAACTCCCCACATCTTCATGTGCAAATGGGAGTTTCCTCCAATGGGTAGGGTACATAATTGCGACGGTGCTAATGTCAGCATTTAACCTGCTGACATGAAAATGTCGGCAGACTAAATGCTGACACTTACATTATGCAGACACGTTGACAATGTCAATCACACTGGCAACATTAAAAGAGTTCAAGCTAAAATTAATATATTTTTTATTGTGAGCAGCGAACTTAGAAATATAAACAATAAATCTTGAATGGTACACATACAGTGTTCAAGGTTCAATTTAATAAAACTACAATACTTTTTTATCAATTAAAATATTGTTTAAAAAATGGAAAACATTAATGCAAAACTTCAACAGCGATTCTCGAATGCGAACGGTAAACTTTGAAATTGGCAGTTTGGGTTTACTGTTTGCAATGCAAGGTCACCAGGTGGGGGGGCAGGGATGTCTGGTTTAAGGAGGCAAGTGCCTCACCTAATATGGCACCGGTGACGCAAACAACTGTGTCACCAGGCGTGGTGCAAGAATGCCAACACCGGCCTATGACCACACAAGAAAAAAGGGGCATTGCAGGTGCCTCATGAGCCCTATTAGGGGGTGTGCAGACCCTTTATTTGATTGGAGGCACCAGAGGGGTAGTTACCATAGCCAGGGGGTGCCTCTAACATGTTGAAAACCGGTCTGTGGTGTTGGCCTGTTTAAAGAGAGTGTAAGAGCCCTATCAGCAACTGATGGGCCATAGCATAAAAGAGGCAGCAGGGGGATCACCACCTTAAAGGGTAACCCACAAGAAACATTGTCACATCAGACACAGGTTGGCACTACATGGAGAAAGGCAGCTAAAGTCTGAGAGCTCCTTCCACCACGTGCCACATGGAGTAGCCACCTTGGAAAGACCCACATACCGTGAGGAGGGGTCACTGCATGGTGCAGCAAGGCTAATTGAACAGTGCAGCTGGTATGGAGGTTGGATACCGCATGGGAGAGGAGTCCCTGGAGAGTAGAATGGAAATCATTAAGATCTGTAATTGTCCATCTATATGCCTGCGACTGGGTGAGATGATATATCTTGAAGAGTGTGAAGATACCGGGTTTATCTGGCCCAGTGCTACCCAGTACCTTCTAGGATTCGTATGGTCACTCAGGCAAAATGCAGTTATAAACATACAACAGTATATTTATTGTCATACAAATCACACTACAATATTATGTACACACAGTAAATAAATGCCAGGCTGATTTACCACATCATCTGTCCCTTACCCCAATAACTTAAGGAGATATAGTCACCTGCTGTCCAGACTTCATGACCCATGGATCCCTCTCAGCTGCATATATAGACTTGAGTTAGAAAACGACAATTCAAAACTCCATCTTGCACCTTCCTGAATGAAATCCAAGCATGAGCACCCCTCCCCCCTGGAGTTGTTCCTTATATATCACAGGTCTAATTTCCACAGTCTTTCCCCTCCCTGGACAAACCCCTGCATCTATTCTACTTCCCCATTGGCCAGTGCAGGACTAGGGGGTTTGGACAGGGCAGTGGAGATGAGATGTCCTTTCACAGAAGCCCCCTGCTGGGATGCAGACAGAACGTCTGGACTAGTCCTAAGGAGAACAATTGATGCTTAATTGGCTTCCCCTACTTCCAAGGATAAGGTAGCAGTGAGCCCCTCCTAAAATTAACCCCTTACACTACTTTGTGATGTCACAGGGTCCCCAGCTGTTCCATGCTTCCTGTAGAGGAAGGAGGGGGGAGAATGAATGCAGCTCAAGCCCTCTCACCTGTATCCTAGACACCACCTGATCTTTACCCATAACCCTCCTGGCTTCAGTTTAAGGACAATGAATAACATTACTTCAAGTCATCAATATATAATACAAAATATACATATTTAAATTGAATTACAATGTCCCCTTAACCATATGTAATTGGACAATGCAGTTGTAGTCTGATGAGCTGGGGAAACAAAAGAAGGCTATAAAAAGTATTTGCTATAATTCACATATCACCCTCGTTTTGTCACATTCCTCCCCTACTTTTTTTAGCCCTTGTTTCCCAGTGGCTCCCTAGCCCCAAGTAATCATTTCTTACAAGTCCAAAGTTTCTGGCCTGCTGTGGTTTCTCCTGGGTCTGATGGTAAGGTAGATAGCAGTACACAGTTCCTCTTTCTCCCACCAGGGTCCCATGGCTGCAGGCATATCTTCCCACCCAGCTGGAGTGGGGGTTTATGCTGTCCTGTGTCATAAGATGAGTCAACAATAAAACTGGGCCACTCCGGTGCACACATCCATGGTAGGAGAGTTGTAGTCCACCATCCCTTGGGTGCCTTGTCCACCCTTAATTGCCCAACTGAAAATAGTCCCTTGGCCTGTCCTTTGTTTCTGGAGGCCATGCTCCCCTCCCCCACATATCCGAGGGAAAACTGCCAAGTGGCAGGAAAACTTTCTGGCACCTTGTCCGTTTGTTTCTGGCAAAGATCCAATCCCCCCTCCCCCAAACACTCAAGAGACAACTGCCCAGTGGCAGGCAAGCGTGGGGGCTCCATTAATTCTTTGCTTATGGGGAATCCTCTGTCCCCCTCCCAAACCACATGTGGGTGCCCCTGTAAGTATGTTTGTGTGCATCTCCCCTCCCCTGCTACCACATCCAACTGTTGCACTACTTCCCTCGCCTCTGGCGCATCGGGGTAGTGTGAATCCTCATTGGACACAGACTTGTCCTCCTGGCAGCAAAACAAAGTGGATGGTCCAGTGCAGGCCTCTGGTATTGGGTCCTGGATTCCCAGATTTGGAGCTGGAGTGCGATGCATCAAAGCTGGTGGGGCTGGTGAATCTTGCTGTACTGGTGCCCTCTCAGACACCCACTCAGTCAACATCTCCTCATCTGCCAATTCTGCATAGGGGAAGGCATAAGTGTAATTTTCCCAGGGCCCCATGGTAGTGGCCTCTGACATGACAATTCCTTTATCCTCTCCCATTAATTCTGTCCTACAGTCTGTAAACATGATTTCTGCTGAGATCATATGTTGCGCAAGTTTATGATTCTCTTCTGTCACAATTGGGTAAAGCTGTACATCACTTGCCCCGGAGAGCACACATGCGGTATCCTGCGTTACTTCATTAAACAAATTCTTTTCAGGCACAACAGGGATGGATAACTGGTCTTTTCTGTAATTCTGTTCTAACTCAGACACAGTCTCAGGTTCCAATAACACTGGCAAATTATCAGAAGATGCTACTACATGGTACTTACTTGGTAGCTCTTTTCCATCCAAGTCACCAAATGGGAGAATTTCTCCTAATCCTTTCTGAGTAGTCAGAGGTACAACATCCTCACCAAGCAGTTCTTCTCCAGTCTCCCCCAAGATAGTAGCTTGGGCAACTGTATTTAATCCACTGGGATGGACCTCCCCCTGATTAACAGACTGAGCAGCCATCTTTTTAGAGTGTGATAAAAGATATTCCAATTGGCATTTTTCAGTATTCACTCGATAACACTGATCCTGCCACATTTCAGTGTCCGTAAATCCTTGCCGCCATACCTCATCCTCTGCTTCTTCAAAACTCTGTTGCAGACATTGCATTTGTTCCCAGAGAGGTATGTGGGGACCTAAAGTGAGCATCCATTTTCTATAAACACTAAAGGCATTGATGGGATTCTCCTGATCTTTTAACAAACGTTTCAGGATATCCATGTGTGTGCTGTACAGGTAAGGTACACCCCGGATCTGGCATTCCACTATCAGCTCCTCCATACTCATTGTCTCTAGTGGATCTGTAGAATCTGCTAATGGGACAGATTCTATTAATACATTTGCAGGGGATTCATCAGGCATGTCCCTGTGCTGTAATAGTCCATTTACGTCTTGTTTGTATTGCTGATTATTGTTGTATCTGGATTCTCCCTTGGCCAGATTCTGCATAATACAAATAACTTCATGTGTAAAATCATCCCATGCTGGTTCATCCCGAAAATTACAGGCACTTGCCTCCTCTTTCAACATTAGGAACACATCCAACAGGTTCTCCAATTTCTCCTGTAGACTGGCTCCTTCCCACATAATAATCTTTGGGCACTCCTCATCCCAATAATCCAAAATGTGCTGCATTGTGGTGGGGTGGTGCAACACATCCATATCCCCATCCTGCAGACACTGCCACAGTCCTTCATCCCAGTACGCCTTTCTCCTGGGTGTACTGGACTGCTTCATCCCTTCCTTTGGGAACTTTTGCAACACTGGGCTGTGACCTGCTCTCTTGTTCCTAGAGCTCACACCCATTTTACTTCCAGGGATCACCTCACTGTGATTTCCTCTCTTTGAGACACGGTTCCATCTTCTGCTCTCCTCTGGCGGGGTGCGCTTCCCCTTATCAAATCGGCACTTAGACGGCATCTTCCCTCGCCTAAAGCCCACAACGCTTTTCGTGACACTTTCTACCTTAAAGCCTTTAGGAGTAAGTTCAGGATAATGTGGTAACTGGTTTCTAGTGCTAACTGCTTTGCAGAGCCCTGGAATGTATCACGATACAGTTCCCCTGCAGCTCTACCCAGATAGGACCTGGGACTGAGTGACCCCACTGCTTGCCACCAAAAATGTGAAGATACCGGGTTTATCTGGCCCAGTGCTACCCAGTACCTTCTAGGATTCGTATGGTCACTCAGGCAAAATGCAGTTATAAACATACAACAGTATATTTATTGTCATACAAATCACACTACAATATTATGTACACACAGTAAATAAATGCCAGGCTGATTTACCACATCATCTGTCCCTTACCCCAATAACTTAAGGAGATATAGTCACCTGCTGTCCAGACTTCATGACCCATGGATGCCTCTCAGCTGCATATATAGACTTGAGTTAGAAAACGACAATTCAAAACTCCATCTTGCACCTTCCTGAATGAAATCCAAGCATGAGCACCCCTCCCCCCTGGAGTTGTTCCTTATATATCACAGGTCTAATTTCCACAGTCTTTCCCCTCCCTGGACAAACCCCTGCATCTATTCTACTTCCCCATTGGCCAGTGCAGGACTAGGGGGTTTGGACAGGGCAGTGGAGATGAGATGTCCTTTCACAGAAGCCCCCTGCTGGGATGCAGACAGAACGTCTGGACTAGTCCTAAGGAGAACAATTGATGCTTAATTGGCTTCCCCTACTTCCAAGGATAAGGTAGCAGTGAGCCCCTCCTAAAATTAACCCCTTACACTACTTTGTGATGTCACAGGGTCCCCAGCTGTTCCATGCTTCCTGTAGAGGAAGGAGGGGGGAGAATGAATGCAGCTCAAGCCCTCTCACCTGTATCCTAGACACCACCTGATCTTTACCCATAACCCTCCTGGCTTCAGTTTAAGGACAATGAATAACATTACTTCAAGTCATCAATATATAATACAAAATATACATATTTAAATTGAATTACAATGTCCCCTTAACCACATGTAATTGGACAATGCAGTTGTAGTCTGATGAGCTGGGGAAACAAAAGAAGGCTATAAAAAGTATTTGCTATAATTCACATATCACCCTCGTTTTGTCACAAAGAGCCTGTGTGATGCACCCGTGGTCTGTGGAACTACTGCTCCCAGCAGCAGCTGGTTTGCAACATGCTGTGTGTTTATACGTTCTGTGCAGGAGTGTGATATGATGAGATAGCAATAACATCTGCTGAAGGAGGAGAAGGCGCTTAAATTGAGAATATTGTTGCAAACATTATGCTTTCCTCTGCTGAAAGAAGAAGAGTTTATATAAAGATTGCATTTTACGTTTTCGAACTGAGATGGCCCAGCGCCCAATTCCATTTGCATTGCACCACATACTGCACTAGAGTCTGCCCGCATGTGAATGTCTTAAACACTCATGTATTAGGGGGGCTCTGCTATTGGGTGACTAGCTGGAGCAGAAACACTGCATGCATTTGTAACTATGGCCACCAGGGGCACCCTTCCCAAAAGCAAAAAATTGAATCTACTCAATCTGAAATCCATCCACTGTACCCCCGAAATAAATTCAAATAACAGGGACACACTTTTACTAATACCATACTTTATACATAGACCCAATTTACAAGATCACTCATATCATCCATTCATTATGAGGTTTTTGCTCTTATGCTACTGTGAAGTTAGTATAAAACTATTGCCCATTTAATTGCACTAACTTTGATATAATCAACTATACATGTAAAATAGAAGCCTTCTCGATCAGATTCTGTCCACTTTGTTAAACATACTTTCCATAATCTCCAAGTTTTTTTATATATGTTATCCATCTAGGCCCTCTCATTCACGAATATCAATTCACTTGTCAGCTGTAAAACATATACAGTGTAACTAATCCACTTACAATGTAAGTCCACAACCAAGAATATGTTTTAACACACACCTACCCCTTCTCTAAGGCTAGATACACACTAAAGAATTTTCTGACAGACATGTTATCTACAATGACATTCTTTTTGACCGAAGGTCCGATCGCTCGGACGATAAATGCGTACACACTAGTCACGTTTTAGGTGATTAACTAAAGACAGACCATCCAGGAAGCAACTTTTCACCACCATATTGTCGTGAACAAAGATTAGAAATTTGTACACACTTAAACGACTATGTAACGATATTCCCAAGAAATTGAAATAAGGGGCAGAGCATGTTTAATAGTAACCACCCAAAACCACATAAAGTACCATTTTTCTTTTATCGTAGATACCATCATCATATCAGACGAAAGTTCTGAGGGAGAAAAGAATGTTGGTAGTCCTTTGCAGGGTGTGATAGAGAAGATGGAAAAGCTTGACGAATATTTTAAAGAATTGAGGACAAACAGGAAACTTCATGGAGATGTTTCAGTTTTTTTCAGAAGCTTATGCTAAAAAGTACTAGGCACTTTCAGCATAAAAAAGTTAATTGTTATAGTAATAATAAAAATATGTTGAAACGTTTTATTTTTCTATTTTTCACTTTATTTTTTAAAGCATAATTTAACAATAAATCTGTTGGATGTGCAATGGGGTTTATTCTGTGTATTTTACAAATATATGCATTAACAAGTAAATAAAGGTTAAAATATAAAACACAGGTACAAGATGCAGAACAATTTACACAGGTGTACTAATATGCAACTAGACATATATAAAATACACATCTATACACATCATATATGAAATATACATCTATACACACAAATATGTGTTATATACAAAATTGTATTTAATTATGCAGGCACACAAATGTAATACACATATCTAACCTTTTTATTAATGTGTATTGTGTGTACAATCAAGTGACACAAAGCAATAATTATGGAGGCAGACATATGCAATACACATATAAATAAAACTTTGCTTTTTATAAGACTACACTGACAAAGGTTTATAATTAAACTAGCAGATATATGCTATATGCATTAATGCAATAGACACCTGCTATTGCTTTACCGCTAGAAGCACCTAATTACAAAATGAGTGACCTGCAACACCACACCACGTGGGACTGATACAGGCATCAGAAAATTAACATACACATGACCCCAAAGGAGTCGCAATTCGAGGAACTATCAGCACTTAATCCTGAATCGATTATACACACTACATGATCATTAGGTAGATTGGTCTGAAAATATTAAACAGTACGACCAACCACATGAACCGACAATCAACGCTTTGGCGCAACTTTCGACCATCGTGTCACTATACACACTAGCCCAATTCCGACCGAACGGTCGTATGTCGGCTGATTTGCCTGATTTATGGACGAAAACGCTTCAGTGTGTACCTTGTCTTACACCACATACTATGCCAACCAATCCTCCATCATCTCTAATATGGGTCATCCCATACCAACCACCATACATATGTCCACCGAGAGCAAAACAAAACCATTGTGAATACCCCCAACGCCCATTTAACTCAAAGGGTTTATAACATTCACCGCCATTTAGTTATAAAAATTATAAAAACTCTTTATTGTTTCAAATTATCTTTATTTAAATTGTAAACAAACACAAACTAGTGACAGCAATATGTGCACTCACATACACACCCTGGGGTAGATTTTCTAAACTGCAGGTTTGAAAAAGTGGAGATTTTGCCTATAGCAATAATCAATCAGATTCTAGTTCTCATTTATTTAGTACATTCTGCAAAATGAAAGCTAGAATCTGATTGGTTGCTATAGGCAACATCTCCACTTTTTCAAACTCACAGTTTAGTAAATATACCCCCCTGCGTATGAGCATGCATCTGGCTGCATTTCACTGACATCCTAAAATGTAGGAAGAACAATTAATAAGACTATCCATATATCCAAAAAACACTGATGCATATGCACCCAGTACATACAGGATGTACACTTGCATCCAATCAATATGAACAAATGATATTTTCTCTGCAATGTCACAGGCAATAAGACTCCAACCCAACTCTAAAATATTTTCAAGGCACTTTTCTCTTCAATCAGTCCTTGTGAATGGTAAACCTACTGAGGTTGCCACACCTTAGTGGTAAAATGTGTTTATTTACCCCTGCAAGGTTTTATCCAATTATTCAATTACATTTATTTAATTTTATATAAATTTATTTATTTATGTGCATTTCTTAATTCATATGTATAATCATTTTTTATTTAATTAATTTTATTTTACTTATTTACATCATATATTCATTACACTTATCCACAAATAAAGTCTCTATAGCATATTATTCTTGCTCATTTATATTTAATATTTTTTATATTTTACCTGTTTAGCTTTATTTTTTATAATTTGATCTATATTTTGTATATTTTATTTTGATATTTTCATTCCATTTGTTTTTATTGTATATTACCTTTTTTATAATATTGTCTTTTTTTATTCTTTGTCGCTCTTTTATTTTTTTGATTATTAACTTTATTTTTAATCTCATTTTTATAATTTTTTTTACATTCTATTTTTAATATCTTTATTTTGAGCTGTTATATTATATTTATCACTTATTATTAATTATTATTATTATTATGCATTTTTAATTTTTACTTTCTTTTCATTTTCATTATTTCTATTTCCCTTATAATGAATATTCCCAAGAGTGATATTTACAGTATTTAAATATTCATGTGCATTCTAATATTTTATATCGGTATTCATCCTTCTCATACTAATTGCTATCATCCTATTACATACACAGATTATTGTATGCATACATACTTTTCTCTAGTTTGCTATGCATCTTTACTAATGTATGCTTACCTTTTATATAAATCCTCTTGTCTTCGTTTACTACTCTAGAAGGACTCCACACACAAAGTCCACCCAGTGTTCCATGGCAACAAACGGCTAAGTGCTACTTTCTCAAGTTCAAATAGATGGAGGATTACTATGTTTGTAGTGAACACATCTTTAGTACAGTTCTAATTATCCCTCTTATTCTCAGTGGGTCTGATTTATCAAGGCACATATTTTGGATCGTACCATACGCACAATCACTCTGTGCATGTCCAGAACCGGGAGATATAGCAGTGAACACAGTCTTGTTCCATATGGTAGCAAACGCAAAGGATATTTACTACAGCTTAAAATTCCGTGGAGTGAACTGGGAGGGGAAGGGGTGTTTTGCCGTAGGGAATATACAGTAGGGGTAGGCCAAAATCAAGCGTCCACTGAAAGGTTCATACACAGCCGAATTGAGCTATCTACATCTGTGTTTTTCTACTGTATATTTTGATTCAGTAGTGATGACAGTCTCGTATGTATGCATTACGCAAGTAACATTTTCAAGGCACTTTTCTCAAGTGCTAAGCTCTTTAACAACACTGTCACATACTTGCATCTGCTTCCCTAGCTAGGAGGCACAGTGCCATGAGTTCAAATGAGCTGGCACTCACAAACAATTGTAAAATGTATTTTATGCTCATTAACAAAATTCTAATAGATTTATTTCTTGAGGGGAAAAAACAAGAAACAAAAACACTTTTTTCTTTTTTTTAATGTTTTAAAATGAACGCCTCTATTATTATCAGGTATCCCCAGCTAGGAGACACAGTGAAGTGTGTTCAGATTAGCATTCTATAGGCTCTCAAGAGTACCAAATTTCTACCACTCTCTGAATGGGCAGGTGGTCTGTGATGCAAACAGGCAGATCATAAGTGTTGACGCTGGCTATCCAGGTTCATGTAATGACTCATATATCCTGTGCCCGTCATCCGTCTTTGAGAAGTTTGGGAGAGGGTAAATGCCTGAGGGATGGCTACTTGGCAACCAAATAGCTATCTTTTTGTATGTATTTTGTTGTATATGTTTCATATGTAATAACTGCAATATGCGTTTATTAACTGCAATATGTCTTGTGTGTGTCCTTGTAAGTGATTCAGGATATGGGTGTCACTGTGGTTGATTACATCCCTGATGAATCCTACTAAGCAAAATTTAATGAGGTAGATATTAACACTTGGGGGTAAATGTATCAAAGTGCGATTTTGCAACTCCAGCGATTTTCTCGGGAGAGTTGAAACTCGCCGATGTATGAAGCTGAGATTTCATGCAAAATCGCCAGAGTTCCGCTTCTGTCAAAATCACTACTTGCAAAATCGCCAGAGATCAAACTCCCTAATGTTTGCCACTGCAGCTATACAGCTCTCAAATGTATGAAGCTGCGAGTTAGCAAACTCAGGAGAGTTTACTTCAAAACACGCCAGATACAACACGCTGCTTGATAGCAGCGTGTTGTAGAAACACATCACTGTTACACTGCCCTGGCAGTGTTAAAATGGTAAAGAACAGATAAAAGTTGAAAAAAAAAAAGCGTGAGGTCCCCCCACTATTCATGTTTAACCCTAGTGCTGCCTGACTAGTGCTGGTCCCGTGAAAATGGGGGAAAAATTTTGCGTGGGGGTCCCCCGAATTTCACTTTACCAGCACTAGGCAAACCAGCCAGGGTTGGCGGCACTATAGCAGGGGGACACGCAGCAGGGGTCCCCCTGCCATAATGACTAACCAACCCTAGACTGTTCAGCGCTGGGCTGGATTCCTTAGGCAGTGGGGTCCGCCGAAAAAAACGAGCGGGCCCCCCCCTAGAAAGAACCAGCCCAGTGCTGATAGCACTAGGGCTCTTCCTACTACCCCCTGGGCTGTGGGTAGTAGGGTAGTAAGGCGAAAAAGTATGAAAAAAATAAACGGACGCCATATTGTTTTGTGGAACTACAAGTCCCAGCCAGCCAGGTTGCCAAAAACAGTGTGGCCATGCCGGTGCTTGTATAACTACAAGCACCAGCATACCCACGGCAGCCAGGGCATGTTGGCACTTGGAGAACCACAAGTGCCAACATGCCCTGACATACCTGGATTGCTGGGACCTGTAGTACCACAAAAAAAAAGTTAAATAAATAACAACACCCTTGTAAACACCACACATATTTATTAAAAATAAAAACCCCACAATAAATACACTAACCACCCTCATTTAAACCACATATATTTAATAAAAATAAAAAAAACCCAAATACTCACCAAAGATGTCTTCTTTCTTCTTCCAATAGTCTGTGCTTGCCCCAGTCCCAGCAAATTATACTTCCAAAAGTGATGGCTTGTCCAATATCTTCATTGCTTCGGCCAAGAGGGCCCCATATTTGTAAGATCCCGAATCTTTGATCTTGATTGGAGAACAATAAAAAAAAGTCTTGAGCCGACGCTAACACCTTCTACTAGGTAGGAGGTCCGGTGCGCAATGAACTTAAGTTCATTGCGTAATGAACTTAAGTTCATTGCGTACTTAAGTTCATTGCGTAAGCTATAACTACAGTATTATGTGATTTTCCCACGCTAGTTCCTAGAGCTTACGCGTAGGAGGTGTTAGCGTCGGCTCAAGACTTTTTTTATACAAGCACCAGCATGGCCACACTGTTTTTGGCAACCTGGCTGGCTGGGACTTGTAGTTCCACAAAACAAAATGGCGTCTGTTTATTTTTTTCATACTTTTTTGCCGTATTACCCTACTACCCACAGCCCAGGGGTAGTGGGAAGAGCCCTAGTGCTATCAGCACTGGGCTGGTTCTTTCTAGAAAGGGGGGGCGCTCGTTTTTTTCGGCGGACCCCACTCCCTAGGGAATCCAGCCCAGCGCTGAACAGTCTAGGGTTGGTTAGTCATTATGGCAGGGGGACCCCTGCTGCGTGTCCCCCTGCTATAGTGCCGCCAACCCTGGCTGGTTTGCCTAGTGCTGGTAAAGTGAAAATCGGGGGGACCCCACGCAAAATTTTTCCCCGATTTTCACGGGACCAGCACTAGTCAGGCAGCACTAGGGTTAAGCATGAATAGTGGGGGGACCTCACGCTTTTTTTTTTTTCAACTTTTATCTGTTCTTTACCATTTTGACAGCTGCCGGAGCTCTGGCAGCTGTATGACAGGTCAGTGTAACAGTGATGTGTTTACAACTCACTGTTACAACACAGGAGAGTTTGCCAAACACAGGAGAGTTAGCTAAACTCAGGAGTGTTTACATCGCACAAAATCGCCAGAGATGACCAGTGATTTTGAACATGAGTGTCAAAATCGCAGCTTGATACATTTCAGGATTTTTTTTCAAAACTCGCGGGTAAACGCGATTTGCCGCGATTTAAACACGCTGGCAAATTTGCACTTTGATACATTTACCCCTTGGGTTGTGATCGAATGTACCTTTGCACTATTGAAGATCAGTTTCAGCTGACTTGGTAAATCCAGTGGTGTGCTTCTTTATGCCCCTGCAAAGATAGCTGATATAATTGTGTGCCGCTGCCTAATGGGCAATTTGTATTTGCAACAACATAGGCCCTTTGCCAGGGGAGGGCAGGCAAATTTTAGCCCACGGGGGCAAGACTCTACTCAGCAGCCTAATTAGGAACATTTTAAAGGAAAAAAATGCAGTCTGCCCCTGCCCTTTGCCATCTCAGCAGATAGTGAGGAAACAGGAGACTTATTACCATCGGGTCATGTGGATAACACACAGGGGGAGGCAGGTGAAAGATGTCCTCATTTGGCAGTACTCTGTGCATTGTGTTATTCAAAACAAGTTTAATCTAATAGCAGTGTTTCAAGCAATTTACATAACAATACTGTAAAAATGTAAATAACCTTTTTTAGAGAATGGTTTACTAGGGTGGTCTCTAATTTGGCCTCTAACACTGCCAACCCTGGTGCCATAAAACTTTCAATAATCAATTAGAACTTAACGTGTAATTGATGTTCAATAAAATTGATACTTAATAAGAGTGCTGTAAAGAAAAACACATTGTTTTGCTTACTTTTTTTAGAGTTTGGTTCAGAAGGGCTGCTCTTAATTTGGCCTCTACCTCGTTCAACCCTGTTTCTTACACTATGCCAAGTTGTTAATGATGTTGCAGGTGTGCAGACACAACTAACCTCAGCTGAAGTTGCCAAAGGAGGTAGGAATGCCAACAAAACATGTCTAAACTGAGACACAGCAGAAATTACATACCCCAACAGACCTGGCTAAGCCTGTAAAAAATTTTACTCTAATCAAACGAAATGGTTATTCATGCACTCCTGGGCATTAATAATTCTATTGAGAGCATAATTTTGAATACTTTGGGCATTTGCTACATCTGTTAGTTTTAGGCATGCATTCTATTTTATTCTTTTTTTCTTTTTTTTTTTTTTTTACAAAACCAAAAAATTACCATCAATATTTTTGTTTCGGTGTTTATTTTTATTTTTTAGGTGGTATAATTTTTCATTATTACATTTTTAATGTTATTTTAATGTTTAGAATGACAGGTGGACGAACCTGCTTGCTCCTTCTCTGCCATTTATTTTGCTGCAGTTTCCCGGGGTTGTGTGCATGAGGAACATGTTGATGTAACCCTGGGACAACATATAAATAATGTTCAGAATATTGTTATCTCTGTTTACAATGTGAAGTAAAAAACACGGTACATTTTTAGAAACTTACATTTGGCAAGCTGTTGCCGTTGATTTAAATACAATTATCATGCTTCATTAGTGTTATATTTGTTTACACTGTTAAGTAAAGACATATGAAATACATGGCATTTGTCTGAATTTACACTTTTCAGTCTGCTCCTCTTGATTTGTACACATATATCATGTTGTATTAATGTTAAAGTAAAGTTGAACAAAATTACACTACATACATTTATGGGTAAAACTATGGCTATACTCACAAGCCTGTCTCTGTGCAGTAGGATGGTCACTATGGTGAACATTGACTCCCTAAATTAGAGTAACCCGCAGGTTGCTGCAACCATTCTTTCTCTTCCTTCTTTCTCCCTTACACTCCTTTTAATATCCAAATAGCATTTTTTTACAGTGGACCACTACATTTACAGCCTGGCACATGTCATCCCACAACCAGTTCTCACATCTGAATGTAGTCTTGTCTGCCTGATTGCCAAGAATGTGCTCATAGCACCGTAGAATTTGACAATTGAGCCCACAATTCTCTTCATGGTAGAATCTTACATTACACCCTGCATTTGTTTTTACCCAACATGTCCATTTTAATCAGGCCCTGCCTTCTCTCCACCCTTAAACAACTTTCTGTCCTAATCTATGCTAATCCTCCACAGTCTCAATATCACCATTTCCTCTTGTTTTTTTCTCTATATCCACCCACCAATACTAAAAACACATAACTTCAAAAACTGTACTCACATCCAACTTATATCCAACTATTAATGACAGTGTTCAAACGATAATCAACATTAAACAGTAAAAAAAACAATAATAAGGAACTTTCAACAAAAATGAAAAGATAGCTCTCACATATCACTAGATAAAAACCTCCCAAAATCCAATACAAGGCTACCTCTCTTCTCGCATCAACTCTCTACTCAAATCCCTGTCAAACATAAGCTTTTTAAAGAGATTCTGATGCCAGAATCCTTCCAATTTTGAAAGCCAATAGATAACCATAAGGCCCATCAGATCTTACTACATGCTCCCTAGTCCTCCCCATATGCCCCTTACATGCCCATCAGACCTCACCACATGCCATCAGATCACTCGACATGCCCCTTACATGCCCATCAGACCTCACCACATGCCTCTCACACTTTCCCCATATGCCTTCTCAATGACTCACCCTCCATAGACTCTGCAGTGCAGAGGAAGGAGGACAAGCACACTGCACTTCCTCCTCATACTTTTATATCCTTCATGACCTTCCTGTGCTCTGCAGTGTAGATTCTATTCACAAGTATATTTGGATCCTCCAGATCAGTCATATTAGCACAAAGTTCAACTTGGCTGAAACAATTTGCTATTCTCGTATCTTGATGTTTTTAAAAATTCATCACAACCGTATTATTAATATTTAATTTTATTGATAGATTTTAGTTATAAATAATAAGATGTAGGGCTATATGAAATATACTAAAATACAATCCAAACTATATATCATTATAACAAAATGCAGCTGGACTCTTCACTGTATACTGTACATTGACATTCTGGCTCATTGTCTCCCATTACAAGTGATTTTCAGTTACAGTCTGCTGAATGACTGTTTTCTCTAAGAAACCCTTCTGCAATCACAGGGACTAATGCTATGAGTTCAGTAATGAACTGGCTTACATCCATTAGAAAAGCAATGTTCGTTTAGTAGAATTGTGGTTTAAACCTCTTTAAATCAGAGTGGCCTACAAAAATACATTGGATGACCCACCTTTTCACACCTCAAACTGTTGCCAAGTTGCAGGATGTTATAGTTCATTCAGGCCCGACCAGGGCCTGATCAACCAATATGCTGACCAGGCTGCAACCTGGGGCTCAAGGTCCGGGGTGGTGCACAGCATCTGCACACTCTAACCTTTGATTAATTTGTGGGGGGTTCATTAATTGGCTGCAGGGGCAAGATGAAATGGTTGGGGGTGTTAATGGATAAATAGATGGTTTGTCTATATTTCCAATACATTATAGTGTAACTGATGACAGAACTGTGGGGATTTAACAACTGTGCTATTGTATGTCAATAGATGTGTGATACTTGGGTGGTATAGAATTTTGTAGAGCAAAGGAGTCACATGAGTAACTCTCACAGACTCTTTGGGGTAAATTTATCAAATGGTGCTTCCTGCGGAGGTTACAATCCTCCACAGATCGACATCTATTCTCTGTGGTTTAGTCCTCCAAACCACTGTGTTTACTATAGGGTGGTGTAAGGATTGAAATCAAAAACTTCTGGCGGTTCAAAAACACCTAAACCACTGACGGTTTCATCAAAATTGTTGCCGAATGCAGCCATTCATAACATAATGGGAGACACCATTGACTTATGAATTATTGTATAAATCATTGTTTAATGAGTATGAGGACAAAATTAATTTATAATTAACTGATGGTGCAATTTTTTTTATTATTATAATAAGGGGCAATATTATTGTTTTTTGTATTATGGGGCGATATGAATATATAATTATATTAAGGGGTATTAATATTTGATTGCGTGGGCAACACTTAATATTTCATGATGGATGCACCATTTATATTGCACACATGTGGCACTACAATTTCCAGAATGCTCATGTACGCAAGTGCATGCTGGCACATGTTGCCACATCATAAATGACTATTGTCTCCATTAGCAATTAATATTAAAGCCCCTTAATATGATGGTACCCCCTCTTATTTTATAAATGGCAAGACACCATGCTGTTTGAGCAATCTCGCCTCTCACAATCATGTCCTTTGTTTTGGCTGTTTTGTTGATGGTTTTGTGGCAATTTGTGAAACCGCCGCTTCAAAACTTCAATGGTTTGTATGTAGTTAAGAATCGGGACAGTGATGTTGAATGCTTTGCAGGATAAAGCTGCAGTTTTTCGGTACTTTATTAGTGGTTTTGCCTTTTTTTGCCTGGTTTTACAGGGCGGTTTAAAACCCACCTGTAAAAATGCCTCAAATCGTCGGTTTAACAAAACCGCCATTTAATATATTTACCCCTTAGTTGGGATGCTTTAGCATCATGGCTGGGACTCCCTGTCTGTGGTTGTAGTGGCGTGTGAAGATACCTGGTTTTCTGGCCCAATTATACCCACTTTATGCTGGCCGGCCACCCAGGGGTGCCTTACTATGCCAGGGAAGCCTGCCCAGAACCTTCTATGATTTGTATAGTGACTCAAATGCAGTTAGAAAGTACAACAGTATATTTATTGTAATAAAAACAATCACTAGAATATTATGTACACACAGTAAATAAATGCCAGGCAGGTTTACCACATAATCTGTTCCTTACCCCACTATCTTAAGGAGTTAGGGTCACCTGGTTGTCATGATATGCCCTGCACACTTCATGGTACATGCCAACCTACCACTCTTGCCACATACTAATAAGTGCTCCTGGTGTGAAAAATGCCAGTCAAATTTTCCCCTTTCATAAAATAAAACTTTTCTATTTTTATAAAACATTTCTCATTTAGCCACATTTTTGGCTTATTTTAATCATGAGAGTTAGGAGACATCTTCTTTAATGAATGAGACAATTGTGTATGTGTGTGTAAAACTATATTTGTAAATAAATGTTGATATCTAGTTATATTTTACATATTCTTTAAAATTAATACATTACAATAAAATGCTGAATAAATTGTGCGCTTAGGTATAGGGAAAGTTTGTTAAAAAATGTGGAAAAGGATCCAGAAAACAGTGTGTTGCTGGCTTGAGAATGTCTCTTTCTATGGGAATTGCTTGCCCATTATTGTTCTAGTTGTGCTAGAACAATGCACAAGCATTTCTGTTTACACTGATTGTGTGAGCAACTTGCTGACAATGGAAACAGAGGTTTTCTAATTTTCAGCTCAAAATTACTTGACCAGCTGGCCAGATACAAATTAGTAACTAAGGTCTGTAACAAATACAATACTAATTTGTTCCACTGCACTCAGCATTTTATTTAAGCAAAACTGATGAACCATGGTATGACTAATTTTAATGCACAGCCCTAAAATTTGATGGGAGAATCTCCACAGTATGATGACAACGAGTTTAATAGCATGTAATTGCAAAGCACTAATGATCCAAAACAATCCCTTGCAGACTACACATTTTATTTATTTATTTATTTATTTATTATATTTAACTGAGTGACATTTTGCTCAGAGGAAAAGGTAAAGTGTAAAAGAATGTTGACAATAGACGATTAAATTCGGACAAAATACAAAATATATAATTTTGCCTACCTGCTGTGACTGAATTAATAATACAGGACAAGACATCACACATTAGGCAATCAATACATACTAGAGACTCTCCATGGCATCCCTGGCCTCTCTCTGCATTCTGGAGCATTCTTCTTTGAACCTAACAGTGCATGCTTTCCAGGTCACAAGTGTCGGGTTCACTCTACCTCTTTCTACAAAGTGAGAGCTGAATTTGAAACTTTCAGTACAAAGCTCAACCTTTCAACTTGGATCCTGGCTCTCCTTGAGTCCCACTTTTTTAAACATTCACATCCCATGAATTTTCACCTCTCAGTCCTGGAGGAGGCGCACACACTCTCACATCACAAAGTACACGTCGTTCACTCACTCCAATATGAGTCAATTCTCCTTGCTCAGTCTCCTCAACCTTTCTGCTGCTATTGCTACTATGGACCACCCTCTCCTGCACACTCTTCACCTGATTGGCTTTCATAACACCATTCTCTCCTCTTTCACTTTCTAACTTAAATTATAATTTTTTATCTGTTAATATACTCAGAATAAATGCCATAGTATATAGCTTAGGTAGGTCAGGAGACTTCCATTTGGAAGCAATGAGATAAGTAGCTGCCGAGCAAGTATGTCTGATTAATTCATTGGGGGTAAATAGAATTTGGGGGACCACGAAGATGGACATTAAACAAATTCAAGATTCAATTAATAATCTTTTCTAGCTTAATTTATGGCAACTCCATCAAATGTGTATAAAATAACTAGTTTGACCACAGTTTCTCCAACATAGTTCTGATGATGAAGGATATTTCATGTGCAACCTGTAGGGGACAGGAAACCCGCATTGATAAACTGTGCAGGCATATTATTTAATATGTATACTTTTTAAATGTTGTTGTCACACTATTGTCTGTCCAGAAAGACAGCAACTCTTAAATGTAGTTTATTAGTAGTATTAATTATTCATTTACTTATATATCCTTTGTCATTTCTAATGGCAGTGTGCTTGGAGGTGCTGTCTACCAGTTAGAGAAAATGTCATGAAAATGAAAAACAGGTAGGAGAAAAAACTTTCTTTAAACATGTTGCTCTTCAGGCTTAAGTTGTATCAATTATTGAGTGTTTTATAAATGACCCATTGTGTTTTTTGATACTTTCATGTCAAAAAAGGCAAAAGTATTATAGGAGTGATACCTTTATTGGCTAACCAAAAAAAAAATTATATTTGCTAGTAAATAATTTTTAGTTAGCCAATAAAGGTATCACTCCTATAATACTTTTGCCTTTTTTGACACAAAAGTATTTAACATCATATAGATTTTTCAGGCTACATGGTACTGCAATAATAATAAAAAAAAATATTTTTTTGCTACACATTTTGATAAATGACCCAAAATATGAATAAAATTTAACTTTTATTTACACTTATAATAAAATTGTCTTGTTTAAAAACAGCAAAATAGGAAATAAAGTTAATTGTGATTAAAATGCTGTGTGTATTAAAGATCTCCTATTAATTAAATGAGATTTCTCATCATTTTAGATTCATACCTAATTTCTCTTATATATTAATAATTTGCTATTATTGTGCCTTTGGTAATTATTATAGGTTATATGATGGAATATTTCGATAAACTCCCCTTATAGTAAACCCGTTTTCTAAAGCTGTTTTAAATATTCCTATTCTGATCCTTGATAATAAGTAATAGCTTAATATTATCTCCCTAAACGTTAGTAGGGAGTATGCTGCTCTCTATAATAGCTAAGTGGAGGGGGTGATTTGCTAGCTACCTATATAGAAACTAATCCTTGGGTTTGGGCACAATTCTAAATTCCTCTAATAGAGATTAAGAGCCAAGCTAAGATCTAGGTAATAATTAAAATTAATACAGTAAAATATTAATCTGAGATAAAATGCACACAGCAAAACACCTGTTATTATCTTGGATATGGAAAGATCTTTATGATTTAGCTAGGCCAGTCTTCAGAGAGCAAGCCTCTCCCATTTCATATTCTCATCTTAACTCCTGAAGTCCTTTCTCAATAGCAGAAGAAGACATTAGATCATTGTACATAGCGGTGTGAAAAAGATTTTGCCCCCTTCCTAATTTCTTCTATTTTTGTATATTTATCACACTTAATTGTTTGAGATCTTCAGACTAGATGCACAGCAAATCATGTATGGGTTGGCTATAGAGAGGGACGATTTTATAGCCAATCCATAAATGATATGCTGTGCATCTAGTTGCAAATCTGAGAAGTAAGGGACATCTATGTCTAAATAACTATCACTATTGATTGGTAGCTTTCCTTCTCTGGACAAGCGTTTTTCCAGATGCCCCAAACAATCTGAAAGAGGGTTCATCAGTCCTCAGCAGTCCAATCCCTGTACCTTTTGCAGAATATCAGTCTGTCCCTGATTTTTTTCCTCGAAAGAAGTGGCTTCTTTGCTGGCCTTCTTGACACCAGGCCATCCTCCAAAAGTCTATGCCTCACTGTGCTTGCAGATGCACTCACACCTGCCTGCTGCCATTCCTGTGCAAGCTCTGCACTGGTGGTGCCCCGATCCCGCAGCTTAATGAACATTAGGAGACACTGGCACTTGCTGGATGTTCTTGGACACCCTAAAGCCTTCTCCTTGAAGTTCTTGATAATCTAATAAATGGTTGATATAGGTGCAATCTTACTAGCATTAATATCTTTGCCTGTGAAACCCTTTTTGTGCAAAGCAATGATGACTCGCGTGTTTCCTTGCAGGTATCCATGGTTAACAGGGGAAGAAAAATGATTTCAAGCACCACCCACCTTTTTAAGCTTCCAGTCTGTTATTCTAACTCAATCAGCATGAGTGGTGAGGTGATCTCCAGCCTTGTCCTCGTCAACACTCTCACCTGTGTTAACGAGAGAATGACTGACCTGATGTAAGTTGGTCCTTTTGTGGCAGGGCTGAAATGCAGTGTAAATGTTGTTTATTGGATAAAGTACATTGTCACGGCAAAAAGGGACTTTAAAATTAATTGCAATTCATCTGATCACTCTTCATGACATTTTGGAGTATATGCAAATTGCCATAATCAAAACTGAGGCAGCAGACTTTGTGAAAAATTATATTTGTGTCATTCTCAAAACTTTTGGCCATGACTGCATATAGACATATTAAAAAATTTAACAATAAAGTAGTGTTTTTTTAATTTTCTTAAGTCGAATGAATAATAAATATTATAGATACTAACATTTGGTTTGTTTGATTTGTGCACCACAATAAAGCACTCCTTTTTTCTCTTTTTTACAAAGTACAGCTTTTTAAATAGTCATTTCATTTATTGAAGGAAAAACCAACACCAACTGGCCTTGTGTGAAATAGTTATTGCCCCCTTAGTTACTTATTCTACCAAAGAACCAAATTGAATTCATAATTGGGTTCAATCAGACTAAACACAATCATACTTGACTACTGCCAACCCTGTTGAATCTAAACATCAATTAAATAGAATCTTTCCATAAATGTGAAGTTGTCCAAAAGGTCTCAACAAGCAGCACAGTATGCCGTGATCAAAAGAAATTCCAGAAGAGATGAGAAAGAAAGGTATTGAAATATATTAGTCTGGCAAGAGTAATCAATAGCTCATCCAGGAAGTCACAAAAGAACCCAAACGTACAGCTAAGTTACTGCAGGCCTTGCTCACCTCAGCTAATGCCACTGTTCTTGATTTTACCATAAGAAAAAGACTGGGCAAAAATGGTATACATGGGAGAGTTGCGAGGCGAAAACCACTGCTAAGAGGAACATAAAGGCTTGTCTCATATTTGACAGAAAACACATTGATGACCTCCAATCATTTTTGGCTAATGTTGTATAGACTGATGAGTCAGGAAAGGAACTTTTTGGAAGATATGGATCTCGTTACATCAGGCGCAAGCTAACATAGCATTCCACAATAACATCATCATACCAACAGTTAAACATGGTGGCTGAAGTGTGATGGAGTGAGGTTGCTTTGCTTCTTCTGGACCTGGGAGACTTACCATTATTGACAGAATCATAAATGCTGCTCTGTAGCAGAAAATTGTATCGAGGAAGAGATAAGAGGATCGAGGAAGGAACAGGCACGATATTTCTTCTATTTTACCGCATGTTGTCTAATGGTTAATTGAGATACAAGATCCTTCAGCCACAGATCACAATAGATTACATCCGGACCGATTCCTATGAGCAGTCTAACATCCTTCAGTTAATCACACTGTTGGAACAGCCAAGCGCTGTAACAGACACAGGATTGTGGAGACATAGAGCGTGAACCCAATACCATCATCTGATCCTATTACACGGACTAGATAAGTAACACGGAACAGTTTACAAGTGTTGCACTAAGGATAAGACTGTGAATCACTGACTGTCAATTGCTTCCTCTGAGGGGAATATCGTTCAGGTTCATCACACGGACCAGGAAAGTATCATTGGCTCTTTTCATCCTTTGCTGCATTTAATTATATTGCTAAGTCATTGGATACATTCTATATTTCTAGTTAATCATATGATCTATAACATTCTGTTTCCGGGCTGTATTCTACCTCATTAAGTGAGAAGATTGATCTGTGACGGTTGCCAGTATCATTTTACTAATTCATCCAAGTACTAGTCCTTTCAGGACAGACGTTCATAGTCACAGATTGTCAACATCTGAAATTTACCCTCTTGGAGTCTAGTTTTTACACTATATCCTTGGCTGGGAATTATATGACAGGATTGTTCCTTTATATCACTGCCAACGCATATCAGACTTTCATCTTTTCTATCACGGATGTCAATCCGATATATATTGTGAAAGATGTTTTGGAGTGCCTTAGTGAAAGTCCTGACTTGAATCCTATTGAGATGCTGTGGGAGAACCTTAAACAGGAAATTTATGCTCAGACAGCCTCCAATGGGGCTGAATTAAAGAAGTTCTGCAAAGAAGAGTGGGCCAAAATTATTCCACAGTGATGTGAAAGACTGATCTCTGCCTATTGGTAGCATTTAGTTGCAGCTATTGCTGATAAAGGTGGCACAACCAGTTATTATGTTTGGGAAGGCAACTCATTTTCACCTTGGTGATATAGGTGTTTGATAACTTTTTTCCTTCTTTAAGTGAGCTGACCATTTATAAACTGTATCTTGTGTCGACTCAGGTTGTTTCTGTCTTATATTCAATTTTGTGCCAAGATCTGAAATAATTATGTGTAAAAAAATATGCAAAAATAGGAGAAATCAGGAAGGGGGAAAAGCTTTTTCATACCACTGTATGATGGTTAAGGCAAAGAGATTTTAATAAGGTTTTGGAGCCAGGAGGAGACCGTATCATTTATTGGCATGAAATAAGCTGCAATTGAAAATAATAAAAAAGTTGTTGGTTACAAAACAAATACAGATCTCTGCAAAGCTTAGGAAGACACCAAGAGCTGCAACATCTGAGGTTAAATAAATAGATTTATTGAACCAGGCATCAAAATTTTTGGGATTACATACCTGGAGGAATGGGTGGGGAACGTGTGCCCAAA
Organism: Mixophyes fleayi; assembly: GCF_038048845.1. NCBI lineage: Eukaryota > Metazoa > Chordata > Amphibia > Anura > Limnodynastidae > Mixophyes > Mixophyes fleayi. Next base: position 277,144,591 of record NC_134403.1, read on the forward strand.
CATGAAAATGCAGACAATGATTACAATGACTTCAAAACGGCGGTTACTATAAATACAACATAGATAAAATAAAGTGCAATGCCGCAACCAGCTGCCTGTATCCATTATACAGGCGGCTGGTCACATTGCTGCCTTAAAACCAGCTATCTGACTCTGACCAATGGAAATTACGCGATAATGAGTTTATTATACCTCACGGCTATAAGAAGTGTCGGGCATACTGTGCATCTAAATTATAGTATGTCTTTATTTCATCTATGTCATATTTATAGTAATCGCCTTTTTGAAGTCTTAATAATTGTCAATATTTTCATGTTCAGGAAATCACTACCACAGCGACGAATAGCTGGGTTATTTCAGAAATGGATAACCTGTGCAGTGATAGAAATAATGTTTTAGTTTCATATGCTGCACAAGAAACAAAGTTAGTTCTTTATAGATTTTGGGGGCATGAACAGCTTTGAATTCATAATAATCTGGGGAGGGAAGTGAAGTCCATTAAGGCTGCTTCACTGTCAATACAAAGTTTGATGCTTGAGAGAACGTGCATACCAATGCACTAAGCTAAATAGGAAGCACAAAAATATTTTAGTAGGTCAGGAACTCCTAGGCTGCCCTCAGTTGGTTGTTTATATAAGTGCGTATTTTAACTTTGGGTCTCCTCCCAGCTTAAACGAAACCAGATATGCAAGATTGAAGTTGTTTGAAAGACTTACACGGGACTCTCACCTGAAATGTTTGGGAGAGGTAGAGGGGATGGATGGGTGTGGTCTATTTTGCAAAAAAAACCCTGAAGCTTTATCTAATTGTTTGCTAGACACACACTCAGCACTATTTACCTTTACTGTTACCTTTACATGCTACTTAACTCATACTGCTGATGTCACCAAGATGGTACAGGGGAAAAGGTAGAGTCTGTAGGAAAGGTAAGTGTTAGATGCTGTCACGAACACCCCAGCCTGTCTCAGATACAGCAATCTAAACAGCTGGTCGTGATTAGTGTTACCTTAGTTACTTAACAATGAATACACTTTTTCTGCCACCGAAGGATTTACTCTGGCGTCCTTACGCTTACCAACACCACCTATCATCATCATCATCATCATTTATTTATATAGCGCCAACATATTCCGTAGCGCTTTACAATTGGGGACAAACGTAATAAACTAATAAACAAACTGGGTAAAACAGACAAAGAGGTGAGAAGGCCCTGCTCGCAAGCTTACAATCTATGGGACAATGGGAGATTGACACATGAGGTTAAGTATACATTTTGCATCTTGGCCCAGCCAGACTGCAAAGGTAGGGTGACTCATAAGCAAATGATCCTGTCACACAACAATGTTATTCCGGGGGTAGTTGTCTTGTGTGAAATTGTGTAACAGGCTAAAGGTAGTGAGGTTAAGATGGTGGTTGAGGAATATTATAAGCTTGTCTGAATAGGTAGGTTTTCAGAGAACGCTTGAAAGTTTGTAGAACAGAGGAGAGTCTTATTGTGCGAGGGAGAGAGTTCCATAGAGTGGGTGCAGCCCGAAAAAAGTCCTGTAACCGGGAATGGGAGGATGTAATGAGGGTGGATGAGAGACGCAGATCTTTTGCAGAACGGAGTTGCCGAGTTGGGAGATATTTTGAGACAAGAGAGGAGATGTATGTTGGTGCAGCTTTGTTGATGGCCTTGTAGGTTAGTAAAAGTATTTTATATTGGATTCGGTAGAAGACAGGCAGCCAGTGTAGAGACATACAGAGTGATTCAACAGAGGAATAGCTATTTGCAAGGAAAATCAGTCTTGCCGAAGCATGTAAAATAGATTTTAGGGGTTTGAGTCTGTTTTTGGGAAGACCAGTAAGGAGGGAATTGCAATAGTCAATGCGGGAGATGATTAGTGCATGAATTAAGGTTTTAGCAGTGTCTTGTGTGAGATATGTGCGGATTCTGGAAATGTTCTTTAGATGTATGTAACATGATTTAGATATAGAGTCAATGTGGGGAACAAAGGATAGGCGTGAATCAAGGATTACACCTAGGCAGCGAGCTTGTGGGGTGGGATTTATGGTCATGTTATCAACAGAGATAGAAATGTCAGGTATGCTCTTGTTGGCGGGTGGGAATATTATTAACTCTGTTTTAGAAAGATTAAGTTTGAGTTGACGAGAGGCCATCCAAGATGAAATGGCAGAAAGACAGTCAGTTACACGGGACAACACAGATGTCGAGATATCAGGAGAGGATAGATAGATTTGGGTATCATCCGCATAGAGATGATACTGAAAGCCAAAGGAACTTATTAGATTTCCAAGAGAAGCGGTATAGATAGAGAACAGCAGAGGACCTAGCACCGAGCCTTGTGGTACTCCAACTGATAGGGGAAGCGGAGCAGAGGTGGCTCCAGAGAAATTAACAGTGAAAGAGCGATTAGAGAGGTAAGATGAGAACCAGGATAGAACTGTGTCTTGAAGACCTAGGGATTGCAGTGTTTGTATGAGAAGAGAGTGGTCAACGGTGTCAAATGCAGCCGAGAGATCAAGGAGAATTAGGAGAGAGTAATGGCGTTCAGTCTTAGCAGTGATCAGATCATTAACAACCTTGGTCAGCGCAGTCTCTGTGGAGTGTTGAGAACGAAAGCCAGACTGAAGAGGATCCAACAGGTTGTTTGCCGAAAGAAAGCGTGTGAGGCGAGTGTAGGCAAGTCTCTCTAGAAGCTTGGAGGGGCAAGGGAGCTGAGAGATGGGACGGTAATTTGAGAGAGAGTTTGGGTCGGAGTTTTGTTTTTTTAGAATAGGAGTAATCACTGCATGCATGTATAGTGATGGAAAGATGCCAGTAGAGAGTGAGAGATTACAGATTTGAGTTAGAGGTGAAATGAGCACAGAAGACAGGGATCTACCAATTTGCGAGGGAATAGGATCAAGAGGACAGGAGGTAGAGTAGGAAGATAAGAAGAGCGTAGAAATTTCCTCTTCATTTGTGGGGTCAAATGAAGAAAGGGTGTCAGAGGGTAGTGGGAAGGAAATGAGCTGATGGCTTGTTGAGGAAGAGGATACCATTTCTAGTCTGATCTTGTCAATCTTGTCCTTGAAGTAGGAAGCAAGATCCTGAGCACTGATAGTAGATGGAGGGTTCGGGGTGGGAGGATTGAGAAGATGATTAAATGTATTGAAAAGGCGTTTGGGGTTAGAAGCCTGAGCATAGATAAGAGATTGAAAGTATGTTTGTTTTGCAGTGTCCAGAGCATTTCGATAGGAGTGGTAGACAGAAGTATATGTGAAGAAGTCATTAGAGCTTCGAGATTTACGCCAGTGACGTTCTGCTTTACGGGACAGTTTTTGAAGATTTCGTGTTGCTTTGGTGTGCCACGGTTGACATCGAAGTCGACGTGTAGTATGAAGTGTCGCTGGAGCCACTTGATCAAGGGCCGTTGCTAAGGTTAGGTGAAAATGAGGTACTGCCATCTCAGGGGATGAGAATGTAGAGATAGGGGAGAGAACACCTATTAATGTTTCACACTTAAATCACACTTAAATCACATATACATGTAACATGAGTCTCCCTGGGCTTCGTAAGTTCACAAAGAATCACAGATAATACGCTATATTAAAATATGCTTACCCGGAAAAATATTTCCAAGGCTTTAATTTACAAATAGGTAATAAACAGACATTCAATAAATTGCACAAATTAAAAGAAAAAAAAGGGAAATAAAAACTAGAGTCCCTACTTACAAGTTCAGGAATTGGTGTGTGAGAAGTACAAATTGGGAAAAATGACACATTTTAGTTGTGATAGACCCCCTCAAAGAAATGAACACTGTACTACTGATACAAGATTTAAGCCATTCCTTATTGGCTCTTCAACCGCCACTTTAGGAATTTTATTTCCACCTAAGTTAGATGGATGCCCAAAATGACACAGGGCTTTCAAAGAAAATTATGGATGTCCTGAGACCTGGCATTTTCAGAGGACCTGAGTTCTCACCTGTGCTCGTTTGGCCTGGATAAGTCTAACTCCTCTGCATGCACAAACTACTCAGAGGTCTTATCTGTCTCTGGTCCTGGCTACTTTCAAAAGACCATTGACACTTGTCTAGGTCAGACTCAGGTCATTTAACAAAATGCACTTTAAAAAAGGTTGCATAAAATATTCACAGTGTTATACATAAATTCAACAGAAAATAACAATCAGTCATTAGATATACTACATTTCATCACACCTCCCCCTAACCTAGGGCACGGAGAACTGTTACCTATTACTTTCTCTCCTGCCCATTCACCACTTCTGCCCCTTGCCGCGACAGGCCATCTGCGTTGCCATGTTCTGCGCCTTCCAGTGCTGAATGGTGAAGTTGTATTGTTGCAGAATTAGATTCCATCTTAGCAGCTTTTCATTATCCCCAGAAACTCTATTCGACTACCTTAGAAGATTATGGTCTGTAATTATGGTGAAATCCCAGCCATACAGGTAAGGCTGTAGCTTTTGCAGTGCCCATACGATGGCTAGGCTCTCTCGTTTAATTGTAGCATACACCATCTTCCGGGGGAGCAGTTTCCTACATAGCAAAATGATAGGGTGCTCCTCCCCCAGGGCTGTCACCTGGCTAAGGACAGCTTCTAGTGCATAACTAGACGCGTCGGTCTGTACTATAAAGCTCCGTTTGAAATCTGGGGTCTGTAGAACAGGGGACTGGGCCAAAGCAGATTTCAAAGCTGTAAATGCATTTTCACAATCCTCTGTCCAATTAATCACCTATGGCAATTTCTTTTTTGTTAAGTCAGTCAGAGTACTAGAGTACTATAATGGGGCACAAATTTTTGATAATATCCAGCTGTACCTAAGAAAGACATGACCTGCTTTTTCGTGGTAGGAGTCAGTCTACACAGAACCGGGTGCCCCCACATTTCTTTGGGACCAGTACCACCGGGGCAGCCCAAGAACTGCAAGACTTTTGAAATGCCCTTAGCTGCAGCATCTTATCTATGTCCCTTTTAATTAGAGATTAGAGATGCTCAGGCTCGGCTCCCCGAGAACCGAACACACCCGAACTTAGCAGATCTGAGTACTGAGCCGGCTCGGTACTTTTGCGCGCCCTCGGAATTGAGAACGAGGCAAAACATCATTGTTACATCATCGGATCTCACCAGCTTTGGATACTATAAGTACTGCCCTCCACGACAATCCAGCGCCATTTCACAGAGGGACATAGAATGGGTAGCACAGTTATTGGCAGTCTCTAGAGCAGTTGGGCAACGTCATAGGTAGAAAAGAAAGAGGAGGGGTAGCATTGTTCTTCAAAGTCTCCAGTGACATTTAGGAGAGATCCATTGCTAATTGTCATTGCTATAGTTAAAACACAAAAAGGAGAGCTCTATTGCTCCATTGCTAATTGTCATTGCTGAAATACAAATAATAGGGCTGGCAGTCTTGGTGTAAATCTGCAGTCACTTTGTACTGTGTTATATAGTTAACACATGAAGAGGAGAGCTCCATTGCTTCATTGCTAACTGTCATTGCTGAAATTGAAATACTAGGGCTGGAAGGCATGGTCTTCTGAATTTGCAGTCAAATTGTGCGGTGTTATATAGGTTACACACAAACAGGAGAGCTCCATTGCTAATTGTCATTGCTGAAATAGAAATACTAGGGCTGGCAGGCTTGGTCTTCTGAATTTGCAGTTAATTTGTACAGTGTTATATAGTTTATACACAAACAGGAGAGCTCCATTGCTCCATTGCTAAATGTCATTGTTGAAATAAAAATAACACGGCTGGCAGTCTTGATCTGAATCTGCAGTTACATTTTACTGTACCATAGCTCACTCAGAAACAGGAGAGGTGGCAGGGTTCAGTGCTGAAACATAAATTGTAATAATAGGGCTATCAGTGTTCTTAAAAGTTTCAAGTGACATTCTACTGTGCCATAGCTCATACAGAAATAAGAGTGGTGACATTGTGCTTGTCACTCTCCAGTCCAAGTCGTGGTGGTACTAATCCCTCTACCTCATGTGCTAAAGTCTATGTTCCAGTGCATAGTGGTTTTAAGTCAGGGAAAGAAAAATGTAAATTAAAAATCTTGCACCTTTGTAAAGAAAAAAACACCTCTCTAATAAAGGTGAAAGTTTACTGTAGAAAAACATAAAATTGCCAAAGTGCCATTCTACCGGAAATATTACCAAGCATACCAGAATCAGCTAGATCTCAGCAACTGCAATCTACACTGTCATCATATTGACCCTCATCAGTGTGTTCATCATCCTCAAACAATACTAAATAATCTCGTCTGGAATCCACCATCACAGAGTTCTGTGTACTTTGATGTAATTGCTGGTAATGGCCTTCCTCATGGACTATGTAGTTCATTTTACGGATGAGCTGTCACAATTTTTGGGCAATTCTTTTAGACTAGACCAAATGTCAAAATGTTGTGCTGACTCATCTGCATCCCCACCGGGTGTCTTGGGAAAGCTAAGATTTTCCTAGCAGCAATTTCCAGAGAAACTGAAGGAGGAGACGTCATTGTGTCATGTACCACTTGAACTGTCAGATTGCTGACCAGGAGCTCATTGCATCTCTTGAGATCTGGGTTAGTTGGAAAGAAAAAAAAGACATAGCTCTTAAACCTAGGATCAAGCACAGTTGCCAAAATGCAATGATTCGATTTCAAGATATTGATAACTCTTAGATCCTGTCGAAGCTAATAAAGTACTTAATCTACAAGACCAACATAATTAGCGGAATTGCTTTGTTTCATTTCCTCCTTCAATTTTACTTGACTGAAGCTAACAGTGTCTGCACTCTCTTCACAGGTGCCTACTTAGAGTGGTTTCAGCACCTTGCACAACACATAAAGTATTCTCCACTGCGCTGGACTCAAGTACATTCCCCCTAAATTCTATTCTTCTTGCAGCTGCTGAATTCTCCTACATGCTGTTGCAGAGTCCTGAGAATGACCCTAAATATTTCGGGACACAGACAGCATCTCCTGCATGTCATTGTCATTTTTTAAAAAGTTCTGTACTACCAAGTTGATTGTGTGAGCAAACCAAGAAATGTGATGGAATTCCCCCCGTTATAATGCTCTAACAATATTGGTGGCATTATCACAAATCACATATCCTCAAGAGAGTCCAATCAGGATAAGCCATGTTGCAATGACATCCCTTAGTTTTTCAAACAGGTTGTCTCATATAACCACCTCTCACTCCCGCCTTCAAGACTTCTGTCATGCTGCTCCACACTTATGAAATTCCCTACCATGCTCAATCAGACTTTCCCACAGCCTTCAAATCTTTAGATGCTCTTTAAAAACCCATCTCTTTTTTAGAGGTGACCTTATCCTCGATAACACTATTCACACTAATGCACCCTCACAACTATCCCAATCTCCACTCTGAGCCACACTCGCTCCTCTTTTTTCAGCTGTGCCCTCTTCCCTTTATAATGTAAGCTCTCTAATGAGCAGGGTCCTCCATACCCTTTGATTTCATATCTCCATTCATTTTGTCTGCCTTGTCTGTTTTTGTTTTACGTATGTCTTGTTTTATGTATGTCCTTGTCTTTCCTACTGTACGGCGCTGTGGAGCACTATGGTGCCTTACAAATCTACGATAATAATAATATTAATAATAATAATAATCATAATGATAATAATAATATGCCTCTTAGGGAAGCAGATGATACACAGAGTAGTAGCCTGAGTAGCCTCAGAGTAGTAGCCTCTGAAAAATGCGACGTTCTTGAGTACATGCTACTGCTGTCCCTGCTGGTGAAGGCGAATCACCAACCCAGTAGGCTGTGACAATCATATAATCCTTAGTGTACCCAGTTCTGCTTGTGCACATATCTGCGGTTAAGTGTAAAGTGGTTGAATGGCATTTTGTAGCCCAATAATTACATTTTTACGACGCTTCTTGTAGATGTAAGGAACAGCTTTTCTAGTAAAATGGTATCGCTAGGGAATTTGGTAATGGGGACAGAAGACCTCAAGTAACTGTCTAAAACCAGCTGCATCTATAGTGGAAATTGGACGCAGATATAATACCAGCATAGTCGCCATGGCGTCTGTGATCTGCTTTGCGACTGGGTGACAGCTTTCATACTTGCTTCCTCTTGCAAAGGATTGATTAACAGTCAATTGTTGTAAACTACTAGTAGTCTTCTTCTTGGCCTGCTTCTGGGGTGAAGATCCACCCCCATCAGCAGCAGCAGCAGCAGCAGCAGTGGGCCTAACACTCAAGGATTCTTCAGAAGAGCCCTGGAGAGAGGAGGAGTCATCTCGCCTTAGAAACTTGGATGCAGGACTAACTCTGATCACTTGTGAGGATGTTGATGATGAAGGTGTTGGGGGTGTAGATTGCATGTGCTGGGATCTAGCTGAGAGAAGGGAGGTAGCTTATGCTGGACTGCATGTTGTTATTTTTTAGCATAAGTTTCTGATTTTCACAAAAGCTTTCCATAACCTCGCTTCAAATAGCGTAACATGGATGAGGTTCCTAGATGGTTATGGTCCCTACCTCTACTGACTGTGGCTTTACAATGCTACTAATGGCTAGACAACTGTTGTCAGGATTTGGGTAAAAATAATTCCACACATAAGAGGTGGATTTTTTGGTTTTATGCCCAGGCATGACATTCTTATTACTGGCAAGAACTGCTGCAGTCTTTGTTTGAAAGTGAATGAAAATAATGTTGTGACCTGTGAGGTGGTCAAAATTGACTGTAAATTACTTGAAATTAGTGTTATTGAGGTTAATAATAATGTTGGGGGGAAAAAAGGAAAATTATGTGATTTTACCCAAAAAATAAGGATTTTAGAAAAATAATAGGGATCCAAAACCAAAACCAAAACACGACAGAACGGTTTTGCCAAAACCAAAACCAAAACATGAAGTTAATCCTGATCCAAAACCAAAACCATAACACGGGGGTCAGTGAACATCTCTACTTTTAATGGCTTGAAGCACTTCTAGGGATGAACGATATGCTGGCTGTCTGAGGGGGGTCTGCTTGCCTGTGTCTACATGATGTGTGACTAAGTGTGTTTTCCAGGTTTCCTTGTGAAATGAGACTGATAAGGCCTTAGTGTGTCAGCAAGCTGCTCTAATTGATCATCTGACAGCTCTACACTGCAGTGAGCATCTGCTAGGGACCCTGCCTCCTTAGCAATGGCTGCTAAATTGAACAAGGGGTCAGATTCCTGATCGCTCTCATGCAGGCTACACACAGCTAATACACAAGCTTCCCATATCTCAGGACAGGGTGTATGTAAAGGGGGGTTAGATTGTGTAACAACACAATTTACCATATTGTCATCAGACATCTCTATCATTGCAGGAGCTGGAGGAAGGTTAGAGAGACTGATTCAGGGTCAATGCTACCTTCTGGCATCCCCCTTCCCTCCCCCTCAGGTTTTAATTCTAAGGACTTGGCCTACACTGCTTCCTGGCATGTGAACACTGCCACTTTAGACAGTTTACACGTTTCCGGTATACTAAGTGTTAGACTGCCTGGTCTCGTAATAAACTTACAGAACTAGCGGTAGAGGTCTTCGCCTATAGCAGCTGCCGGTCCCGTAGAACTTGATGTGCTCACAGGTACTCGGATGCCCACAGATCTTAACTCTATTGTAGTGTAACTTTATTAACAAAAACTGTAGCGGTAGGGCTGGAGGAAGCAATTCAGATGATAATGGATGGTCAGATGTAAGCCGAGGTCAGGGGTCCGAAGCAAGCAGAGTAGTCAAGGACCGGCTAATAGGTCAGGGCTGGCAGCACGCAGGGATATCCAAATAACAAGCAGAGGTCAGGGCAATCAGAGTTCAAGCAGGTCCAAAACAAAGCCAAGGTCAAAACAGGAATTCTATCTGGAGTCAGCAACTCAGCTCACAGCAGGTCAGCTATCCACAGGAAATTAAACGCTATAACCGGCAGGGAGGCTAAGACCTCCCTGCCTTATATAATAAATGCAGCCAATCAGGAACAAGGATTTGTATGATATAATCAGCCCCCCAAGCACTGCTTAATTAATGTAATAACACCTAATTAGCCCACAGGCTTTAATATAATTATGGCGCATATCCTGTCAGCCAGGAAGCGGCAATCTCACAAGTCGGCGTCCGGGCGTTGCCGTAGCAATGGTCGGGCTGGTAAATGGAAGTGACAACCCAGTCATCAAGGAGACGGCCTGGACGCCAGGGACAGAGGAAACGAGTCGCGACGGTGCCCACAGCCGCCGCGGCTCGTAACACTAGGATCTACATTTTCCCTATCACAACTTCGCTTGCACATGTCATGTCCAGTGGAACCTACATTTTCCCTGTCATATCCTGGTACCTGGGTATAAACAGGGGTACTCTCAGCAGGTTCTAGCACAGTTGCGGGAACATTGTCGCCTGTCCCTACCTCATGACAAGAGGTTAGCGGAAAAAGCAGGTTTGGATTCTACCACAGTACCATGGGTGACATTTACACCATTACACATCACACTATTATTAGGGGTTTCTACATTATCCCCAATTACATCTGGATCTTCGTATAAATACACATATTTACAAGGGTTAACACTGACACCTATCTGCTTCTCACCCTCACATATCTCTATTACATTACAGGATGCAAAATGATCACAGAGCATTTCAGGTTCTTCACACAGGATTACATTTTTCTCTTGGTATAATTGGCCATTTTCCCAACAAATTCTGTCTGCCTTACATCCCAGACAGTACTGACTGACCCTCCCCCTTACTGTCGAAAAACTAGGTTCAGTGTCTTGTTCTGATTTGAAAGTGTCACTTCTGAGCTCAGTGTTGCACTCAGCATGAGGTTGATCATTCATATCACTGCCTGAATCTGCAGCTCCTACATTGAGGGAGGTGGTGGAGGGGAATTAGTTTCTAGTAAACTATCTTCCACACTTTCCGGGGTTAATGCACAGCTCCTCTATGCTGCTCTCTGGGTCACTACTGCTAATACATTAGATTCATTTTCACACTTTGGGACACCTTCGGAATTGGGTACATGTAAATTTACCTGCTTACCTAAAACATTAGCAGACATGGTATCACATTTAGGCACAATCTCACACATTTTGCCCTAGGGTTTTAAAGTGTTATACCCCATTCATACTGCACCAAAATCCTGGGTTTTTGCCGGGGCGAGCTCAAATGACCCGGGTCTTGGTGCAGTATGAATGGTACAAGTCCAAAATCCCGGGTCTAAAAACCCGGGTCTTCAACCCGGGATTTATCGAGGGGTAATTCCCGGGTCGGACCCGGGTCGCCTGCACTATGAATGGTGCAACCCGGGTTTTTCAACCCGGGTTGCACAGAAAACATGCTGATTGGCTGTCTGCCTGTCTCTGGAGGATGATGTCATAGTTGGAAGCCCGTGGAACATTGTAGAAGCTTTTTAGGAGAGATGGTGGATGGTGTTCTCAACCTAAAGCTGAAGCAGAAGCGTTTTTTTAGTGAGAAAATTGCTTTTAATAGTTTACAAAAACAGTGTTTATTTACAGCAATAATGACACACTGGATGGAGGAAGAGGTGCGTGAGCTGCTGAATGTCAGAGGGGAGGAAGAAATTAGAAGGCAAGTGACTGGGACTGTGAAGGATGCCACAGTGTACTACAACATTGCCAAAATACTCACACAGCGTGGCATAAAGAGGACACAGCAACAAGTCCTGAACAAATTGAAGTCCCTGAAGAAGCAGTACACTAAAGTCCATGACCACAACAGGCGCAAAAGTGGCGCTGAAAGAATGGACTGGCCCTTTTATGAACAGTGCAATATGGTCTTTGGACATTCTCCTCTGACAAATCCAATTGCACTGTCATCTTCTAGCAATGTGGATGCGGCTATACCAACACCACCAGAGAGCACACAGACAAGCGAGACCGCAACGATAATAATAGAAGATTCTATTGAAGACACCCCAGAACTGGAGTGCTCTGCCACAACAGATGACACCAACATGTCTTGGGAGGAATTGAACGATTCACAGCCATTCCCTGCTGCGCAAGTCATTACAGAGACTTCGCAAGAAACGCAGCCAGAACCAGTGCCGGTGTCAAAGTCTACGCCAGGTCCCAGTTTACGCTCCAACAGTAAGTATCTTTAATAATCTCACATAATAACCAACCATATATACATACATATATATCTACATAATTGAAAAAAAATGAACTGTATAAACAAAAGTCCTAAAAACAGAGAACTATATCAACCGAAATGCAAGCCAAATACCAATAAATATATCTACATAACTTTAAAAAAAAAAATGTTTGAACATAACTGTCAAAAAAAAGAAGTATATCAACATAAATGCAAACCAAACACTTATGTTTCTACATAACTTTAAAAAGAGAACTATATCAACAAAAAGCCCAAAAGACAAATATAATACACTCCAAAGTATTAAAACATTAACACGCATATGTTGCAGTGCAAAACTACTGAGCAAGAGGGAGGAGGCCTCAAGCACATATCAGCTTACAACACTGCTTTTTTGTTCTGCCACATTATATATTCTAATGTATGTTTTACTGTGTTTTTTCTACGTACAGTTTGCAACGTTCCAAAAAAACGCAAAAGGCCCAACAAAATGGACCAAGCAACTAAAACAACTGTCATGATGGATCAACTGCGGGAGATGGACAGCACCATGAGGGAACACGAGAATACACAACTGCAGCGTTTCATGGACAATGAGCGGAAACTGCAGGACTCTTTCCTCATGCAAATCATGAACATGCAGGAACGCGTGTTACGCGAAAAACGTGAGTGTATTATGGCATTCATGGACAGACGCCTCTCACGGGTGCAGGCACCTCCTTCAAGTCCTCATTATTATGACGGACATTATCCTATGTACCAGCGGGGGCAACCCATGTTAGGCAACAATAACCCTCCAAACCCGGTACAGAATACACAACATTCTCAACCTATGGGTAACCCCAACATAGAATACCCACCGGGTTTTCCACTCCAAGCCACTCCACCACCAGAAATGCCACAATATAGGCAATTGTTATAATCATGTTTTATGGTCAAATGTTTCACAGTTAATTGTTATCATGTATGTTACGTGTGATCTGGAATCACACCGTTAGCTTCTCATATAACGTGAAAAGCAAATTTGCACTTACTGTTTGGGCACATTTGTGTCTTGGGTTTACTACGTATGTATATATTTTATTTTTTTCTACATGCAAGTAAGCACTTTTATATTGTGTCATTTTATATTTTTCTGTGAAGAGACATATGAGGAAATATGTACAAAACAAAATACAATATGTGAAATAAACATATATTTTTTATTTTTACATTTGTGTGGTACATTCAAACAAGTGAGGTCAAATTGGCAGTGAGGGTGGTCCTAATAAGTTCAGCAGAGGTATTGGTGTGCTCTCCTTCAAAAGTACTGGAGTCCACTGACAGCACTGGCATTTCAGATTCCTGCACATTCCACTCAGGTAGAAATTGCTCTTTTTGAATTTCACAAATGTTATGTAAAATACAGCAAGCAGCAACCACTTGGGGCACAAGCTTGGTGTCAATGTCAATGCGCTTCAATAGACAGCGCCAACGTCCTTTCAAGAGCCCAAAAGCATTTTCCACCACCATCCGAGCAGAGCTGAGGGTATGTGTAAACCGGATCTGTTCCTGAGACAGGTGATATTGCTGAGTGAACCCCTTCATCAGCCAGCGCCTCAAAGGGTAAGCAGCATCCCCAATGATGTGTACCGGTATCTCCACACCATCAACAAATGTAGATTTCTGTAAATAAAAACATGCAGTTTCACGTCACCATGTTAAAAATATTGGTCAAATAACGCAGTACACTTGGTACTATATGGTGAAAATGAATTTTGCAAGTGTTACATCTGTATATAAAAAGGGGCAGTAAATACATACAATATTGATAGCAAACAATAGTATATAAGCTTCAATTACAAAAACATCATACAACATTACACCTATATTTACCTCTCTAGGGAACAGCCAGCCATCTTGTCTTTCCTCAGCAATTTGGTAGAGGTCTGAATTTGCTAGAACTCTTGCGTCATGGGAACGTCCAGGCCACCCGATGAAAACATCTGTGAAACTAACATAAAAAAATACATATAGCAATGTTTTACAATACGCAGTACACATGGCACAGTCACATAAAAAACCCCATAAAAAATGCTTACCAATAGTTGTGGTCAACCACAGCCTGCAGAATGATGGAATGCCAGCCTTTGCGTTTGTAGTAATCCGCATGGTTGTCTGTGGGGGCAATGATGGGGATGTGTGTCCCGTCTATGGCTCCAGCACACTGTGGAAACCCACGCTTCAGGAATCCTGCATTTGTATCATCCAGGCGCTGACCTTGCGGTAAGGAGATGAAGCGATGATACAGGGCTTCCAGCAATGCCGTGGTGACTTCATGCACTAGAGTGCACACCGTGAATATCCCCACTCCAAACAAGCAGGAGATTGTCCGGTATTCTCCAGGGGTAGCATACCACCACAACACAATAGAAAGGTGCCTACATGGTGGAATAGGTTTCCCAAAGTTAGTGGCCTTCCTGGAAAGTGCTGGGGTAATAAGGTCCAGCACATAGTTAAATGCCCCACGTGACATTCTGAAGTGTTGCATCCACTGCTGTTCCTCAAACGCTTCCACAGTAGACCAGAAAGCTTCTCCGTGGCTACGCTCTCTGGCACGCATGGTTCGGTTACTGGCAGCACTGAATCTCAAAATTGAGGCAATGCTGGCCCTGAGAAACGCTCTCCTCCTGCGCATATACAGACACCGAGTTTTCTTCTGTTGTGCCATAAACTTCGCCTTCCTCCTCCTGAACTGGGACTGTGCAAGAGTGCACAGTGTCAGCAGCTGCAGCAAACTCTCATTTGCTGCATAAAACAGCAAAAAAATACTAGTAAACATGAACTCTGGGCTACACAAAAGTGAGTCGTCAGCCATGATGAAAAGTAATGTGGTAAACAATCACCACCCACTTTTGCATCATCTTTATGCGTCAACAAACCAGTCACCTTTCAATGACATCACCGTTTTTCAGCCAATGAAAACTGCTCTGGTGATGACTCCCACAAATTGCCAGGGCACAGACTTGTGCAGTATGAATGGGGTCAACCCGGGAAATTCCCAGGTCCAAGGTGCAGTATGAATGGTGTTTCTGAGCTGGGACGCTCCGAGACCCTGCAAAAACCCGGCTTCAAAGACGGGGCGGCAGTATGAAAGGGGTATTAGTCTCTCCAACAAGAGCATTATCATCAAACACATAATCCCTCCTACACATAATCCCTCCCTCTGCATCACAGGTACCTGCAAATCTGCATGTGTATTCTCAGCAGCACATGAAATTTCATTAAATATTTTTGCTCTTATTTTATGCTGGTCAGCAGAGTTCACCTAGGAAAGATTAAGGTTAGTTTACATCAGTGCATCAGAAATGACATCACTTTCATTTATATAAGCAGCATGTATCCTTCCCAAATGAGTCCCCAACAGTACCGTGGCAGGCAGATTATATAGTACCCCAACGTCTCATATTCCTCTGCCAGATCCCCATTCTAGGTACACCCTGGCTATGGTTACTGCAGAATGTAGGCACCCACTCTTCGCACAGCAATAGTTTTCCCGGGAATAATGTTCTCTGGGCTCACTAGAGCTGATGTTCAAGAGTCAGGTCTGCGCCAGAGTCTAACAACCCAAGTGCGACTTGGTGTCCTACGTTAACCGATTGCAGATTGTCTCTGGGGCATTATTGGGGTCCTCCTGCACACAGGAAGGCCGGCACTGGCTCTCCTGTCAGGCCCCCAACACTAGAAGGAGTTGTTTTCTTCTTTCTGGGGCAATTGACACTGATGTGTCCCACTTTATCAGATGTAAAACACCTGTGGACAGTTGCCAAAACAGGTTTTCCCCCCACCCCCCCGAAAAGGTGCAGCATCAGCTGGTTTGGTTGACAGGGAACTCAGGGGTAATCCTCCAGGTTGCCTCTCTTTTCACGTAGTTTGTCCTGGCACTCCCCAACCCTTCTTCATTATAGGAGCCCTGGAAACTGTATACTTGTCGGCCAAGCAAGCAGCTGCTTGTGCTGTTTTAGGGTCACGATCCACAACGTATTCCCTCACCTCAGCTGGGCACAGTGTGAGGAACTGCTCCTGGAGAATAGCTTATTATAGTTCAGTACTTGCAATCCCACAATCCATTGATGCATCATGGATTATAATTGCGCTAACAGGAGTTATGTTGAAACAAAGTAACAAGGCTTTCTGAATTGTGACATAATCGCCGTCCAGTTCCCGGGGAAGGCCTGCAAACACTTCTAAAGCTTTCCCCTCTCAGTCCAGGAGTTAAATAGCTGGTCCACTCACTGGGGTCCAGCTTGAACTGTCAGCAAGTCCTCCCTCAGGAACAAATCAAGGTCGCTGTCTTTTCCAACACAGGGTATTGCTCGTGCCTGGGTTTTTTCCTTCCCAGACCTCGGTCTGCCGTCTGGCTGTGGAGCCTGGTGTTCACGTTTGGCTTGTCGCTCTGCATCCTCCCTATCTAAAGCAGCGTGGCGTTATTTAGCCTCCCTGTCTGCACGGTGTTCTGCAACCTCTTGGAGTTGCTGGATCAGCCACAGTGAAGATGCAGGATCAATATCCTTCAGCTGTTTGAGAGCAGTATGAAGGTAACTGTCCAGGGTATACTCCCCACTTTGTTTAACAGAGGTATTTGCGGTAATGTCCTGTGCTGACTGCTCTCCTGAAGCAGAGATGTTTTATCTACTGCCTCCTCCTACACTTAGTTTCTGATCACCCTCTATAAGCGTTTGAATCAGTCGCTCTCGGTTCCTGACAGGGATGACAGCAATTCCTCTTTCGGCACACAAAGCCAAAAGTTTTTCCTTTTTCATATGTTTTTCCTTTTTCATCCTGGACCTCACAAGAAAAGCAAGAAGAGAGGGGAACAGAAACTATTTGCACAGTGTGTCTTTTAAATTTTTGTAAGCCTTGAGCATGATCTCTGGTCAATTAGGATGCTAACTCTCTCTAGAATCACACATCACTAATTCACTTAAGTTCTTATGATAAAAGTAAAATATTATTAATCCCACCAAACTGCCAACCAGTTTGTCACGAACACTCCAGCTTGTCTCAGATACAGCAATCTGAACAGCTGGTCGTGATTGGTGTTACCTTAGTTACTTAACAATGAATACACCTTTTTTGCCACCACAAAGGATTTACTCTGGCATCCTTACGTTCACCAACGCCGCTTATTAATGTTTCACACTTAAATCACATACACATGTAGCATGAGTCTCCCTGGGCTTTGTAACTTCACAAAGAATCACGGAGAATACGCTAGATTAAAATATGTTTAATCTGAAAAATATTTCCAAGGCTTTAATTTACAAAAAGGTAATAAACAGACATACAAAAAATTGCACAAATAAGTTTCAAAAAATAAAATAGGAAATAAAAACCAAGTTCAGGAATTGGCGTGTGAGGAGTACACATTGAGAAGAATGACACATTTCAGTTGTGATAGACCCCCTTAAAGAAATGAACAATGTTCTACTGTTGGCTCTTCACCCCCACCTTACGAAATTTATTTTCACCTAAGTTAGATGGATGTCCAAAATGACACAGGGTTTTCAAAGTAAATTAAGGATGTCCTGAGACCTGGCATTTTCAGAGGATCTGAGGTCTCACCTCTGCTTGTTCGGCCTGGCTAAATCTAACTCCTCTGCATGCACAAACTACTCAGAGATCTTATTTGTCTCTGGACCTGGCTACTTTAAAAAGACAATTGACACTTGCCTAGGTCAGACTCAGGTCAGTTAGCAAAGTACACTTTGAAAGGTTACATAAAATATTCAGTGTTATACATAAATTCAACAGAAAATATCAATGAGTCATTAGATATACTACATTTCGTCACAGATGCAATCTGCTAAATAGCATAACTAGCAGATGATTATATGTAGCGCAGATGATTATACGTAGCACAGATATGACTTGCTGCAATGCAGTTAAATCCTTACTTGACTTTCACTAAACACGACATTCAATTATAAGTAAAAATAATACAATTTGAACATTTGTGTAATTATCGATTATCAGGAAATAAAAGCAGTGTGTTTTAATCCTCCTTTGGCAGTAAAGGGTTATGGGCTTTAGTCAACTTCCTAGTTCCTGACCATGAATTACTTACAATTTAGATGGCAGCAATTTAACAGGAAGATACCAACACAAGGGTTTATTTTATAAATGCCAGCTCAATTCTAATTACAATAACACTACCCCCTTAGCAGTTATTAATTACAGTTTGTGCTGTTGTGTGAAGGGTAGCAAGCTCATTAGGCACCTTTAAACATCTTAATTTCATTGCCAGTATCCTGGCATCATGGGTCAGTGCAGGTATAAGGCACCCGTGAGTGGTCCATTATCCTGAATGAATCAGAGGAAGAGGCATTTAAATGTAAATGGGACATCCTGGACCAGAGGGAACCATCTGCTTTAAAACAGATGGAATGGGAGTTATTAATGACACATTATGGTAAGGAAGGAGAGGTCAGGGACAGAGCTAATAGGGAGCAGGAAAAGGACATGTGAGCTGCAATGATAGAGTGAGGTACACGGTAGGCAACATGCATCAAGGCAAAGAAAATTCAGTTTTGACACACTGCCATTTTTTTTAAAAAAAAAAAAGTTTTTGTCTTGGACTGTGCCAACATATTAGTCAAGCATAATGTTTTAATGGATATTATTGTGTAGTTTAAAACATGGCTTATCAACGACATGTCAAGCAGCTTTCTTCAATCAACTAAATGGTGCAGAGAGCTTTGGTCCCCTCTTTTGTGCTCACTTTTGCTATTAGTGGCTAACATACTTATTTAATGTATATTTTATATCACATTTTGAAAACATACGCAAAATTGTATGTAAATGCAGTCCATCAATAATGTAATTTGTACATTAAAAAATCTCCATTCAGATGCACTCATCTCAAGTAGCACAAAAGGTAAATCTCACTTTTATTTATATCGATGCTTATTGTGCCTGAACTGCATCCAGTAATTGAAGACTTTAAAGCCATAGAGAATTTGCAGCCTATTCAAACTTTATCAACTGAATAGTTAATGACCTGCCATAAGGTTAAGAATTGATGCTTTAATTATTCATCAATGTATTGTTTATATAGTGCCTTTTGCACTATGCATTTATCAAAGTTAAATAACTAAAATGCTGTCCCTCTTTCCCCAGGAAGAGTATATGTAATTTAATGTGCTTTGTATGCTAATTGCTTGACTGAACTTCTAAGTTAAGCTTTAGACTTTTGTTATGCTTTCTCCTAGGCTGGTTTCATCTATACCACTCCTCTGCAGCAAATAACTTATATTTGTGTAATCATGTTAAAAATTAAGCTAAAAATTATGTTAGCATTTGTGATATGTGAGATTCTGAAAAAGATCTTTTTGAACTGAAAAACTTACATTTGTGAATACAGCTATAAGCTTCTCAGTGATTCAGTTACCGTTCTAAAAATACAAGCTATGTTAATGTAACACACTGGAGCATTATAAATTGGTTTTCTTCACATAGTCTAAGCTAAGATTACTTAAGATAAGTTGAAATCAGTTGGGATAACTGTGGCCATTTAGGTACATTTAAAGAACGCTTATTTATAGTTAGTGGAGACAGCTATTTTGTGAACTGAACAAATCTTTAAGAAATTGTATGCGATCAATTCACTAGGAACAAGTGCTTCATATATATTGGTCATTTAGGGCCTCAGTATTGTCAAAGATTTCAAGTGAATTGTTAGACTGCAGTAATTCAGAAAACAACATGGCTGCCTCCTCAGTGTATAGGCGATGCATTCTAAGTAAAGTTATTAGGGCTTTTATCATGTGATAATTGTAAAGCTGCTTTTATAAATTGTTAAGATCATCACTTGAATGCCTATTAAGAATCAATAATGGTGGTTATAATCTATTGACACATCCCACAGAGGAGTAAAACAATGTATGATTTACAGTGCAGGGTCTGACTACTATTCTCTTGGCATTGTGGAGTTTGCAAAGAAATAAATAACGTAGCTCAGTGGGGGAAGCAGTTGTCAAACAGAGTCTGGGCTGAAATCAATCTAAGCAGAATGGGAAAGCCAGCTAGAAAACACTTGTTAGAAGACTTTAATTAAAATGCCAACAAAACCTTGCCTCGGAGAACAGATGAAATAGATTACGAAGGATACCGCAAACTAGGAACATAGTCTGCTATTTGAACCCTTTCAATGCCAGATAATGGTGTCGCTATTTAGCTGTTCCATAATTCATAGCATACACATCCTATGATACTGTGAACATTCAGGATTCCAGGCTGGTATACATGCTTACACTATTTCAAGGGGTCTATTCAACAAACGTTGAAGGGACAAAATGCCAGAGTAAATGCAGACAAAAGACTATTTTACTGCTTTTTGCTATTTAACAAAGGGTTAATGCCAAATAAATCTCTCCATTACCAGAGCTTATCCCTGTCCCCATAGACCTCTATGGGGACAGCACAACTAGTCAATTTAATAAGCTGCGAAAAACTTTGCTAGTCTATTAAAATCGGATCCAGCTGAAGCCTCACCAACTTCGCTGAATCCCTCACTTGCGAAAGTTCTATGCACATAGCACTTTCTCTGTACGTCAGCAGCTTGAGGCTGACAGTGAACAGTCAAAAGGCATCATGGAAGGAGAGGTCTTCTCCAAGAGCAGCCCTTGCATGATAAATTGCAGTGGTATTGCATGATGTATTGCATTTTTCATCCATACATATTGATAGTGACTATGCTGGGGTCATAAATAGACCCCTAATTATGCTAGATGTTCAAAAAGTTCAGGGTCATTATTTTAAAAAATAATCTATTTTTAAAAAAGGGTGTTAAATATGTCATTATGGGGTTAACCTCGCAGTTTGTCCAGACACCGAAGAAGAGTGTCACACAGGTGCTTTGAAAGCCTGTATTTTTCAAGCTCAAATGTAGAAGCATTCATAGGGGCATATTCAATTAGCTTTTGGATTCGCGGTAACGCGCCGGAACAGCCGCGAAACGTAATACACGGTACCGCAATAACGTGGATTTTCGTTCGCAGCCCATAGGGTTGCGAACGAAAATTCGCGTTAATGCGGTACCGTAATACCCGCAAGAACGCGCACTTTTCGCGGTAACGAAAGCTAATTGAATATGCCCCATAGTGTGCAAATCACTCTATGCTGTCACACTGAAGTAAATAGAGATTGCTCATCCCCTATCACATTGGAGATATGACACACTGACGATGCTGCGTGCATTGTTTTCTGAAGGTATGCGATCCTGTGTGTTAAGAAATAAGCATTCTCCATTCACTTCAATGTGTTAACACAACCATTTTGAAGGTTGTTATAGGGTCTGTTATAGAGTCTGTTATTGCTCTCTGTTAGCACTGAAGGCCCAATGGTGAGGTAAATATGCTAATAACCATTTCATAACTATTCTCCTTAATTGCCACTCACAAAAGGTAGTCTCCAGTTTAATTCCAGCTCTATTTCACTTTCTGCTCAATTTCCGCTGATATGCACAATACAATACAGGGAATAATGATAATCATATCAAGAAATATTGCACATAAAGTTTGTTATGTTCGTCTAGTCGTTATTCAATGAAAATTGTCAACTTCGAATTGTGTGATTAAAATGCACAAAGTGATTTAATAGCAAGAAATAGAAGCAAAAGAGTAACAAATTAATAAAATAAGTACAGTCGATTACATACGTAGGCGCTCTGGATCCAGCATACAGTCATTCAATCCTGAAGTCTGTGAATTGAAAGCAGTAGAGATGACTTAGCATGAATCCATTGGTTCAGGATTCAGGACAGTCCGGTATAATGCAGGTCATAGATCATTTCAAACGATGCCCTCCATGGGTGGGGGTCAACTCTCCAACAGCTGCATACGTATCTTCCCGCCAAAAAGCTGGTTCAAACTGGTCTATTTGCATTACACATATAATACCATTCTGAACATTAATTCCCTATCATCCATAACTAACATACGCAAGGTGCAATCTCTTAGCCAATAGAAATGGATGTCTGAGGATAAAAAGGGGATTAGAATGATACTAAACATGATATGTTCCCTGTATCCTGAACCTTATATCTCAATAAAGGGCTTTTAACATTATTATATTTAACTATTAACTCTATTACATTTGATTATATATGACTGTGTGTTGGAACTATTTTAAGGTGAACTATTTACAAGTGAATTTGTAAGTATAAATGTGTATAGAAGTGTTCGCACGTGTTGTGGTTAAATACACCCTTCCACGCCGTAGTGTGCTACTCGCATATTTTCAGACAAAGACAACCAAATTGATGGATATTAATTTGAAACTACTTCATCCAATTATTTGACTTCGACAAGTTTCATTTATGACAACATGTATTCTTATTAACAATAGTTATTTTCTATAACACTCTCTACCCATATAATAACTAGAGATGCTCACTGACCCCTGTTTTTTGGTTTTGGTTTTGGATCTGGATTAGCTTCGGGTTTTGGTTTTGGTTTTGCCAAAATCGACATTGCGTGTTTTGGTTTTGGTTTTGTTTATCTATTTTTTACTACATTTCATATTTTGGAGTAAAATCACATAATTTCGGTATTATTTTGTGCCTACATTATTAATAACCTCATTAACACTAATTTCCAGTGATTTCCATTCAATTTTAGGAGAGGTAGCATGTACAATTTAACAAGCCATGCAGTTCCTCCACAAGGAGTGCCACTTTTGTGGCTGAAGTGCAAATTCAACATGGCCCTCCCCAAACAAGCTAACAATGGGCTTGTTAGAGTAATGGCAGAAACACACATCAGTGTCAGGGAAGATTAATGGTGCAAAATGGAATTGTCCTTGGGCCCTCCCACTCACCCATATGTTGGATCTTACAAAGGACATGCACACTTTAACAAACAACGCACTTCAGAGACAGTGAAATGAATTCTACACTATCAAGATGTTGTCATCATCATCTTCAGCATCATCCTCACCCTCAACAGTGTGTACATCATCATCACAGACTATTAATTCATCTCCGCTGGAATCCGCCATTAGAGAAGTGTCAATACTTGGATGTATTTGGCAGTAAAGGCCTTCCTCGTGGAGGATGTAGTTCATTTTGATGAACATCATCTTTTCCACATTTTAATTTCTTACGTCGATCACTGACAAGGTTCCCGGCTGTGCTGAAAACTCTTTCTGAGTAAACACTGTAGGGTGGGCAGCTTATGTATTGCAAAGCAAGTTTGTACATGGGTTTCCAAATGGCTTGTTTTTCCTCCCAGTATGGAAAGGGACTGTCTGACATTTCGATTTCAATGAACTCATGAAAATAATCCTCACCATCCTTTGTATGTTAATAGTATACTAGGTATATTAGGATTTTGGCAATGACCAAATGACCAAAGCAACTCAATTTGGGTGTATATTAGACCCTACACTTTGTAGTGCAAATTCAGAAAAATACAGTGCAATGACTGGTATATTAGGATTACCACCCTCCTATTTCTATTCTATCACTTTGCCTGCTCTATATTCTGACCTAACCCTTCTCTGTCCCTATCTCAAATGGTGCTAGATTGCCGTGGAGGTGGGTATGTATTGATTCCAAGAGATCTGAGATCCGTCAACGTCCCAATGATGTTTTGCCTCGTTTTGGAATCCGAATAGGCGCGAGAGTACCGAGCCAACTCGGCTCGGTACTCGGAACCACAAAGTTCGGGTGGGTTCGGTTTTAAGGAAACTGAGCCCGCCCATCTCTAATAATAACACATTAACTACAATGTATGGCCTACTTCAATTGTTATGTCAAAGTGATCTCTCTCTCTCTCGGCACAAACTTCCCTGTGCAAAGTCACTACTTCATGTATATTTATTATCTGCGGTGGTTTATTAGACTCCGCACTTCTGTTACTGACAGCGCTAATCCAGGTGGTTGAAAGTGAATCTATTATATCTGCTAGAATTGAGATAGTTTACTCTGGTTAAGGATTTCACTGGTAATTCGTCTCCACCGGATCTGCTGCAAAAGCTTGTCAGCAGGGTAGAAAAGCAAGAAGCAAATCAGGACCAGCTGATGCACTTATTGCATCTCCATCTGCTCCTGTACAGACACCTACTGTTATGGTGGTAACTTTGTATCCCAGCACCACCTAAATACTCTGGGGACCCGAAGGCCTTCAGAGGCTTTCTGAATCAGTGTGCTATTCAATTAGAACTCCTTCCACAAACCTTCTGAAAAAATAAATGTAGTCTATATCATATCCTTACTTTCTGGTCAAGCACTTGCCTGGGCCTTCCCGCTCTTGGAGGGCAATGATCCACTTCTGCACAATTGCACCTCCTTTCTGGAATCTTTTAAAAGAACCTTGGATGATCCTGGTCGTATATCTTCAGCTGCCTTGGGAATTCTTCGGTTGCGTCAAGGTTCTGATACAGTGGGCCAGTATGCAGTTTAGTTCCAGACCTTCATATCTGAACTGCAGTGGAATAATGAATCCCTAGTGGCAACATTCTGGCAAGGCTTGTCTTACTGTGTTAAAGATGAACTGGCATCTCGAGAGCTCCTGTCTTCCCTGCATGACTTAATTATGCTCTGCAACATAGTGGAAATAGCTTTAGGGAGCGCATTCAAGAGAAGAAATCCTCTCACCATTGTGCAGTCAACATGGCACCTTTCTTCATGACTCCAGTCACGTCCACTAAAGAACCAAGGCAGTTTGCGCAATCTAGCCTTACCCTAAAGGAACGAGTGAGAATGTTCAAAAATAACCTTTGTCTATATTGTACATAGCCTGGACACCAACTTGGATCTCGCCCCAATAGTTCAAGACTTCAAAGCCTAACTGGTACCGGAGAGTCCATGTCTGGTACATCTGTGAACTCTCCCTCTTCTGATGCCAGTTCCAGTTTTGCCACTTCAGTGACTCTGTATTATCTCACAGAGTCAGTCACATTGTCTGCCTTTCTGGACTCAGGTGCAGCAAACAATTTAATTTCAGCTTCTCTAAGCTGGCTCTTCCCATTCACTCTCCGAAGACACCACTCTCCTTGACAGCTTTTAATGTAAGATTGCACAAGGGACAATACATCAGCACACTGCTCCACTAACTCTACAAGTGGGAGTTTTGCATAACATGAGTATCTCTTTCTGTCACGAACACGCTCCCAGCTGCCGTGACTTTGGGGGTGTTTGCTGTCATACGATTCCAGCAGTCTCTCTTTACCTATCACACAGGTTATAGACCTACTGAATCACCCAAAACAGCGCTCACACCTCCACACACTTCAGGTTTTCCACCACCTATTGAATACGGGCAATAGGACCCCAATATACTGGCACACAAGGCTTCCTGCTGCTCACAGACTAGCAAGACCCACACCAGCAAGCAAAGGGTTAACTCTTCACACCTCAAGACTGTTACACAAATGTAAATACAAGCACGCACAGCTTGTTAATCAAATGTATCAACAAAACACACTGGCATTCAAAGGGTTAACTTGATCGAGCGATATTCTTCTTAACAGGCTAATGGATTTGTTAGAGTATCAAGGACGCCACATATTAAATTATAGATTTAAAGTAAAAAAGTACAGGGCATTCAGATATAATGAAAAATAATGAAAAAACAATGAATAGATTGACATACAAAAGCAAAACAGTTTAAAATAAATGGGGTTACATTCAGAGTGTCTCTTACATGAGTTGCATACTCTGTGCCATTGGAAATTCGCAAGGAAAATAGACAACTTATAAATGTGAATTGATTTCCCAAAAAGTCTGACGATTTGTTGTAACTGGTCTCAGCTTTTTAAAGACACTTCCACACCTGTCCCTGCCCCCAGGGGTTGGGTGATACTTTTTTCAATCACCATTTGCATGTTGCCTGATTTACTACCCAATTCTACTATGTGACCTAACTTTTCTGTGGAGTGTCACACAGACCCAATTTCATTATTAATAATTATGAAGCTGTCCATCTTTTGATACCAAACACGTCTAAATACAGTGTATTCAAAGAGCTTACACTTCTCTGCAGGCCCGAATTCTTAACTTGATGTATGAGCTGCTCTTCATCATGCTATTGAGGAATATGTAGTTGATCACTTACTTTTATTGATTTTAAGTGGCATTCTTTAAAACTGAATTCTTTTTGTCTATATCACATATAGCCTACGTCAGCACATGGCCTCTTTGAGCCAGACCACATGCTGAGCGGTACCTAAATGTCTATTCAGGTGTCACAACTCCATTCCAGGCCAGGCTATATCTCACAGCAGGAGTTCTTTGAAGCTGCCATAGGTGACACTCCTATCTTCTCACACTGGAATGTGCAAATACGCGTACAACAGACTTTCGGTCTTCACATTTTACACTTTAGTAGCTGAACTTATCAATGGATTCATTTGATATAACATATTTACACTGCAGTTATGATTTATCCCTTATTCCCCACAATTATGTGATGGGTTAACCCTTATAAATAACTGTAAGTTCTCTATGTTCACAACACTTTCTATGTAATTCCTGTAGCCATCAATAGTCCTGGGCCTTCCCTGGTTGCGATTTCATACTCCTGTCACAGATTGGCATTCTGCGCAAGCCTAGGGCCCTTACTGTCATACACAGTGTAAACGGAGAGTTCAACCTCTGTCTCATGTGTCAATGTCTTCTACATCCATGGAACTTTGTACACCTCCTCAGTACTCAATTTTCTCTGACGTGTTCAGCAAACATAAAGCAGAGGAATTACCTCCTCACTGAGAATGGGACTGTGCAATTGATCATTTACATGGGCGGACTCCTGCATGAAGCCGTGTGTAACCTGTGTCCTTACCAGAAACGAAAGTCATGTCTGATCATATCCAAGAAAATCCGGAAGGGGTTTTATTCATAAATTCACCCCCCCCTGCTGCAGTAGGCTTTATCTTTGTCAAGAAAAAGGATGCAGGTTTGCGTCCCTCATCGATTAGAGGCCTGAATGCCATCACGATCAAGTCTCAATGTCCTCTAGCCTATATTTCAGTCTTAATGGTGCTTCCATTTTTACTAAGTTAGATCCCCGAAGTGCTTACAATCTCATTTGCATTAAAGATGGAGACGAGTGGAAAACTGCGTTCAATACCAGAGACGGACATTACGAATATCTAGTGATGCCATTCGGGTTATGTAATGTCCTGGTTGTCTTTCAAAACGTTGTAAACAAAATCTTCCGAGATGTTCTATATCAATTTGTCATAGTATATATTGATGACATCTTAATCTTCTCTTCCAATATCCATAATCACAGAAAACATGTGGCAGAAATATTGACCCAACTTCATCATCTCTATTGTAAATTAGAAAAATGTATATTCGTACAACAGCAATTACCCTTCCTAGGGTATATTGTGTATGGATATGGACTCCAGATTGATCCTGAGAAGGTAGAGGCTATCCTGAAATGGCCACAACCCCCTGGTCTTAAAGCCATGAAACACTTTTTAGGGTTTGTCAACTACTATTGTCAATTTATTAAATGATTATTCCTCGGTAATTGCATCTATTACAGCTGTGACGCGGAAGACTGCCAACCCTAAAATATGGTCACTCATGGCCTCTGAAGCCTTTCACACACTCAAACAAGCCTTCACATCTGCACTCATTCTCCATCCATCTGTTATATGTAGTCCTTTTTTCCTGGAGATAGATGTCTCATCAGTTGGAGTGGGGGCAGTTATTTCCCATTGTGCACTTTCAGGGAATCTCCATCCTTGTGGGTTCTTTTCACAAAAGCTGCAACCAGCAGAAAAGAATTATACCACTGGAGACAAAGAACTCTTGCCAGTTGAACTTGTACTTGAAGGGCTAGAGTCATACAGGAAAGCAAAGCAACTAGAAAGAGTAACTATGTGGAGGTAAATTTAAAATGTGGAGACAGATTTTTATTTGGGATAGTACATGTACTAGATCAACTTTAAATTTCAGTGTAAATATAAAGCTATCAAGTGTCTGTGTGCTATATTAAAAAACAGACAGTATTTTCCTTATGTGCAAAATAGTAAACTGCTTTGCACCCCTTGTATTGTAACATGGTTTGTCCAGGATCACATTTAACTCATATTTTTGCCTTGCTCTTCTTAATGACTCTGGCCTGAAGAGTGGAGACATCTTCTGAAGGTTGTCCTATCATTGATCAGAAGTGCATTGTTGCAATGACTCCTGTTTCTTCTGCAAACCCTCCTCTGGACAAAACACACAAAACATTTCTTACCCCTAAACTTCACCCTAGTCTGTTGCGATGGGCCCAAGAATCTTGATTCGTAGGCAATGCAGGAGTTAAAAAGACACAGGAACTAATTTCTAGAAATTACTGGTGACCTTCTCTTCCTCATGATGTTGAGGAATTTGTTGCAGCCTGTCCCATTAGCGCTTATCATGAAATGCCATGACAACAACCTCTTGGTTCTTTACATCTGCTACCAGTTCCAGACAGGCTTGGATAAACATTTCAATGGATTTTGTCACGGTCTACCTCCCAGTTAAGGATACAATTCCATCTTGGTGGTGATAACTTTTCAGAAGTGAATCACTTTGTTCCCCCAAGGGGGCTTTTTTCTGCTCCTGCTCTAGCTGGCATCTTTATCAAAGAGATGTTCAGATTACATGGTTGTTTGCAAGAGATTGTCTGGGATCTAGAGGTGCAATTTTTCAAATTGCAGAGCTCGCTCTGCAAATGTTTTGGCCTCAAATTAAATTTTTCGTTGCATATCACCCGCAGTCAAATGGGCAAACAGAGAGGGCAACCGAAAAACTGGAGACATTCATTAGGATGTATTTCCGAAAGTCAAGACATTTGGGTGGAATTGCTAACTAATCACACTCATGAAGGGACGTCAATGTGCCCTTTTTTCATCCTATGTGGTTGTCACCCTTCGTTTCCAGTATACTCTATCATTCTCAGTCCAGAGGTTGCTGCTGTTGACTCCCTATTACGAAAGTTCTCAGACATCTGGACCCAAGTAAAAACAATTTTGATCAAAATGTCATCGCGCTAAAATCTGCGGCTGATAAAAAAAATATGTACTTTGTTTTGCTGGCAAAGTTAACTAAAAGTTGGTTGGGACCGACCATAATACTACGGTCAGATTGTTAGAAATCTTGTCTATCGACCATTGCGAGCGGAACCTAAGTCGGGAACTATAGAGATGGGTTCTGCACACTGCCCCTGTCATTTGAGGAACTTGCGACAGCTATTGACTGGTATTACACTGACGAAAAAATGGCCCGGACAGCTGGAAAAGTTGTCAGGCCGGACTTCAGGCCAAAACCAACACTAAAGGTTGGAACAGACCATAAAGTGACCCCAGCAAGGTGTTTTCAGTGTGGCGAGCAGGGGCACATTGTCCAAATCAGCCAGAATCGATGGATTGTTTAGTGGCTCGACTAGACCCCCAAGTTTCCTGCTTGTTTCACCATGTCTTCTTCCACAGGAAATTCACTTCTGCTCCGGGTTACAGTCCTGATAAGATAACAGCGTTGCTGAACTCAGGTAGTGAAATCGCCATGGTATCCGGCAATGTGGTTGCAGAAGGACTGTCGACCCGACTACCATCCATGAAAGCCCTATGCATTCACAGTGTCACAGAGGAATATGATAATGTCAATATTCCCATTAATGTGAAAAAAGGAACAGTGCAAGTAGTAGCAGGGATAGCCCCAAGGCTGCCATACCCCTTATTCTGGGGCGAGACTTTTTTCCTGTTCTGAGAAACTATAGCCGACCGGATAGGTCAGGTCAAGCCTGCAACTGAGTAGCTAGCTGGACATCCAACCCTACTTGATCCTGTCTTTCATACCCCGGGACTGGAGACAGAGACCTAGAAGCTACAATTCCAGGAGCTTGAATTCCAGGCTTTGGCTGTAAGCCAACGTCGCGTTCCAGAAGACAGGATAGGAAATCCCTAGCTGGAGAATGCTGGGAAGAAACAGAAACCCTGCTAGAGGGTGGAGATTCGTACCCATATGTGTGTCACTCCAGGACTCTGCAAGGGACCAACTTAATGATAGTGCTTTGGAAAATGCTTATAAATATGTGGTGGTAAATAAAGTGTGGAAGGCTGAGAGACCGGCCATGGGAGAACCTTATTTTATAATAAAAGGGATCTGCTATATAGGGTGGTGGTACAGGAGAAAACAGTTCATAAACTCCTGTAGCCACAGGTACAAATCCCTTTGATACTAACCACAGCTCATACACACCTTTTGGGGGGGCATCTGCGAGAGGACAAGACTTTAAATCGGTGCTACCTGAGATTTTACTGACCGGGAAGCCATATGGCAGTCAAGAGATACTGTTAAGCCTGCCCTGTATGCCAATGGATGGCCCCTAAACCAGACTATCAAGCTCCCCTGGTACCTCTTTCTATAATTCCAGTGCCTTTTGAATGAATTGGCAGTCCCTTAGAGAAGTCTGCCCGAGGGAATCAATATGCATCGGTAGTTATTGATTACGCTATATGATACATGAACTCCCTTCATGTGAGAATTAATTAAGGAGTTACGTAATTTTCTAGAGGTACAAAGAATACATACCTCAGTTTGTCACCCGCAATCCGATGGGTAGGTTGAAAAGTTTAATAGGACCCTTAAGCAAATGACAAGACAAGCTGTGGCTCAGGATAAAAGAGATTGGGACACCCTGTTATGCTCTCATGTTTCAATAAGTGAGGTGCATCAGGCCTCTGTTTGGGAGACAAGCCTGTGGAGTTCTGAGCCAAATATAGCCTAGTTTGTGGCCCAATTATACAATCAACTACAACAGATCGGCTCGTTGGTAAAACAACATCTGACAGAAGCACAGTGACAGCAAAAGAAAGGTTATGATACCCCAGCCACCTTATGCACCTTTAACACAGGTAACAAGTTACTTGTCCTAGTATCAAGAAAGCAAATTGTATGCACATTGGCAAGGCCCTTATGAGGTAATAGAGCCCATAGGACAAATAATTTGCCAGGCACAACAGCTCAGTAGACATGGGTGGAAGAAATCCTGACAAAAGCAGCAGTAAATACCGAGGACTGCATAGTCCCCATGGAGTCTTCCCTGACACCATCTCAGAGACTAGAAGTATTAGAAATAGTGTCTCAGAATACAGATTTTTTTTGCTATTCCAGGGTGCACCAAGATAATGGAATACAACATTGTCACCCCACCAGGGGTTATTGATAACCAGTCCCATATAGAATACCAGAGGAAAGAAGGGCTGCAGTAAAGCAAGAGGGGAAGGACATTGTTCCAACTCAGGGTAGTGGAGGAGTCCACCAGCAAGTGGAATGACCCGATAATCCTTGTTCCAAAGTCTTCGGTGGCCATTTGCTTCTGTAAATGTTTTAGGAAGTTGAATAAGATGTCTATGTTTAACACATATCCAATGCCGCATGTAATAGAGCTAGTGGAGAATTTGGCCAGTAGTCAATATCTGGCTACCCTGACTGGGGCAGTACGCCTGTCAAATCGTAACTCCGGTTTCCTAAGGCGAACTCAGGGAGGACAGAAACCTCCTGTGGAGCAGAACGGTACTGGCAGATACCACTCACTTTCTCGGCCAAACTCAAATGAGCCTTTTCAATACTCAAAGGGCTGTTTTAGTACAAGGGTGTTACGAGCCGCCGCGGCTCACTTCCTGCGCTCCCTGGTGTCCCGGGGGTCACCTTGATGACCGGGACGTCACTTCCGCCCAGCACCCGACCGTTGCTAAGGCAACGGTCAGACGCTCCTTCAGCGCGGCGTCCCGGCAGTATAGAGAGCCGGGCGCGCACGCGCTTTCAGTAGATTATTTATTGGATTCAGCCTGTGGGCTGAATTAGCAGGCATTAGCCTGCAAGTGTGTGTACTTCAGGGGCAAGCCCTGATTGGCCCCTCTGTGTATTTAAGGCAGTGAGGTCTGCAGCCTCACTGCCGGTTATAGCGTTCTGCCCTCAGTCCTGCTGCCTGCTTGTTCTATTTGTTTGGTTATTGCTACCTTGGATTGACTACCCATGTTTTGACCCCTGCTTGTTCCTGGACCTGTGAACCTTCTCTTCTGACCTTGACCCTTTTGCCTGGATTCCGGATTTTGCTTCTTTGCCTGTGTGTCTGACCCTTCGCTTGTCCCTGGATTTTGTATCTGTGCTTGTGACCTTTGACCTTGGATACCTCTTCACTACAGCCCGCCAATCACTCCACTCCTGGGTACTCCTTTAAGTCAGTACACGTTACTCGACCCTCGGTCGGCCCGCAGCCCAGTCTGTCCCCACCACTAGGGGCTCCAGTGAACACCGGGCCTCCAGAGTAGTCCCCGAGTTTTACTGTACTGGCTTGGGAGTTCCTAACAAAGGGATTGCCGTTTGGCCTGCATGGGGCACCAGCCACCTTCTAGCAGATAATGTACAAGATACTGAAGCCTCACCAGGAATATGTGTCATGACAGGGCTACAGGAGGTGCTACTGACTGGTAATGACTCAACTAAACAAGGAGGCGCAGAGTCTAACGCAGCACTGGTATTCACCAGGAGCCTCGCAAGGACTTTGGTGCACAGGTCGCTGTTCTGCAGGTTAGTCACCAGTGCGATACTATGGAACAGGAATGGTCAAACGGTCCAGGTCACAAGCCAAAGAGGAGTGAAGTCAAAACACAATGCAGGAACATTAACAGAAGGATGGAACTAGTGAACCAATACTCTGGCATCAGATACAGCCAAAAGGAGGTTTAAATAGAGGGAAGTGCTCCCTGATAGACAGGAGTGATTAGGCAATCAGCTGCAACTGAACCACCAGCCCCCCAGGCAGGCCAGGCCTGGTAAATTGTACCTACCATCTACTCTCCGCACAACTGACAAGGTGGTGTCCTGATGATTTTACAAGAGTTCCTTGTAAATTTTCACTTTCATATAATATTTGCCAAGAATCAGTAATTTCCAAGGACAAGCACAAATGCAGGTAAATGTATCAAAGTGCAATTCTGAACAGCCTATGATTTCCAGCAATGTTGATGGGCAGATTTAAAAGGGGCAATTTAATTAAAGGCAAAATTTGCTATTAACTAAATTGCCATTTTAAATTTGCCAAGCATTATGCGGAAAATTGTCAGTTTTACAAAAATGCACATGTATGAACTAGATGCATGAGGCTTCTCTCTGTCTCCAATCAATGCAAAGTAATTTTGCTGTCAGATATAGCACGTCAAACGCATCATACATAGAGCATTCAAGTGGACTCAAGTAAAAAGACATATTATATTTACTACAATGTTCTGTATTGTAGATAATGGCGAATAGCTGCATTTGTTGAAAAAATGTATCAGCATACTTAAGCAGTTAATGGCTGCCAGAGATTGTAGTGCCATATGTTTAACTAATGACTTCCTCAATTTAACTCATTATCCCCGTCTCCACCTTCCAAGGGAGGTCAGAAAGAGGTCCAGTGCTATTCAACACAGGGCTGGATTTCCCTAGGGGATGCCAGCATTTTTTTTACATGCTCCAGTTACTTAGGAATTTCAGCCCTATGCTGACCAGGCTTGACCGGTCTTACATTATGACATGGTGATGACATGCTGTTGGTCTCCCTATTACAGAGTGACCACCTCAAATAGGTGTATTCTGGTTACTGACATTGCCCTGGCTTAAGCACTGAGGCTGGTTAGATATTTGGAAGGGAAGAGGACATTGTCAGTGTCATTGTTTATTGATTTTCAAAAGGGAATTGGATTTTATGAATAAATGATTGTATGGTAATGTGAAAGTGTAACTAGGGAACGACACAACAACCTGCCGGATATCATGTTATCACTTGCGTCATCTGTAGAAATGGATCAGTTCTCCACAGCATCCACTTGTGCCTAATACTGACATGCAAAATTAAAATACAAATACATAAATAAGTAAATAAAGGAATTAAATAAAAAGTAAAAAAATTGCTTGAAACTTGTTCTTTTCTTCCCTTAACCCATCTCCACCTCAACCTGACCATGTTGTCCATTTTGTTTGAGTTTCACACAACAAACATTGGCACATACAAAACCTATGTGATTTTATTTTAATGACTAATATAAGAATAAGTGGGTGTGGTAGGATTTAACGTCACTTTAAATGCCGACACAGTTTAGAACTACAAAGCAATACCAATTACCATAACAGCGACAAGCTAAAAATATGTACTTACAATATAACAGGCAGGCACTCTTTCCGGCAGCTTGAATTTCCTCCACATGTAAAATGCAACTTTGAGAAATATGTACAGTAAGGAATCACGTGACTTGTAATGGTCAGACTGTATTGGGCGCTTTTAAAGCGGCAATGGCCGGACTCACCATCTGTATAATGTAATCCAGTCGGTGGGCCTGGCCATTGCTGCTTTAAAAGCACAGTTTTTAGTCTGTCCATTCCAAGTGAGTTCATTTCTCACTGCACATATTTCTTCCAGTCGCATTTTACATTTGGAGGTGATTCAAGCTGCCGGAAAGAGTGCCTGCCTGATATATGGTAAGCACATATTTTTAGCTTGTCGTTCTTATGGTAATTGGTATTGTTTAGTAGTTCTAAACTGTGTCGATATTTAAAGTGCCATTTTAATGACTACCTTTGAAATAAATACCTCTACATTTTTATCTATGTCTTGCTTGGGAATTTGCAATAAACTCAAATATTTATTATGCATTCAAGAGAATGCTGTTTGAATGTCAAAGAATACCTACTTAATTTTTTGGATACATTTCCCTTCTTTACAGTCAAATTGTTTGTTGAATTTTAGAAAAAGCTTTCATATCTTT
Organism: Mixophyes fleayi; assembly: GCF_038048845.1. Lineage (NCBI taxonomy): Eukaryota > Metazoa > Chordata > Amphibia > Anura > Limnodynastidae > Mixophyes > Mixophyes fleayi. Next base: position 277,179,467 of record NC_134403.1, read on the forward strand.
TGATTAAGGTCCTCAAGAACTTTTTTTTCCAACAATAATATTGTCAGACCATCTGCACTCCATCTACACGGCTCATTCCCAATTCAAGTTGCCTGCATGTGACTCAATCCAATCAATTCCTCACGACAATGCTTTTGAGACATAATATGCCTTGTACAAGGTAGGAGAACAATATTATTTTATGCAACATGATTCTGTTTGATGTAGGTCTGGCACAGCACATTAGCTGTGAAATTGAAATGTAACAATTCATACTTTGTGCAATAAACACCTCTGTCTTTTCAGCATAGAAAACCTGAGAAGATTCAGGGGAACTTTAAAGTTATGTTGCATTAAATATTCAACTTACTTTATTTTATTTAATGGTGCATGCTTTACAGTATATATTCAGAAAGAGGTAAGCAACAATATAAGCAGGAAACATAAAATCTAGTTTAGAGAGCCACTCGATCAACAATACATAATACAATAAAACCAACACACACACATCTAATACTTTATATTAGAAATAATTTGCAATACATATGTGGTTAAAAAGCTATTATCCCTTTAGACAACTTTACTTTGTAAATGACGTCATGCGAATATTATTAAATACATTTATTCAACTTTCTAGCACACCTTTATACCATCGAGGCCAAGTTGTATATTTTCATTAACTTTGGAAACAACACAGATAGGCTCTACAAATGAATCAACAGTGCAGTTTTGTGTGGACTTTTCTAGGGCATAATATCTTTGCTTTTCATAAGCTCCACTTCACACATTCACCAGCATTTCCCTTACAAGGTGTGTTTACGCAGTAGTTGCCAGATCTTAATATCCCTGCGACTTTCCTGGTGTAACTTTGGCACCTGATCATGATCAAATCCTGGGCCCCATGCATTACTCTCAACTCTTGTATAATATGCACTAGAGGGCCAAACATCGCCCCGCTTAATTAGTGTGTTTGGCCATTTCAGCAACACCAATTGCTAGCAGGTGCATGAAATCAAGCATACAGCCATGCAGTATCCATAGTCAAACCACAGCAGTAAAATGATTTAACAACACCTGGAGTACCACATGTTAGCCAAGCCTGCACTAGACTCAGAACATTGGACAGACTGTCCTACCTGTTCTTGTCACTTTTACCACCTGTGACTGCTGGTTTCTTTAGTTGCGGCTTTTCTGGATCCTGGAATGTTGGGGGCCCTATTTGGAAAAAATAATGGGTACATTTAGAAAATTCCAACCAGCCCCGGCGTTAAATCAATAGGACCCACAAATAATACTTAGGCCTTCCTCCAGCCCCAACATTAAAGTAATAGTATTCCCATTTAATAAAACTAATTCCCTCCCTCCAGACAGCCCCTGCAATAAATTAATCGCATTTAGGTATAATAAATATACCTATTTCCCGCAACCATCACTGCCATTAAATAATTCATATTCACATTTAATAAATAGACCTCATGCTCCTCAAACTCAGCTCTACATTCAATTAATAGCCCCCAAACCACCCCATCTTAAATTAATAGTCCTCACTATAAAATTAAATTGCCCCACTTTCATCCTGCAAACAAAATAGCACCCATTATTTAGCCACCACCTACCACACACAGATTACATTGCCACAAGCCTGCTGTGCCATCACAAACACATTACTGTGCCCCTTCATCACCATGCTGTTCCTCCTTATGATCACACTGCGCCCTCCATGCTGCTCTTGCTCCCCCCTTCTCCTGGCCACTCTTCCTCACCCTGTACTATGCTGCTTTGGCCATCCTTCACCCTGTGCCATGCTGTTTTGGCCCCCTTCACACTCTGCCATGCTGCTTTGGCCCCTCTTTTCACACTCTGCCATGCTGCTTTGGCCTCCCTTTCACACTCTGCCATGCTATCTGTGCTCCCCCTTTTTACTCTCTGCCATGCTGTCTGTGCTCCCCCTTTTCACTCTGTGGCATGCTGTCTGTGCTCCCCCTTTTCACTCTCTGCAATGCTCCCCCTTTTCACTCTCTGCCATGCTCCACCTTTCACTTTCTGCCATGCTCACCCTTTTCACTCTATGCCGTGCTCCCCCTTTTCACTCTCTGCACTGCTCCCCCCTCACTCTGTCGTGCTCTCCCCTCACTCTGCCGTGCTGCCCCCTTGCTTCTGTTCCTTCACTTATCTTTTCTATCGGCTTCTTTCTTCTCTTCTGTCTTCTGTCTTCTTCCCGACTCCTCTCTGCGGTGCTCCTCACTGAACGTTGGGCATGATGACGTCATGCCCGGCATTCAGTGCGAACGGAGCAGAGAGGAGTCGGTGAGCGCCGCGGTCGCGTGAGTATTCTTTTTTTTTTTTTTAAGTTTACCGCTCCCTTCATCAACGAAGAGGGGAAAGATCAGGGTCGGGGCCTACCGGGGGATAGCCCGGTCCGCCGGCAGGCCAGTCTGACCCTGCATAGGATGCCACCTTTCCAACAATCAGTTCATCACATTTCTGTCCTGCTAGAGCTGCCCCAGTCATCTGTAAGTGCTGTTATTTTGCAGTGGAAATTTCTAGGAGAAACAGCAGCTCAGCCACAAAGCAGTAGGCCACACAAGCTCACAAGAAGGGTTCACCAAGTGTTGAAGCACGTAGTGTGTAAAAATCTCGGTTGCAACATGCATTCCCAAGTTCCACACTGCCTCTGGAAGTAACAAGAGCTTTTCATCCGAAGCTTCATGGATTAGTTTTGTATTGCTGAGCAAGCACACACAAGCCTCAAATCATCATGTGCAATTACAAATGTCTATTGGAGTTGTGTATAGCACACCACCATTGGACTCTGCCCTTTCACCACACAACCGGAGTAAGCATGACCATCTGAACGGTCATAGCAATCCCTTTAGATAGTGCTAGGTCTCCCTTCAATCCTTTCACTGGCGTTACTGCACACATTTATGTGCACACTGATCCCCTTCAAAGGTAGAGCAGGGTAGGGTTGGGCAACAAAGAAAATTCCTTCATGAATTCACATAGAGCCATCTAGTTACATCTGTACAAAACAGAGAGCTTTCTAGTGACCCCTGCATAATACACAGAGCCATCTAGATGCCCCTACACTATACATATAGCTGTCACTCACCGGACTGTGAGTGCCATTTCTCCTGTGTTCAGGAACCGTGGCGGTCAGCCATCCTGAGGGTCTGCGCATGTGCAACCCTTATGAAACCTTCAGTACCTGTTGCTTTTAATTGATTGGATGATCAGGCAATCCTCCCTATTTAAACCACCTGTGATCATTACCTAGTTGCCTGATCTTGGAGTCTCATTCCCCATGAGCCTCTGAAGGTGTTCCTGTGTTTCCTCGTGTATTCAGCTCCAGCTGATTCCTGTCTACTTCGATTGTGGTTTCCAGACCACTTCAACTCTCCTGTATTCATCGTGTCTGCACTCAGCTGATTCCTATCTGCTACTGCTGCCTGATTCCAGTCCGCCTCAACTCTCCTGTGTTCAGTGTGTCTGCTCTCCGCTGCCTCCGTTACTACTGCTGGGTTCCAGACCGTCTCAACTCTCCTGTGTTCATGGTGTCAGCTCTTCACTGATTCCTATCTGCTACTGCTGCCGGATTCCAGACCGTCTCTACTCTCCTGTGTTCAGCGTGCCTCCCCTCCGCTGCCTTCGCTACTACTGCCGGATTCCAGACCGCCTCTACTCTCCCGTGTTCAGCGTGCCTTCCCTCCGCTGCTTCCGCTACTACTGCCGGATACCAGACAGCCTCAACTCTCCCGTGTTCATCATGTTTCCAGTTTTACTTACTACTGCTTCCTGAGTATTGCTCCGTTGATTACCGGTTACCTTCCGTGCGCTGCACCAACCTGATTACCGCTTCCATCCTCCAGTGGTCTCTCCTCCTGCCGGCGTTCAGCCATTCAGGTATCCCTGCACGTCTCCTTGACAGCCTGCTCTCCTGAACCGCGGTATGCATACTTTCCATTGACTTTGCTATTGTATTGCATACCCGTCTGGACTGTGTTGTGTTCATCTCCGGAGTCTTCCATCTACTGAGGCTATTGTTACTATTTGACTTTGTTTCCTATTACCTGGATCTCTATAGTGACTTTGTATACTTCAAGCAGCGCTTGTCAGCTATTATTGTATTGTGGTTATCATCGTGGGATCAAGTTCCGTGTGCCCCGTGTATCCTCAGTATTCCATTCATCTCCTCGTGCCCCTCCTCACATATATATAGCAGTGGTACAACTTGCTGTACACAGACCAATGACTTCCCCGTTACCTACTTGCACCTGGAATCCATTCCTTCACTATAGACAGTGGTACAACTTGCTATACGCAGACCACTGACTTTCACTACCTCCTCTCTACTCCTGGACATTCCTCCTCACTATAGCAGTGGTATAACTTGCTGTACGCAGACCACTGACTCTCCTCACGTTTACTTGTCCATCTGGTTCCTCGTGTTCATACATCTAAGTTATTACCAGTTGCTGCTAGTCATAGACTTTCCTTGAGCATTCTCTCACCATCTGCTGATTCTCCTGTTCCGTTGTCACCCTGCTACCAGAGGACCATTATACCAGCTATATTACTCTGGTAAGAACATCATCTGGTGATATCCTGGGCAAAGACTCCTAGTGCCTGTGACAGTAAGATCAGGCCATGACAGACCCAGGAGCGGAACCTACAGCTAAAGAGATGCTGCAGTATCTGGTTACCCGTATTGAACAACAGGATGTTCGCCAACAACAATTGCTGCAATGTTGCCAGGCGTTAGCCTCCCAAAGAACGTCTGCGCAAAATATCACAGCTACTGTTGATGCTCCTGTGCCTTCCTCCGTTTCCCCAGTGCCATCCCAGGTGTCTACTGCTTCCACGCTACACCTGCCTACTCCTTCAAAATATGATGGAGACCACAAAACATGCAGGAGTTTTCTAAATCAATGCTCAGTTCATTTTGAGCTTCAACCTCACAATTTCTCTACTCATCGTTCCAGAGTGGCCTATCTCATTTCCTTGTTTTCCGGACAAGCTCTCGCATGGGCTTCCCCTCTGTGGGAAAGAAATGATCCATTATTACAAGATAGTGCCAAATTTATTTCCACGTTTCGAAGTGTATTTGATGAACCTGGTCGTGTTATTTCCGCTGCATCCAGCATCCTCCGTCTACGTCAGGGTTCTCGTACTGTAGCCCAGTACGTCATTCAATTTCGGATATTAGCCTCTGAACTTCAGTGGAACACTGAAGCTTTAATTTCCGCCTTCTGGCAGGGGCTTTCTGATAAAATTAAAGATGCACTGACTACTCAAGAATTACCTACTTCTCTAGAAGATTTGATTTCTCCTTGCCATCGTGTAGACATGAGATTTCATGAAAGAGAGTCTGAAAAAACAACTTAATTTAAAGCACCTCTTTGCTCAAGTCCTCAAGTTCGCCCAGTTTCATCTCCAGTGATACCTATGGAGATAGGTCGCTCCAAATTAACTTCAGAGGAGAGGGACCGAAGAGTAAAAAATAGACTTTGTATCTATTGTGCTGATTCTACTCATATGCTCAATTCATGCCCTAAAAAATCGGGAAATGCCAGGCCCTAACCAGTTCTGGAGAGGTGAAGTTAGGGTCCCTGGAGTCCTCTCCATGTTCTACGAAATTAAAAGTTTGTGCTTTTGATGTTACGGTTTCCTTTGCTACCAAATCTTTCATGTCCCAAGCACTTATTGACTCTGGAGCTGCAGGAAATTTTATTTCTAAATCCCTCGTGAATCAATGGTCCCTACAAGTGATTACTTTGAAAATACCTATTACTGTGACTGCTATCGATGGATCACGCATTATTAATGGTCTCATCACCCAGAGTACGTCTCCAGTAACCTTTCAAATTGGTGTATTACACCAGGAAGAAATTTCATTTTTAATTCTTCCTGTTACTACCAGTCCGATTGTATTAGGCCTTCCATGGCTTCAACGTCATTCTCCCCAGATTGACTGGCACACTCCTCAAGTTACGTCTTGGGGGCCTGAATGTCATCATCGTTGCCTCTCTCAAGTCGTTCCTCTAAAAATACAGCTATCCTCCATTTCACCTTGTTCACCGGGACTTCCTCCTCAGTATGCTTCTTTTGACGATGTATTTGATAAAATTCAGTCTGAACGTCTTCCTCCTCATCGTTCGTGGGAATGTCCGATTGATCTTCAACCTGGCAAGACTCCTCCCAGGGGTCGTGTGTATCCACTTTCGTTACCTGAAACTCAAGCCACATCTGAGTACATCAAAGAGAATCTCCAGCGAGGATTTATTCGACCTCTCCCCCTGGAGCAGGGTTTTTCTTCGTAAAAAAGAAGGATGAGTCCTTACGTCCTTGCATAGGTTTCCGTGGACTTAACGCCATAACTATCAAAAATCGGTATCCCATTACATTAATTACTGAGTTATTTGATTGTATCAAGGGAGCCCGGATCTTTACCAAGTTGGATCTTTGTGGTGCCTATAATTTAATTTGAATCAGGTCCGGTGACGAATGGAAGACAGCTTTCAACATCAGAGACGGGCATTATGAATATTTAGTAATGCCCTTCGGGTTATGTAACGCCTCCGCTGTTTTCCAGGGTTTCATTAATGAGATCTTCCGGGACTTGTTATATGTTTGTCTCGTCGTCTATCTGAACGACATATTAATCTTTTCTCAGGACCTGCATTCTCATCATCAACATGTGGCAGAGGTCCTTTCCAGACTCCGGAAAAATTCATTATTCTGCAAGATAGAAAAATGTTCATTCGAGTTGCCCCAGATTCCATTTCTGGGATATATTGTCTCCGGAGTTGGTCTTCAGATGGATCCAGAAAGGGTGAATGCTGTATTACAATTGCCTCAGCCAACTAGTCTTCGTGCAATTCAGCGTTTTTTAGGTTTTGACAATTACTATAGACGCTTCATTCAAGATTTTTCCTCGATTGCATCTCCTATTGTGGCCCTAACTCGTAAAGGGGCCAATACTAAACAATGGTCCTCTGAGGCCCTTCAAGCCTTCCAGTTTCTCAAAGAGTCCTTCTCCTCCGCTCCTGTTCTTCAACAGCCTGATGTGACGCTTCCCTTCTTCTTAGAGGTAGATGCCTCTAATGTTGGCTTAGGAGCCATTCTCTCCCAAAGATCGGAGCAACAAAAATTCCATCCTTGTGCTATTTACTCTCTGGGTTTTCTGCCTGCGGAGAAGAATTATACCATTGGGGACAAGGAGTTGCTGGCTATAAAAGTAGCATTAGAGGAATTTGTTTGAAGGAGCTCGTCATCCTGTGACAATTTACTGATCATAAAAATTTGTCATATTTACAGTCTGCTCAATGTTTGAATCCTCGTCAAGCAAGATGGTTTCTTTTCTTTTCTCGTTTTGAACTAATCATAACCTTCAAACCAGCTGCGAAAAATAAAAAAGCAGACGCCCTATCTCGAGCTTTTGTGACGTCCTCAGACGTTGAAGATGGTCCTAACCATTCTATATTAGACCCCAAATGTGTTTCTCTGGCTGCTTTTTCCACTAAGGTGCTACCATTTGGGAGAACCCTCGTGCCTCCTGCTCTTAGGAAGAAAATCCTTTTGTGGTTTCACTCTTCTCGTTTTTCTGGACATTCTGGTGAACGCAAGACTTTTGAAATTCTTTCTCGAAGTTACTGGTGGCCTTTTATGAGGAGAGATGTCAAAGATTTTGTGGCTGCTTGTGAATTGTGTTCCCAGTTTAAGACTCCCCGCAGAACTCCAGCGGGTTTGCTTCAACCACTACCCATTCCTTCCAAGCCGTGGACCCATATTAGTATGGACTTTGTTACTGATCTTCCTCCTAGTAAAAAGTGCAATACTATTTGGGTAGTGGTGGATAGATTTTCGAAGATGGCACATTTCGTTCCTTTGACCGGTTTACCTTCTTCATCTACTCTGGCTGATTATTTCATCAAAGAAATCTTCCGTATTCATGGATGTCCTTCCGAGATTGTTTCAGATAGAGGAGTGCAATTTGTTTCCAGATTCTGGCGGGCCCTCTGTAAGACCTTGGGTATCCGATTATCACTCTCATCCTCCTACCATCCTCAATCAAACGGACAAACCGAAAGGGTCAATCAAGATCTTGAGACTTTTATAAGGATGTTCTCTTCAGCCAACCAAGACAACTGGGTAGATTTGCTTCCATGGGCTAAATTCGCTCATAACAACATGTATCATGAATCATCTTCTAAAACTCCATTCTTTGTGGTTTACGGTCACCATCCGTCTTTTCCGGAATTTCCTGCCCTCCCGCCCACCCAAGTTCCTGCCGTAGAGACTATTTGTCAGACCTTCAAAAATATTTGGTCTCAGGTCAGAACCTGTTTAAAGAAGACTTCTGCCAGATATAAGTCTTTTGCAGATAAAAAGAGATGGGCTATTCCACCACTTAAAATCGGAAATCGTGTATGGTTATCAACCAAAAATATTCGTTTGAAGGTCCCATCTGTAAAGTTCGCTCCTCGTTTTATCGGTCCATATAGGATCATTCAAGTGATAAATCCAGTTTGTTTCAAACTTCTACTACCTAAGAACCTTCGTATTTCCAATGCCTTCCATGTGTCTTTGCTCAAACCTCTTATCATCAACCGTTTCTCGGTCCCTCCTTCAGCACCTCGGCCAGTTCAAGCTCATCAAGAGGAGGACTTTGAGATTACTCACATATTGGATGCAAAAATTTCGCGAGGAGTGCTTCGTTTCCTCATTCATTGGAAGGGCTTTGGTCCTGAATGGCGTTCATGGATTAAAGCAGAAGATCTCAACGCTCCAGCTCTTCTTAAGAAGTTTTATTCCAAGTTTTCGGACAAACCCGGTTCCATGTGTTCTGTGCCCCCCTTTAAAAGGGGGGGTACTGTCACTCACCGGACTGTGAGTGCCATTTCCCCTGTGTTTAGGAACCGTGGCCGTCCACCATCCTGAGGGTCTGCGCATGTGCAGCCCTTATGAAACCTTCAGTACCTGTTGCTTTTAATTGATTGGATGATCAGGCAATCCTCCCTATTTAAACCACCTGTGATCATTACCTAGTTGCCTGATCTTGGAGTCTCATTCCCCATGAGCCTCTGAAGGTGTTCCTGTGTTTCCTCGTGTATTCAGCTCCAGCTGATTCCTGTCTACTTCGATTGTGGTTTCCAGACCACTTCAACTCTCCTGTGTTCATCGTGTCTGCACTCAGCTGATTCCTATCTGCTACTGCTGCCGGATTCCAGTCCGCCTCAACTCTCCTGTGTTCAGCGTGTCTGCTCTCCGCTGCCTCCGTTACTACTGCCGGGTTCCAGACCGTCTCAACTCTCCTGTGTTCATGGTGTCAGCTCTCCACTGATTCCTATCTGCTACTGCTGCCGGATTCCAGACCGTCTCTACTCTCCTGTGTTCAGCGTGCCTCCCCTCCGCTGCCTTCGCTACTACTGCCGGATTCCAGACCGCCTCTACTCTCCCGTGTTCAGCGTGCCTTCCCTCCATTGCTTCCGCTACTACTGCCGGATACCAGACAGCCTCAACTCTCCCGTGTTCATCATGTTTCCAGTTTTACTTACTACTGCTTCCTGAGTATTGCTCCGTTGATTACCGGTTACCTTCCGTGCGCTGCACCAACCTGATTACCGCTTCCATCCTCCAGTGGTCTCTCCTCCTGCCGGCGTTCAGCCATTCAGGTATCCCTGCACGTCTCCTTGACAGCCTGCTCTCCTGAACCGCGGTATGCATACTTTACATTGACTTTGCTATTGTATTGCATACCCGTCTGGACTGTGTTTTGTTCATCTCCGGAGTCTTCCATCTACTGAGGCTATTGTTACTATTTGACTTTGTTTCCTATTACCTGGATCTCTATAGTGACTTTGTATACTTCAAGCAGCGCTTGTCAGCTATTATTGTATTGTGGTTATCATCGTGGGATCAAGTTCCGTGTGCCCCGTGTATCCTCAGTATTCCATTCATCTCCTCGTGCCCCTCCTCACATATATATAGCAGTGGTACAACTTGCTGTACACAGACCAATGACTTCCCCGTTACCTACTTGCACCTGGAATCCATTCCTTCACTATAGACAGAGGTACAACTTGCTATACGCGGACCACTGACTTTCACTACCTCCTCTCTACTCCTGGACATTCCTCCTCACTATAGCAGTGGTACAACTTGCTGTACGCAGACCAGTGACTCTCCTCACGTTTACTTGTCCATCTGGTTCCTCGTGTTCATACATCTAAGTCATTACCAGTTGCTGCTAGTCATAGACTTTCCTTGAGCATTCTCTCACCATCTGCTGATTCTCCTGTTCCGTTGTCACCCTGCTACCAGAGGACCATTATACCAGCTATATTACTCTGGTAAGAACATCATCTGGTGATATCCTGGGCAAAGACTCCTAGTGCCCGTGACAATAGCATTCTAGTACCTCCTGCAACATACAGAGGACATTTTGTTGACCCCCTCACAATAGAGAGAGCAATCTAATACCCTGTGCACAATACAGAGAGATAGTACTTTATTCAAACAACAAACAAAATCCTAATGACTCTGGGGTCCCCTCCTTTCTACAAATAGCAAGACTATTGATTTTAGCCTACTCTAGGAATATGATTCTCTAGGGGAAATTACAATACCAATTAGACAACTGAATATTGTGATTAACACTAGCAATCACCACAACTACCAGTAGAGGTCATTCTACCTACTTCTGGTTACATTATTGCCACTATATCTTATGATAGGTGCCAAGTATTATATAATAATGGTTGAAATAAACCCAAATTATAGCCCAACAACTATTATTACACAATAAAGAATACTTGAACTCTAATGTGTTAGTGTAATAAACACATAAAACAATAAGAGAGACACAAATAAAGGTGTTTGCATATATTATTTTATTGCATGTTACAACAGGGTCACTGCAGTTGATCTGAAATTTTAACTTGACACTTACTGCATTTCCCTTGTTTTAAATATTTTGCTGGCTTTTTCATGATTAGAATAATGTTTTATTATAAATTGATTCAATAAACATTATACTTTTTAATATACTCCGACTTACATCCCAGAGTGCCCCTGCGCACTCCTCTTTTTCTTTTCTCTTGGTCCTTGAATACAACTAGTACATGCAGCTGTCTTCAAGACCAGAGGGTGTTTGCCCCTTTATAACACAGCTTTTTAACAAATTTATGTGATACTTTGTTAGGAACCCCTCCAGCCAATACAACAAAACCCGGAGTCTGCTCCGAAAGTTTGGTGTTCACTGTTGCCCCTAGTGGTGGGGACAGACTTGGCTGCAGACAAACGGAGGGTTGTGAGATGTGTTACGGCTGCGGAGAACCCAGGAATAGAGTGTTATAGCAGACAGCAGAGTGAAGTCCAGGCAAGGGTCGAGGGCCGGCAGCAGACAACGTATCCAGAGAACAAGCCGAGTTCAGGGGTCACAGGCAATACAACAGGGTCCAACAACAAGCCAGGGGTCATACACGGGAAATCAGAACTAGAACGCAGCACAGGAGCAGGAAACAGGAACCAGGGAGCCTAGCTACACTGAGAGCTATAACTGGCAGTGAGGCTCTGTCCTCACTGCCTTAAGTAGTGAGAGGAACCAATAGGAGCTGTGTGCAGCGAGACTCCTCCCAATTACATAATCCCAGTGTACAATGCCAAGACCAGAAATTCCACGCCCAGAATACACAGCCAATGCAAGTGTATAAATGCTGCGCCACAAGAGAGACCATCATGAGGTCATTCATAAAAAGAATAATTTTCAGTCACAGTTACTTTCTTCTGCGCGCATGCGCCCGGCTGTAGGACAGCTGGCCGGGCGCTGCGGCAGGCGAGACAGAGTGTCCAGGTTGTTGCCCAGGCAAGAAGTGACATCCCGGTCATCATGGAGACGGCCGGGACGGCCGAGGACACCGGAAGTGAGTCGCGGCTTCTGAACACGATTTTGCATCATGTTTTTCTGCAAAATGTGTATTTATGAATAAGTAATTTTTTTCATATTGTTTAAAATAATAAATGTATTCTGTCTACATTTATTATAAAACATTGTCTTAAATGAATTCAGGTGGTAGTATAGAACGTTGCAATTCAGTTCTTGTTATAAAACTTCCCCCTGCCCAGAGCCAGATTAAGGTCCACATGGGCCGGGAGCTGAAATTTACAAAGGGCCTAAACCCCATACTGTCTAAAGGAACATTGCACACACAAAACAACTACAACTACAAGGTGAGCTGGCGAAGGTGGAACCAAATACAGCAGATGCAACACAGTTTTGCCCTGTGTCAACTCATCTTAACTAGAGATGGGTGGGCTCAGTTCCCCGAGAACCGAACCCGCCCGATCTTCCGGAATCCGAGTCCCGGGGCCAAGTCGGCTTGGTACTCTCCCGCCTGTTCGATTCCAAAACGAGGGAAAACGTCATTGTGACTTTGTCGGATCTTGCGATTTTTAGAATGAATAAATAGCCACTGACATCCAGCGCCATTTGAGAGAGGGAGAGAGAAGGGTTAGGTGAAGGTCGCAGTAATTTGAGCAGTAATTGGAGCAGTAATTAGAGCAGGAGTAGGAGGAGGCATTTTTCCTAATTTACACTACAAGTGTTTGGGGTGTCAGATATTTCCCTCTTTGAAAAAAGCAAATTTTCTGATGTTGAAATTATTATATACTAACACTATATATTTCTGAATTTGCACTACAAGTGCTTGGGGTGTCAGATATTCCCCTCTTTGAAAAAAACAATTTTCTGATGCTGCAATTATTATATACCAGCACTATATATTTCTGAATTTGCATTACAAGTGTTTGGGATGTCAGGTATTCCCCTCTTTGAAAAAAGAAATTCTCTGGTGCTGAAATTATTATATACCAGCACTATATATTTCTGAATTTGCATTACAAGTGTTTGGGGTGTCAGATATTCCCCTCTTTGAAAAAACAAATTCTCTGGTGCTGAAATTATTATATACCAGCACTATATATTTCTGAATTTGCATTACAAGTGTTTGGGGTGTCAGATATTCCCCTCTTTGAAAAAAGAAATTCTCTGGTGCTGAAATTATTATATACCAGCACTATATATTTCTGAATTTGCATTACAAGTGTTTGGGGTGTCAGATATTCCTCTCTTTGAAAAAAGAAATTCTCTGGTGCTGAAATTATTATATACCAGCACTATATATTTCTGAATTTGCATTACAAGTGTTTGGGGTGTCAGATATTCCCCTCTTTGAAAAAAGCAATTTTCTGGTGCTGAAATTATTATATACCAGCACTATATATTTCTGAATTTGCACTACAAGTGTTTGGGATGTCAGATATTCCCCTCTTTGAAAAAAGATATTTTCTGCTGTTGAAATTATTATATACCTGTACTATATAATTCTGAATTTGCACTACAAGTACTTGGGGTGTCAGATATTCCCTTCTTTGATCAAAGCAATTTTCTGGTGCTGAAATTATTATATACCAGCACTATATATTTCTGAATTTGCATTACAAGTGTTTGGGGTGTCAGATATTCCCCTCTTTGAAAAAAGAAATTCTCTGGTGCTGAAATTATTATATACCAGCACTATATATTTCTGAATTTGCATTACAAGTGTTTGGGGTGTCAGATATTCCTCTCTTTGAAAAAAGAAATTCTCTGGTGCTGAAATTATTATATACCAGCACTATATATTTCTGAATTTGCATTACAAGTGTTTGGGGTGTCAGATATTCCCCTCTTTGAAAAAAGATATTTTCTGCTGTTGAAATTATTATATACCTGTACTATATAATTCTGAATTTGCACTACAAGTACTTGGGGTGTTAGATATTCCCTTCTTTGATCAAAGCAATTTTCTGGTGCTGAAATTATTATATACCAGCACTATATATTTCTGAATTTGCATTACAAGTGTTTGGGGTGTCAGATATTCCCCTCTTTGAAAAAAGAAATTCTCTGGTGCTGAAATTATTATATACCAGCACTATATATTTCTGAATTTGCATTACAAGTGTTTGGGGTGTCAGACATTCCCCTCTTTGAAAAAAGAAATTCTCTGGTGCTGAAATTATTATATACCAGCGCTATATATTTCTGAATTTGCATTACAAGTGCTTGGGGTGTCAGATATTCCCCTCTTTGAAAAAAGAAATTCTCTGGTGCTGAAATTATTATATACCAGCACTACATATATCTGAATTTGCATTACAAGTGTTTGGGGTGTCAGATATTCCCTTCTTTGACAAAAGATATTTTCTGCTGTTGAAATTATTATATACCTGTACTATATAATTCCGAATTTGCACTACAAGTGCTTGGGGTGTCAGATATTCCCCTCTTTGAAAAAAGCAATTTTCTGGTGCTGAAATTATTATATACCAGCACTATAAATTTCTGAATTTGCACTACAAGTGTTTGGGTTGTCAGATATTCCTTTCTTTGAAAAAAGCAATTTTCTGGTGCTTAAATTATTATATACCAGCATTATATATTTCTGAATTTGCATTACAAGTGTTTGGGTTGTCAGATATTCCCCTCTTTGAAAAATGCTATTTTCTGGTGTTGAAATTATTATATACCAGCACTATATATTTCTGAAATGGATTCACAGCAGTCCACATATGAACTGGATCAGCAAGAAGCTGCTGGCACCAGTCCTGATGGTAGTCTTCCCTGTACGTCATCTGGTAAAGCCTATATAAGAGTACATAGTCTGTTTAAGTCAGGGAAAAAACACACAAAAAAAAAAACTTTTACCTATTGATGAGAAAAAGAGCTGTAACTGATAAAAAGTTAACTGCTGAGAATTTTGTTTTGCCAACATTCCATTCTACACACGCAGTGGCGAAGAAAGAATGAGGCCTTCACCTTTCTCTATTAGTGCGAGATCTAAAAATGTTACTGAGCCTTCTTCTTGTAAGGTCACTCGTGGCCAAACAAGACCAGGTAATTTGGAGTCCAAAAGTGGTGCACAACTACTGTTACGTGTGAAAGCCGAGCTGCCAGAAAACAGTAACGCATTAGAGGAAAATGTATGCTCAGAATCAGAAATGACACCAATCCCTGAGGAGAGTCCATCCACCAGTGGTATGTGTAATCGTGACCATTCTGATAGTGTACCCCTAAAGAAGGGCCCTTTCAGCATTTCTGCTGATGTGTGCCTGAACAGCCCGAGTGTAGCCGGTGATACACCAATTGAGGATACCACTTTGGAATTATTAGAGGATGAGGGGGAGATTTGTGTAGCCGACGAGGGCACTAATGAGGATGTTGATGAGGATGAGGTTGTTTGTGGCAGCAGTTCTGGCACGTGACAAGAAGAAGCCCATTGTTATGCCTGGTCATAAGACCAAAAAAGCCACTTCTTATGTATGGAATTATTTCTACCCAAATCCTGACAACAGTTGTATAGCCATTTGTAGTGTATGTCAAGCCACAGTCAGTCGAGGGAGGGACCTTAACCATCTAGGAACCTCATCCATGTTACGCCATTTGACGAGAGTTCGTGTTAGATCTGCGTCCAATATCCACAATAAAGGCAGCTGGTTTTTCACAGTTAACTGATGTTTTGTGTTCCCATTACAAAATTCCATCGCGACACCATTTTTCACGAAAAGCTATTCCGCAACTGTACCAAAATGTTCGTAAAAAAATTAGTAATTGGGCTAATGCAGTAATTGGGCATTCTACCCACTGTACACTTAACCATAGATAAGTGGACAAGTGGAAGTGGCCAAACCAAAGACTATATGACTGTGACAGTCCACTGGGTTGGTCATTCGTCCTCACAAGCAGGAACAGCAGCGGCATGTTCACCACTACGTAACATTTGTCACAGGCAGACTACTCTTTGTATCACCGGCTTCACTAACAGGCATACAGCTGATAATTTGTTACGAAAACTAAGGGATGTCATTGATACATGGCTTATACCACTTGGATATGTTATTTCTGATAACGCCAACAATATTGTGCGAGCATTACAGCTGGGTGAATTCCATCACATTCCCTGTTTTGCTCACACAATAAGCTTGGTGGGGCAGAGCTTCTTGGAAAATAACCATGAGGTGCAGGAGATGCTTTCAGTGGCCCGTAAAATTTCTGGACATTTCCGGTATTCTGATACAGCATGTAGGAGATTTCAGCAGCTCCAAGAACAATTTAACTTCCCCTGTCACCAACTTAAGCAAGAGGTGTTAACAAGGTGGAATTCCACCCTGTACATACTTCAGAGGATGGAGGAACAGCACAAAGCCATATAAGCGTATTGCACAAGCCATGACGTTGGAAAAGGAGGGGGAATGTATTTCACTCTTGCACAGTGGGGAATCCTTTCTGTGCTGTGCAAGGTGCTGAAACCATTTGAAGTTGTGACGTGTGAAGTGAGTTCAGACTTTGCTAGCTTGAGCGAAGTCATTCCCTTAATTCGACTATTGGAAAAGCAGCTCGACAAAGTTTTCTGTTTTGCACATGAGTTAAATACTGACTGTTTTTTCATGTAGCACACAAATACTTGATAGCTTATTTGTACACTGAAATTTAAAGTTGATATTTGTGTGCTACATGAAAAAGCAGTCAGTATTTAACTTATGTGCAAAACAAAAAACTAATTTTCACCCCTTGCATTGTAACATGGTTTTGTCCAGGAGACCTAAACAAGAAACTTCTTAATTTAAGTTTCTTAATGAATCAGGCCCAAGGCTCTCAGTTTCTAAGCTGTTCTTGCAGTCCGCAGGCTCTGCTGGTCTCTGATCTCTCTGCAGTCTGTCTCCACTCCAGAGATCCCTCCAAAACCAGTACATGGGCGCTGCCATTTAGGATTCAGTCACCTTCTCTCCCCAGCCAATTAGAGTACTGCTTCATCTCAGCTGACTGTAGCTTCCGCTCAGGGGATAGCAGTTTCCATACCAGGGTTCCCTCCAAAACCAGTTCCTGGGCGCTTCCATCTTGAATCTAATCACCTGACCCATCTTAGCCTGTCATAGTGCTGCTTAAGCCCAGCTGACTGCAGTCCCCAATCAGCTAACAACAGTTTATTTAAAAGGACTTTCTGGAGGCGTTACCTGGTGCCAGTGCAATGTTGATTCTTCAGACACCAACCTAGTCCCCAGAAGTGCAGTGTTTTCTATTGTTCCTGCTCAGATAGTGCTGTCTGCATTCCGGCCCCAGTCCAGCAATCACATTCCAATCCGGTTCCAGCATTCTGTTTCCAGCATTCCGGGTCTAGCATTCCGTTTCCAGCACTCGGATTCCAGTCTGATTCCAGTATTCCCGTTCCAGCACTCCGATTCCAGTCCGGTTCCAGTGTGGTCCAGCTTCCATTTCTAATTCAGTCCCAGTCCGGTCCGGTACTCCGGTTCCAGTCAGGTCCAGCACTTCGCTTCCAACCTGGTCTCCACTGCCTAATTTGATCCGCGTATTGCTATTGATGACTTCTTGCCAGTCTCCAGTGCCATTCTTATTCAGTAGCCTCCTGAACTCTCAGCAACCACCACCTGCACCTGCTCTTTCTTTCTCATGCGTAGGAACATTATCAGGCCACCCAGCTTTGTTCAAGTAACCACCAGTACACTCCAGAGACACAACCCAGTCTGGGTACATATAAATCCCCAAGCGTGATGTCAGAATCATTATGATGGTCAAATCCTTGAGGCCTGTCTGGCTAGGCGCTACCCAGCCCAGAGGTGCGGACCCTAACAAGGCAGATGGTTTTTACCAGGGACCCCGCAAGGAGGTATGGACTTTGTGGCCTCTGCTCCACAGGTCACGGTCCTCTGAGTGAGTACCAGGTGAGACCAGTAGAGAGAACCCTGAGGTTGGGAGCAGGTGATGAGAAAAACTGAGATGGGAAAAGGTCAGATGAGATTGTCTGCGGCAGGTATAGTGACTATTGTGGATATCTGCAGAGTTGCTGGAGATAGGAGTGACAATTTGCGGCCCAACGAGCAGGGGAGCAGAAGAAGCCATCTCCTTGCACTAGAGAGAGCTGACTCAAAGCACAGGCACTTTACCTGTGGAACAGGTGTCTTAAATATCCTGTGGGATAATTAGTCTCCCAATGAATCGAAGGAGGAGGTGATAAAAGTCATTACTAAATATCCGGGCCCGCCCAGGCCCTCACTGCCCACATTTTTCTTTTAGATCTTTTAAACCTAAAAAAAATTTCTTTTCAGCTTTTTTTTTTCTATTTTTTTGCATGGTGGGGTTTGCAGGGGGGGCACCCCTTTGTTAGTGGAGGAGCAGGATAGTTACAAAATAAAAAAAATACATATACTCACGTGATCACGGCGCCACCGTCCCTCCTCCTTCCTCTCTGCCCTGTTCACACTGAATGTCGGGCGTGACGTCATTAATTCACGCCCGACATTCAGTGAGGAGCGGCGCAGAGAGGACCAATAAAGAAGCAAGAAGAGAGAAGACAGAATACAGAAGACAGAAGAAAAGAAAAGAGATGAAAGAAGCTAATACAAAGGTAAGTAAAAGAACAGAGGCAAAGGGAGGGAGAAAGGCAAAGTGTGAGGAAAAGGGAAGGAGAAAGGCACAGTATGAGGAAAAAGTGGAGGAGAAAGGCACAGTATTATGAATAAGGGGTGAGGCACAGTATGATGAAAAAGGGGGGAGAGAGGCACAGTATGATGAAAAAGGGGGGATGGCAAAGTATGATGAAAAAGGGGGGGAGAGAGGCACAGTATGATGAAAAAGGGAGGGAGAGTGGCACAGTAAGATGAAAAAGGGGGAGAGAGAAAGGCACAGTGTAAGGAAAAAAGGTGGGGGCAGCAGAAATGCACCGAGTGATGAAGGAGATGGGGGGAGCAGCATGGCACAGTGATGGAGAGGGGGAGGAGCAGCATGGCACAGTTATGGAGAGGGGGGCAGGATGGCACAGTGATGCAGAGGGGGGCCAGCATGGAACAGTGATGAAAGAGAGGGGGGGGAGAATGACACAGGGATGAAAGAGAGGGGGGGATGGCACAGTGATGAAGGGGGAGAGCAGTATGGCAAAGTGATGAAGGAGAGAGGGCAGGATAGCACAGTGTGATGAAGTCAGGGGGAAGCAGCATGGTGCAGTGTGATGATGGGACACCCGGTGAAGGGGGGAAAGCAGCATGGAGGTTGCAGTGTAATCATAAGGGGCACAATGTGGTGATGAAGAGGCACAGTAATGTGTGGTGCCTAACTATAGAGTGCAGTTTTGTTTGTGGGGTGATGGTGGGGCAATTTAATAGTGGGGGCTATTAATTTAAGATGGGGTGGTTTGGGGGCTATTGAATGTGGGGGTGAGTTTGGGGAGAATGAGGTCTCTTTATTAAATGTGCCTATGAATTATTTAATGGCAGTGATGGTTGCGGGAAATAGGTATATTTCTGAAATGTAAATACAATAAATTTATTGCTGGGGCTGTTTGGAGGGAGTAAAATAGGTTTATTTATTAAATGTGAATACTATTATTTTAATGTTGGGGCTGGAGGAAGGCCCTTATTATTAATCATGGGTGCTATTGATTTAATGCCGGGGCTAGTTGTAATTTTCTAAATGTACCTATTTTTTTCCAAATAGGGCCCCCAACATTCCAGGATCCAGAATAGCCGCAACTAAAGAAACCTGAAGCCACGGGTGGTGAAAGTGACAAGAACAGGTAGGAGAGGGCAAGAGAGTATTTGAAAGGTTGTGATTCTAGTTGACCAATCCCAATTTTTGGTGACTGTTCAATGGAGTACAAAACAATGCAGGTTTTTTTTCTATAGGAGGGTGGCCTAGTGCTTCTCACCTTGTAGCCATGCCCAATGATGCATAGCCACAACCCTAATTGTATGAACACACCCACTAGCACCAAGTAGTTTTTTACATTCTCAACTATAAGGGGGGCCCCATGAAGTTGTTGTACCGGGGCCCTGAATTTCTCTTGGCAGCCCTGATAGGATGAATGAGTCTGTAAGTGTTAGAAAGTTTGAGATTAATAACCCTTTTCTAGTAGAAAGGCCTCACAAATTAATAAAAAATCGAATGTGCCACAAAAACAATTTCAGTCGACATAACAAAGTTCTGATATTCCTTTGCACAATAGATTTGCACCATTAAGATCACCTTCACCACAAAAAGTTGATACGGAACATTTTTTAGACAGAGGGAAAGCCCTAAATTTTTATTCTAGTTGTCCAGCTAACAAAGTTGATCTATTTATATACATTTTATTTAAATACATTTAGAAATACTTTTATAAGGACCCTCACTCTGGAAAGACATTTTCTTAAAAATCTGTTCCGAAATTAGCTAGTATTAAGTAATCTATTTATTTTACATTTTGTAATCCCTACTCTAAATTTTACCCTTTTGAGTAGATGGGTATCTATATTGATACATTTTTTTTATTCTGTTAAAAATTATTTTAAAAATAAATTTGATGCCATATGTTGACTTCAATTTAACAAGAGAGGAAAGAAATTCAGTTCAAAGTTTATGTAAAGACACCTCATTAGTCACAAGAGATGCAGATAAAGTTGGAGGAGTAGTTGTTCAAGATAGGATTGATTACTTCAATGAAGCTAATTCTCAACGATGAGGTAACTTATAAAAAGTTAACTTTTTATAAGTTACAAGGATCCTAGGTCCTTATTTCAGTAGGCGTTATACACTCTTCCAAAAACTGATTTTGATTATTTATATTATTAACATCCGGTTATCCCAATTTTAAATCATAACCCAAAAATCCATAACACATTAGAATCACCTCCCAGATGCCCAATCACTTTGGGCATTGATTCTTTCAGTTCTAATTTGTCTCATTTTACTGATTTAATTCTTCAACCTTATATTTAAAAATTAAGATCCTACCTGAGGAATTCCACCTGGGTTTTACAATTGGTGGATAATTATGAGTGGCATAGTGGGTTTATTGGAGTTACCATCGATTTTCAAGCCCTTATACCTCTATCCCTCATGATAGAGATATTAGTGCTGTTGTTGCTGTGTTGGCTGGGATAAAAATCTAACATTACAAAAGATGAAATTTGTTATTGATGGGATACAATGTATCCTTACTCGCAACTATTTTTTCTTCAGCAGTGTGGTACAGATATGGGGTCAAAATTCCCCCCAGTTTTGCCAACATGGGAGGCTGGGATGATGTTTGTATCTATAGTTCTTCAGAGATGGCAGTTAAAATAAAGTTTTATCAATGCTAGAATGATGATATAATACTGATTTGGGATGGAACTTTTGAGGAGGTGTAAAAGTTTGTGACCCAACTTAATATAAATAATTTGAACTTGACATTTACCTCTTAGGTTGATGCTACCTCTATTGACTTTTTAGATTTAGTTTTAGTAATGAATAAGCTGGATAAGATCGAAACCAAAACATATTTTAAGAAAATTTATGCTAATTGTTTTGTGTCTTCAGATAGCTGCTATTTAGACCATTGGAAGAAGGAATGTTCATATCCCCAGTTTCTTAGACTTAGTAAAACTATAGTGATCCAGAAGTGTTTATCCAGCAATGTCATTTTTTGAAACAGAGGTTCATTGATAGAGGGTATAGTTGAAATATGTTAGGTGCTATTGAAAAGGCCTCTAATGTGGATAGGAAAAATTTATTACAACCTAAAATGATTGACTACAGTAAAATGAGTAAAAATTTTGAAAATAATCGTATTTTTGTTACTAGATATAATAACAATCATAAGAGTATTGAGCAAATACTTAAAAAACTTTGGGACATATTGGTGTGTGATCCTATTTTAGGTCCACGGTTGCCTTCTAAACCAAAGGTTATTTATAGCAGAGCTAGCAATTTAAAATCTATGCTAGTGCAAAGCTTATTGAGAAAGGATTCTTTGCCTTTTGCCCCTGTTAGCAGTTTGTCTTGTCAACCATTGTCATGTGCAAACAAATAGTTGCTTCCCGTGTCAACAATGCAAGTCTGTAAATTTACGGACAACAAAAATGAGTCTTTTATTAAAAAAAGAAAAGGAAAACAATATAAAATAAATAGCCATATTACATGTAATTCAACTTTTATTGTGTATATGGTTAGATGCAATAGCAACTTGATTTATATAGGGAAAACTAAAAGGATGTTAAAGATCAAAATACATGAACATCTACGTAATATAAAAAATAATACTTCAGTGCACAGACTCCCCAGACATTTTAGTGTTTTTCCATAATAATAATAATGTAGATTCTTTTGCATTTAAAAGGTTAGAACAGATACCTATCAATGTTAGAGGTGGGAATAGGGAATTACAGTTGTCCAAAATGGAATTCTTTTGGATATATGAAATTGATTCAATGGTGCTTATTGGATTAAATGCAAGTTTTGATATAGTCTCTTTTTTGTAATAATGATTATGCGATTTTTTTTTTTAGTTATTTTTAATCTTGTGCTTATATTTAATTATGTTTTTGAGGATTCTGTATCAGTGTGCGTCCATGTTGTTTATATATGTTTTTTTTCAATGGTTTAATAATGTAATTATAATCATGGTTGTACTAAATTGTTTGTTTTGTACTAGATGATGATCCTGTGAATTATGTATTATATAAATTTTTTCGCTTTTTGTTTGTGGCAATTTTTTTGACCCCTATAGAGTGTCGGACATTTTTTTGGTTTAACACTATCTTCCTTAGCATTCAGACAACTCACGGTCACATTTGAGGTGATTTTCTAATTTGCTGAAAGCTGTTTTTGTTTTTTTGACTTCTTGTCAATCTGCAGTAAGTTTTTTTACCCCTATGTGATGGTGGCCATTTTGTTGGTTTGACAATATTTACTTAAGCATCAAGCCGATTCTGCTTTTTTGACTTCTCAATGGCGTCAGCCATTTTGGTGGTGGAAAACAATTGGATACCCCAATGGCGTCAGCCATTTTGTTGGTGGTATACAATTGGATTTTAATCTCGCCAGATTTCTGTCCGTCTTTGTTTTGTCTCTGTGGCAAAAAACGGAGGAGTTGTTGACCTGAAGTAGCTGCCATCAACATTTAAGAAAGATTTTATCTTGGATGGCTGATAAGGAAGCTTTTGTTTTATATATATATATATATACATATATGTGTGTATGTATATATATATATATATATATATATATATATATATATACTATGTATATTGTGGCAAAGAGGCCTATTTGCCACACCTCTCCTGTATAGGGACAGGTGAGGTCCCGGGGAGTCTACAGGGGAAAGATGTGTGCTGGGTTAAGCTCTTACAGACCAAGAAGCTTAGGTTTAATACACATTTATGGAAAATAGAGCCTAATTAGACCAAAGGGAGGAGCTTTGTGTGTTTCAGCCTGTCTTTCCAGTTATACAGTGTGACTGATGCTGAGTAAGTTGGTCAGTCGGTAGAGAGCCAACTGTGTGTAGCTAGCATTAGGGTCACCATGAGTTGTAGGCAATGATGTTGCTTACTGGTGTGATTCTGACAAGACTGAATGCTGTTATTGTAATGCAAACAATAAAGAACTGTTTGATTTGAAGCAAGAGTTGTTCTTGTATGAATTACCTAAGGCGTCAGAAGTTCTACTATATATATTACAGTGGATGTGAGGTAATGAGGTGACTGCGGACTATCAAACATATATTTTTTCTAGCCCTCTGGTTTTCCAATATTTGTCAGTCATATTTAAGCTTGTGTATATTCTGTTTTGAAGTAACTGCCAGTCTGTATCATTAACATGCAGATAGTTAATTGTTTCAGTCTAGGCAAAAGGGTTTATTGTCCACCAGACCTGTATGGATGTACATCACACCAGGGGGTCACATGTCTTCCTTTAGCTTTTGATCTATGTGTGGGAGCATAGGAAATGGGTCCACAAACAGAGCTCTATGTTTAATTACAGAGGAAGGCATTGTGTATTCAAATGTAAGTGTCTGGAGTGTGGTCTTTCCTGCTGTATAGTCGCATAACAATACCTGTCCTAATTAAATCAGGAGTTAACCATCTGTTATCGCCTTGCATGTATGTTTACTTGTGAAAACGTAAACATAGAAAAAGGACCAATCAGGCCGATCCTGGAATTGCTGATGAGGTCATTTCTGGGCTTAAAAGATGGCTAGAGAGAACAGCAAATTGGCATTCACTTAAGAGTGATAGCTGAGATCAGGCTGGTGTTGAGCTGTATTAAGCTCTGCCCCTGACAGGAAAGGGACAATCGGTCCCTGTAGTACTGCCGTGCCCTGATCTACCTCTCCAGGTCTTGGGGAGCTGTGTGTCCGCCGAAAGCGGAGTGACAGTGACTTAAGGCCACTACGTTTGCTGGTAGTCTTAAAGGAGAGAGGCAGCAGTCCCTGAAAGTAACAAGGATATGGGTGATGTGTATTCATTATACCCTGTACGTTGTCTGTGCCAGACTGCAGTGTAGGGATATTTGTTGCTAGTTATTATTATTTACATCTGTTGTTGCTGTTTTGTGCTACCATTTTGTTAAATAAACTTATTTGTGTTATTTCGGATATTTGCCTAGGTGATGTTGAACCTTGGGTAGGTACCAGGTAGGCCAACTGTGTGGCCCAGAAGGTTACGTTAAACCCGATATCCTCACAATAGTTTTTTCATCCTGGACTATCTGGTTCTCCTCTTTTTTTCACCCCTTCCTAAAAATCTTATCCTGCTATGTCATAAATCCCTTAGGATGTAAGCTCGTATAAGCAGGGCCCTCTCCCCTCCTGTCTCCATACCTGTTCTTCCACTCCGTCTTTACTGCACATGACTAGCTGGAGTTTCTGAAGTATTGGTACTTTTTGTTCATTGTTCTGTATGGTTTCACCCTGTATAGTCTACTGTTAGTACTGTGTGCGGCGCTGCGGATACCTTGTGACAGAAAAGGAAAAAAGGAAAAGGGGAAAGGGTGGGAAAATGTGTATATAGGGCACTCTTTTGGTTCAATATGTACAATGAATTTCTGTTAAAAGTAATATCTTTATTAAAGTAAACAAATAATTCATTAGCGAAATAGTTAAAAACACTCAGTGAATGGAAATGATGACCAAATATACTGGGTAGAGCACTGTTAAGAAGTAGTAAAAAAAGACTACTGTGCTGTCTCACTGTGTTCTGTCAGTAATGATAAGAGATGAGCTGTACCAATATCACATAAATCAGGTATTGATATTGAATTCAATATATATAGGTATGATGGATTCTCCTTATTGTGTACCCAATCCTTCTTTCATTTTATAGGTCTATTTCAGGACACATTATTACCCATAGATACCCCTATATATATCTCCTCTCAAAAAACAGTCCCATATTCTCGCTCCTAGGGGTAGAGCTCAGTACTACACTGGTTATTATGGTGTAGATATTGATAATCTGATGGTACATGGGTACGTAACCTCACCCCTCTACTGCTGAATAATAGTTTAGGTATAACAATTATACTCAAGTTCTAATTGGTTTAGCAATAATGGAGACTAGGGTTAGGTATCACTAAATATCTGGATACCTGTCTCACCACCTGATCTGTTTATCTACCTCATAATCTGCTAATTAGTAAGGTGCTCTTAAGTGTGAGAGCCCATAGCCTGACAGGCTAGGGAATAGCTAGATTATTAATCAGATCTTAATAATGTAATTTCTCTAACACTCTTAAGTGGTGCCCAGCGTGACCCCCGCCATTCTGTTAGAGAGGAGTTACGTAGTACAGCTCAATACATATTAAATAATATCAGACAAACAACAGTGAGCTCAGCTAAACGCCAATGCGCGTTTCGCTAAGAGCTTTATCAAGGCCTTGTGGCGCCTAACAAATAAATGATAATAATAATAATAATGTTTACATTGCTGTTGTAACTTTCAGAATGAGTCACATTTAACAAGGAATTTGTTTCTGTTCTTCTTTGTGTTTTGTTTCAATAATTATTTTTCTCATAGTTTTAAGTCAAATTCTAATATTCCTCTGAAATAATTAGAGTACCTGTAGTCTGAAAAGTCTTTTACAGCAGTCTGTACCTTAACGCATGTATTCAAGTCTTAGAACATGAGATGAGGCCATATGAGGCATATTTTTATTACGCAACTAACATCTAAAGATGATATCAGTTAGAATTGCCTTGTAGTAAGTACAACATGAAACCAAATACAGACATGCTCCTGACAAAAATAATAACATAAGCTGGATAAATAGTAGATTATCAGAGCTACAATTTAGTAAATTAGTTACAACAATAGAAAAAATAGAAAGAATTGTAATATGCACGTCGACAACCAGAAATTGGCCTTTAATACGTTTATTTCATTTAATAAATGCCAATGTTGTACATAAATAAAATGTATAAAGCTTATTGTTGGAGCGAGAATATTAATTTGTCCCAAGCACATGATTTCAGCAATGTCATGAGATGAAAGACAAATTATATATATTTTTTTTTTTAAAAATGTCCAAGCAGTGTCTAAGCAGTATAATATGCAAAAAATTCACCGCACCATGAAAAAGAACAATAGCTAAATCTTGCTTAATTAAAAATTAAAGTGCCTCTATTGGAAAATATTGCACACTTTAAATTGATATCTATGTAATACCAATTCTTTGAGAATAACAGAGCTAATTGATGTAATTATCTTCCAATGCAAATATGTATACATCAGATTTTTAAATGTTTTATATGTCTTATTAAAATTGATACCAGGTTATATATTGGAAATTAAGCCATACCATGTTAATCAAGTCACTGTATGTTAAAAAAAAATGAGCAAAACTCCAACATTGTCGTTCCTAATAGCATTGCTAATATGGATATATGTATTACAATATACTCCTGTCACAATATTAAAATAAAGTGCAATAATAATTTAATTCAATTACCAACAAAGTACTATAATGGAAGTCTAATTGCTCCCTGAAACATCACGTACATTAGAACTGGTTTAACAAATATATATTTTAAAAATGTATTAAATAATGTTAGAAGCATTGTCAATGGGCACTGTTACAAGTCACGCCTCCCCCATCCCGGCCATTACCAGGGCAACGGTCTGGATGCTATCTTAATTGGAGCCACGTCCCTGCATGTAGGGACAGCTGGGCGCATAACATAAGTTAATTATCTGCCTCCTGGGCATTAGAGGTGTGCCGCATTAGTTTAGTACCTGCCTTCTGGGCTATAGGAGACTTGCTGCACTAATTAATTATCAGCCTCCAGGGGCAATAGGAGGAGACTTTAGTCTGCTCTGCTGATTGGCCATCCTCAGTATTTAAGGCAGGGAGGGCTTAACCTCCCTGCTGGTTATAGCATGAATACTGTGCACGTGCTGACCTGCTCTTGTGTTCAAGTGGTTCCTATGGATACTCTGACCCATCTCTGATTGACTCTTGTTGTGACCACTGGCTAATTTCTGGACCCTGTTTGCAGTGCCGTAACTACACATTTTAGTGCCCTGGGCGAGACATGGCACCGGCGACCCCCCATCTATGTGGGAGTGGCATTTGACAAGTGGGTGTGGCCAGCCTAATGTGTGGGTGTGGCTAGCACTTTACTGAAAGAATTCTGATATATATATATATATATATAGTGGTAGGATTTAAATAAATTAACAATTTAATTGATGATTTACCAAGAAAATATCACCGTAGCAGCAATACCTGCTGGAAATGAATATATGCTACTATAGCAAAAGGAGGATTGTGGAGGCACACTATTGTCTTCTCTGCGGGGAGCCTTACTGACGGCCACAAAGAGCTCTTACAAATAAACACACCCAGAGGTAGTGATATCACTTTATAAATCACTGCTTGGATCTCACCCTGACTTAATACTTATATATTTCCATAAGACACGTCTACAGAGGAGCCTTGTGATGCCAGTTTTCAGATCACCCATATATAATGAGCACTTATCCAGCAGCCACTGTCTACACTGATGACACACGGGGTTAATCTTCTGAAATGCCATGCCGGGGTAGATAGGAATCTCATTCATTCAGACACAGCCTACCGACTAGCGTTGCCTTAATGACAATATTACTCCCAAACAGCCTAACGCCTCTCACCTGCTGTGTGTCAGGGCTATACGCAATACAGCGATGTGCCTTTGACTTCCGCAGTGGAACTGTCACGGGCACTAGGAGTCTTTACCCAGTATCACCCACTGATGGTCTTATTAGAACAGTTGAGTTGGTATATGATACTCTGATGGCAGGCTGATAATGGAACTGGAAACAGCAGATGGTTAGAGAATGCTCAGAAAGTCTATGACTAGCAGCACTGGTAAACAATAGGTTACTGAACACGAGGATCTGGATGGACAAGGACACGTGAGGGTAGTCAGTGGTCTGCGCACGGCAAGTTGTACCACTGCTATAGTGAGAAGAATGTCCAGGAGTAAAAAGGAGGTGGAAGTCAGCGGTCTGCGTATAGCAAGTTGTACCGCTGTCTGTAGTGAAGGAATGGAATCCAGGTGAAGGTAACGGGGAAGTCAGTGGTTTGCGTGTAGCAAGTTGTACCACTGCTTATGTGAGAGGATATATGCAACTGGTGACACAGGGAAACAGGAATCAGTGGTTTGCCTCTAGCAAGTTGTACCACTGAATATATATGTGAGGAAGGACACGGGGAGATAAATGCAATGCAGAGTCTAAACGGGTACACTGAACTTGATCCCACGTTGAACTGCACACAATAATAATAATGAATGAACAGCACTGCACAGATAAGCAAAGTCACTAGAATAGTCCAGCAAAAGGAAACACAGTCAATAATAGCAATAGTCTCAGAGGATGGAAACTCCGGAGGAGAACAACTCAGTCCAGATGGATATGCAATACACCAGCACAGTCAATGAGAAGTATGCATACCGTGGTTCAGCTGAGCAGGCTGTTAGAGATAGCTGCAGGGATACCTGAGCGGCAGGGAACAGACGAGATGAGAAGTCCTTGCAGAATGGAAGCGGCAGGTAGGTGCAGCGCACTGTAGGTAGGCCAGCAAGAACGACAAATACTCAGGAAGCAGTAGTATATCGAATTGAACAGCAGGAGACCACGGGAGAGTTGAAGCGATGTAGCAGAGCTGGAAGCCGAGGAGCGTAGACTCGATGCTAACAGGCAAGTTGACACAAATGGACACACTGTAGAAGCAGAAGGCAGCGGGTCAGCTGACGGCAGGTAGAATGCAGACTGGAGCGCTGAGACGAGCAGGACTCTGTAGACACGCTGAAGTAGCTAACAGGAATCAGCTGGAACAGTAGCGATGTAACACAGGAGAGTTTGAAGTAATCTGTAACTGTAGATACACGGAGGCAGCGGATAGGAATCAGCTGCTGGAGTCACGATGAAACACAGGAGAGTTTGTAGTAATCTGTAACTGTAGATAAACGGAGGCAGCGGATAGGAATCAGCTGTTGGAGTCACGATAAGACACAGGAGAGTTTGCAGTAATCTGTAACTGTAGATATACGGAGGCAGCGAATAGGAATCAGCTGCTGAAGACACTAGGAACACGAGGAATATAAGTGGTCTGGAAACCACAAATGGCAAACAGGAATCAGCATCAGCTGAACACACGAGCAGGCACTGGAATACCTTCAGAGACTCATGAGGAATGAGACTCCAAGATCAGGCCACGTGGTATTGACCACAGGTGCTTAATATAGGGAGTGTTGCCTGATCAGCCAATTAAGTTAAAGGAACAGAACTGAAGGTTAAAAGGGACTGCACATGCGCAGTACCTCATTATAATGGACGGACACGGTTCCTAGCTACCTTAGAAGTAGCACTCACAGTCCGGTGAGTGACAGTACCCCCCTTTTAAAGGTGGGCACAGAACACCTGGAACCGGGTTTGTCCGGAAATTTGGTATAGAACTTTTTCAAGAGGGCTGGAGCGTTGAGATCTTCAGCTTTGATCCATGAACGCTCCTCAGGACCAAAGCCTTTCCAATGCACGAGGAAACGAAGAACTCCTCGCGAAATTTTAGCATCCAAAACCTGAGTAATCTCAAAGTCTTCCTCCTGATGAACTTGAAGTGGCCGAGGTGCTGAAGGAGGGACCGAGAAACGGTTGATGATGAGAGGTTTGAGCAAGGAAACATGGAAGGCGTTGGAAATACGAAGACTCTTGGGAAGTAAAAGTTTGAAGCAAACTGGATTTATAACTTGAATGATCCTATATGGACCAATAAAACGGGGAGCAAATTTCATGGATGGAACCTTCAAACGAATATTCTTAGTAGATAGCCACACCCGGTCTCCGACTTTCAATGGTGGAATAGCCCGTCTCTTTTTGTCCGCAAAAGACTTATATCTGGCAGATGTCTTCTTTAAACAGGTTTTTACCTGAGCCCAAATATTTTTGAAGGTTTGACACAAAGTCTCAACAGCAGGAACTTGGGTGGGCGGGAGGGCAGGAAATTCCGGGAAAGACGGATGGTGACCGTAAACCACAAAGAATAGAGTTTTAGATGATGACTCATGGTACATGTTGTTATGAGTGAATTCAGCCCAAGGGAGTAATTCTACCCATGTCACGGGCACTAGGAGTCTTTACCCAGGGATCACCAGGTGGTAGGCTTACCAGAGCAACGTAGATGGTAATAGAGTACTCTGGTAGCAGGGTGATCACGGAACAGGCAATGGTAGATGATGAGATGCTCAGGAAAGTCTATGACTAGCAGCACTGGTAATATGGAGGTATTAATACACGAGGAACTGTATGGACAAGGACACGTGAAGGTAGTCAGTGGTCTGCGATAGCAAGTTGTACCACTGCTATAGTGAGGAGGAATGTCCAACAGCAACGAGGAGGTGATGAGAGTCAGCGGTCTGCGGAGAGCAAGTTGTACCGCTGTCTGAGTGAAGGAATGGAATCCAAGTGGAGGTATCCGGGTAGTCAGTGGTCTGCGATAGCAAGTTGTACCACTGCTAAGTGAGAGGATACTGGAACAGGTGATACAGGAAACAGGGATCAGTGGTCTGCCTTCAGCAAGTTGTACCACTGAATATATATGTGAGGAGGTGTACGGGGAGAGACTGCAACACAGGATGTACACGGGCACCTTAAACACGATCCACAATAATATGCACAATATATATAAATGACTGAACAGGTCTGCAAATATAGAAAGTCTCTTGAAGTAATCCAGCACAAGATAACACAGTCAATGATGGCAATAGACTCAGCGGATAGCAGACTCCAGAGGAGAACCAACACAGTCCAGCAAGGTATGCAATACACCAGCACAGTCAATGAGAAGTATGCATACCGTGGTTCAAAAGTAGGCAGTCAGATAGGAGTGCAGCGATACCTGAGCGGCAGGAGGCCGGCAGGATGAGAAGTCCCTGGATGGATGAGGAAGAGTCTAGTAGGTGCAGCGCACAGGTAAGTAGACCAACAGGGACACGAATCCACAGGAATCAGTAGAACGTGGAACTGGACTCATGGAGGACCCAGGAGAATGGAGATGATCTAGCAGAGGAGTAGCTGATGAGATACGAATCCAATGCTGACAGGAGGGTGGAGACCAGCAGGACACAGGAAGGCGTGGAGAGCGGATCAGCAGCGGATGGACGATAGCGCTGACAGCAGCAGCAGGGCTCTGCGGACACACGGAGGTAACCAGTAGCAACCAACCGGTACCAATAGCGATGGAACACGGGAGAGCAGAGTAGACCAGGAGCTGTTGATCACGAAGAGAAGCAGATGGTAAATAATAGCAGCAGTCTCGAGGAAACACGGGAGCGATGAGATGAGGCTGAGGTGCACAGGAGCAGCGGATAGGAATCAGCTAACAGTCACGATGGTGAACACAGGCGAGTTGCAAGCTGGAGGCTGTAGTGCACGGAGGCAGCGGATAGGAATCAGCTAACAGTCACGATGGTGAACACAGGCGAGTTGCAAGCTGGAGACTGTAGTGCACGGAGGCAGCGGATAGGAATCAGCTAACAGTCACGATGATGAACACAGACGAGTTACCAGCTGGAGACTGTAGTGCACGGAGGCAGCGGATAGGAATCAGCTCACCGACTTGATGATGAACAGGTAAGTGGATGTGGAGAGAAGGCTGTAGTGCACGGAGGCAGCGGATAGGAATCAGCAAACAGTCACAATGGAATATGATAGCGTTGAAGTGGTATAGAAGACTGTAGTGCACGGAGGCAGCGGATAGGAATCAGCAAACAGTCACAATGGAATATAATAGCGTTGAAGTGGTATAGAAGACTGTAGTGCACGGAGGCAGCGGATAGGAATCAGCAAACAGTCACGATGATACAGTTGATGGTAGAAGTGGTATGGAAACCACAGTAGTAGAAATGGTTTGGAAACCACAGAGGTAGAAGTGGTTTGGAAACCACAGGAATCAGCAGCGCTGAATACACGAGGAAACATAGGAACACCTTCAGAGACTCATGGGGAATGAGACTCCAAGATCAGGCAACGTGGTGTTGACCACAGGTGCTTAATATAGGGAGTGTTGCCTGATCTGCCAATTGAGTTAAAGGGACATACACTGAAGTATAGGAAAGGGCTGCGCATGCGCAGACCCTCAGGATGGAGGACGGCCACGGTTCCTAAATGTCCGGGAAGAGGCACTCACGGTCCGGTGAGTGACAGTACCCCCCCTTTTAAAGGTGGGCACAGAACGCCTGGAACCGGGCTTGTCCGGATTTTTGGAATAAAACCTCTTCAAAAGGGCAGGAGCATTAAGATCTTCAGCTTTGATCCAAGAGCGCTCCTCAGGACCAAAGCCCTTCCAATGAACGAGGAAACGGAGGACTCCTCGCGAAATTTTTGCGTCTAGTACCTCAGTAATTTCGAAATCCTCCTCCTGATGAACTTGAACTGGCTGCGGAGCTGAGGGAGGATTTGAGAAACGGTTGATAATAAGAGGTTTGAGTAAAGACACATGGAAGGCATTAGAAATCCGAAGATTCTTAGGAAGAAGAAGTTTCACACATACTGGATTGATTACTTGAATGATCCTATATGGACCAATAAAACGAGGGGCGAATTTCATAGATGGAACCTTCAAACGAATGTTTTTAGTAGATAACCAGACACGATCTCCAATTTTTAGTGGTGGAATAGCCCGCCTCTTCTTATCTGCGAAAGATTTATATTTGATAGATGTCTTCTTTAAACAGGTTTTGACCTGAGACCAGATATTTTTAAAGGTCTGACAAGCAGTCTCCACCGCAGGGACTTGGGTGGGCGGGAGGGCAGGAAATTCCGGAAAAGACGGATGGTGACCGTAAACCACAAAAAATGGAGTTTTGGATGATGACTCATGGTACATGTTGTTATGGGCGAATTCAGCCCAAGGAAGCAACTCTACCCAGTTGTCTTGATTGGCTGAAGAGAACATCCTTATAAAAGTCTCAAGATCTTGATTGACACGTTCAGTTTGTCCGTTAGATTGCGGATGGTAAGACGATGAGAGTGCTAATCGTATGCCCAAGGTTTTATAAAGGGCTCGCCAGAATCTGGAAACGAATTGTACTCCTCTATCTGACACAATCTCAGACGGACATCCATGGATGCGGAAGATCTCTTTAATGAAATGTTCAGCCAGGATAGACGAAGAAGGCAAACCAGACAGAGGGACGAAATGAGCCATCTTCGAAAATCGGTCCACCACCACCCAAATAGTGTTATGATTCTTACTAAGCGGTAAATCAGTAACGAAATCCATACTAATATGGGTCCACGGTTTGGACGGAATGGGTAGTGGTCGCAGCAACCCTGCTGGAGTTCTGCGGGAGGATTTGAATTGGGAACATAATTCACAGGAAGCAATGAACTCTTTGACGTCTCTCCTCATTGAAGGCCACCAGTAACTTCGAGAAAGAATCTCAAAGGTCTTGTGTTCACCGGCGTGTCCAGAAAAGCGAGAGGCATGGAACCACGAAAGGATTTTCCTCCTTAGAGTAGGAGGCACGAGGGTCTTCCCAAATGGTAGCGTTTTGGTGGATGAAGCAGCCAGTGAGATACATTTGGGGTCTAGAATGGTATGGTTGGAAACCTCTTCTATATCAGAGGACGTCACAAAAGCTCTAGATAAAGCGTCAGCTTTTTTGTTCTTGGCAGCTGGTTTGAAGGTTATTATTAATTCAAAACGGGAAAAGAAAAGAGACCATCTTGCTTGACGAGGGTTCAAGCATTGGGCAGACTGAAGATATGACAAGTTCTTATGATCCGTGAAGATCGTCACCGGATGGCGAGCTCCTTCCAATAAGTATCTCCATTCCTCTAATGCCGCTTTGATAGCCAGTAACTCCTTGTCCCCGATAGTATAATTCTTCTCTGCGGGCAGAAGACCCCGAGAATAGAAGGCACAAGGATGGAATTTTTGCTGTTCAGAGCGTTGGGAGAGAATGGCTCCTAAGCCCACATTAGAGGCATCTACTTCTAGAAAGAAGGGAAGTGTCATATCAGGCTGTCGAAGGATTGGAGCCGAAGAGAAGGACTCTTTGAGTGTTTGAAAGGCTTGAAGAGCCTCAGGCGACCATTGCTTAGGATTAGCCCCTTTCCGAGTCAGGGCCACAATAGGAGATGCAATGGAAGAAAAGTCTTGAATGAAGCGTCTATAGTAATTGGCAAAACCTAAAAAACGCTGGATAGCACGAAGAGTAGTTGGCTGGGGCCAATGTAGTACAGCATTCACCTTGTCTGGATCCATCTTCAGGCCAACTCCGGAAACTATATACCCCAAGAATGGAATCTGGGGCAATTCGAATGAACATTTTTCTAATTTACAGAACAATGAATTTTTTTCGTAGCCTGGAGAGGACTTCTGCCACATGTTGGTGGTGAGAAGGCAGGTCCTGAGAAAAGATCAATATGTCGTCCAGATAGACGACGACACATACATATAATAAGTCCCGAAAGATCTCATTGATGAAGCCTTGAAAAACAGCGGGGGCATTACACAGCCCGAAAGGCATTACTAGATATTCGTAATGCCCGTCTCTGGTGTTAAACGCTGTCTTCCATTCGTCACCGGAACGGATTCTGATTAAATTGTAGGCACCACGAAGATCCAGCTTAGTAAAAATACGGGCTCCCTTGATGCGATCGAATAGCT
The DNA here is from genome assembly GCF_038048845.1 of Mixophyes fleayi. Taxonomy (NCBI): domain Eukaryota; kingdom Metazoa; phylum Chordata; class Amphibia; order Anura; family Limnodynastidae; genus Mixophyes; species Mixophyes fleayi. Next base: position 277,214,451 of record NC_134403.1, read on the forward strand.
CAGTGATCAGCGGAATGGGGTACCGATTCTTGATAGTAATGGCATTGAGTCCACGAAAATCTATGCAAGGGCGTAATGATCCATCCTTCTTTTTGACGAAGAAGAACCCAGCTCCAGCGGGAGAGGTGGAAGGTCGAATAAACCCACGCTGGAGGTTCTCCTGTATGTACTCAGATGTGGCTTGAGTCTCAGGTAACGAAAGTGGATAGACCCGGCCCCTGGGGGGAGTCTTGCCAGGTAGAAGGTCGATCGGACAATCCCAAGAACGATGAGGAGGAAGACGTTCAGACTGAGCTTTATCAAACACATCAGTAAATGAAGCATATTGAGGAGGGAGTTCCGGTGAGGTAGATGAGATGGAAGATTGCTGTACTTTGAGAGGAATAACTTGGGAAAGGCAACGATGGTGACATTCAGGCCCCCAAGACGTGACTTGAGGGGTGCGCCAGTCAATCTGGGGAGAGTGACACTGAAGCCATGGAAGGCCTAAGACAATCGGACTTGTCGTAACAGGAAGGATTAAAAACGATATTTCTTCATGATGCAGGGCACCAATCTGAAGTGTTACTGGAGACGTACTCTGGGTGATGAGACCATTGATGAGACGTGATCCATCGATAGCCGTCACAGTAATGGGTGTTTTTAAGGTGATCACTGGTAGAGACCATTGATTTACTAACGATTTGGAAATAAAATTTCCTGCTGCTCCGGAATCAATCAATGCCTGTGACTCAAAGGTTTTGGTAGCACAGGAAATCGTAACATCAAAAGCGCAGACTTTAGATTTCATGGAAGATGGAGAGGACTCCAGGGACCCTAACTTCACCTCTCCAGAACTAGTTAGGGCCTGGCATTTCCCGATCTCTTAGGGCAAGAGCTGAGAATATGAGTGGAATCAGCACAATAGATACAGAGTCTATTCTTTACTCTTCGTTTTCTCTCCTCGGAAGATAATTTGGAACGTCCTATCTCCATGGGAATCACAGAGGGTGAAACTGGACGAAATTGAGGGTTAGAACGAAGAGGTGCTTTAGCAGAAGTTGTTTTCTCAGCCTCTCTTTCACGAAATCTCATATCAACACGATGGCATAGAGAGATCAAATCTTCAAGTGATGAAGGAAGCTCTTGAGTAGTCAGTGCATCTTTAATTTTATCGGAGAGCCCCTGCCAGAAGGCGGCAACTAGGGTTTCAGTGTTCCACTGAAGTTCAGAGGCTAAGATCCTAAATTGAATGATGTACTGGCCTACTGTATGAGATCCTTGTCGTAGGCGGAGGATGCTGGAAGCAGCGGAGGTCACACGACCTGGTTCATCGAACACACTTCGGAATGTAGAAATGAATTTGGCACTATCTTGTAATATTGGATCATTTCTTTCCCACAGAGGGGAGGCCCAAGCCAGGGCTTGTCCTGAAAACAAAGAGATAAGATAGGCCACTCTGGAACGATGGGTAGAAAAATTTTGAGGTTGGAGCTCAAAATGGACTGAACATTGGTTCAGGAAACCCCTACAAGTTTTGGGGTCTCCATCGTACTTTGACGGAGTAGGCAGGTGAAGCGTGGAAGCTGTAGACACCTGGGATGGCACTGGGGAAACGGAGGAAAGCACAGGAGCCTCAGGAGTAGCTGTCACAGTCTGTCCAGATGTTCCTTGGGAGGTTAATGACTGATAACACTGAAGTAACAGCTGTTGGCGGGCATCCTGTTGCTCCACACAGCTGACCAGATGCTGCAGCATCTCCTTGGCTGTAGGTTCCGTATCTGGGTCTGTCATGGCCTGATCTTACTGTCACGGGCACTAGGAGTCTTTACCCAGGGATCACCAGGTGGTAGGCTTACCAGAGCAACGTAGATGGTAATAGAGTACTCTGGTAGCAGGGTGATCACGGAACAGGCAATGGTAGATGATGAGATGCTCAGGAAAGTCTATGACTAGCAGCACTGGTAATATGGAGGTATTAATACACGAGGAACTGTATGGACAAGGACACGTGAAGGTAGTCAGTGGTCTGCGATAGCAAGTTGTACCACTGCTATAGTGAGGAGGAATGTCCAACAGCAACGAGGAGGTGATGAGAGTCAGCGGTCTGCGGAGAGCAAGTTGTACCGCTGTCTGAGTGAAGGAATGGAATCCAAGTGGAGGTATCCGGGTAGTCAGTGGTCTGCGATAGCAAGTTGTACCACTGCTAAGTGAGAGGATACTGGAACAGGTGATACAGGAAACAGGGATCAGTGGTCTGCCTTCAGCAAGTTGTACCACTGAATATATATGTGAGGAGGTGTACGGGGAGAGACTGCAACACAGGATGTACACGGGCACCTTAAACACGATCCACAATAATATGCACAATATATATAAATGACTGAACAGGTCTGCAAATATAGAAAGTCTCTTGAAGTAATCCAGCACAAGATAACACAGTCAATGATGGCAATAGACTCAGCGGATAGCAGACTCCAGAGGAGAACCAACACAGTCCAGCAAGGTATGCAATACACCAGCACAGTCAATGAGAAGTATGCATACCGTGGTTCAGAAGTAGGCAGTCAGATAGGAGTGCAGCGATACCTGAGCGGCAGGAGGCCGGCAGGATGAGAAGTCCCTGGATGGATGAGGAAGAGTCTAGTAGGTGCAGCGCACAGGTAAGTAGACCAACAGGGACACGAATCCACAGGAATCAGTAGAACGTGGAACTGGACTCATGGAGGACCCAGGAGAATGGAGATGATCTAGCAGAGGAGTAGCTGATGAGATACGAATCCAATGCTGACAGGAGGGTGGAGACCAGCAGGACACAGGAAGGCGTGGAGAGCGGATCAGCAGCGGATGGACGATAGCGCTGACAGCAGCAGCAGGGCTCTGCGGACACATGGAGGTAACCAGTAGCAACCAACCGGTACCAATAGCGATGGAACACGGGAGAGCAGAGTAGACCAGGAGCTGTTGATCACGAAGAGAAGCAGATGGTAAATAATAGCAGCAGTCTCGAGGAAACACGGGAGCGATGAGATGAGGCTGAGGTGCACAGGAGCAGCGGATAGGAATCAGCTAACAGTCACGATGGTGAACACAGGCGAGTTGCAAGCTGGAGGCTGTAGTGCACGGAGGCAGCGGATAGGAATCAGCTAACAGTCACGATGGTGAACACAGGCGAGTTGCAAGCTGGAGACTGTAGTGCACGGAGGCAGCGGATAGGAATCAGCTAACAGTCACGATGATGAACACAGACGAGTTACCAGCTGGAGACTGTAGTGCACGGAGGCAGCGGATAGAAATCAGCTCACCGACTTGATGATGAACAGGTGAGTGGATGTGGAGAGAAGGCTGTAGTGCACGGAGGCAGCGGATAGGAATCAGCAAACAGTCACAATGGAATATGATAGCGTTGAAGTGGTATAGAAGACTGTAGTGCACGGAGGCAGCGGATAGGAATCAGCAAACAGTCACAATGGAATATGATAGCGTTGAAGTGGTATAGAAGACTGTAGTGCACGGAGGCAGCGGATAGGAATCAGCAAACAGTCACGATGATACAGTTGATGGTAGAAGTGGTATGGAAACCACAGTAGTAGAAATGGTTTGGAAACCACAGAGGTAGAAGTGGTTTGGAAACCACAGGAATCAGCAGCGCTGAATACACGAGGAAACATAGGAACACCTTCAGAGACTCATGGGGAATGAGACTCCAAGATCAGGCAACGTGGTGTTGACCACAGGTGCTTAATATAGGGAGTGTTGCCTGATCTGCCAATTGAGTTAAAGGGACATACACTGAAGTATAGGAAAGGGCTGCGCATGCGCAGACCCTCAGGATGGAGGACGGCCACGGTTCCTAAATGTCCGGGAAGAGGCACTCACGGTCCGGTGAGTGACAACCCAGTTGTCTTGATTGGCTGACGAGAACATCCTTAAGAAAGTCTCAAGATCTTGGTTGACTCTTTCAGTTTGTCCGTTCGATTGGGGATGGTAGGAAGATGAGAGTGCTAATCGTATGCCCAAGGTCTTGCAAAGGGCCCGCCAGAATCTAGAAACGAATTGTACTCCTCTATCTGACACGATCTCGGACGGACATCCATGGATACGGAAAATTTCTCTAATGAAATGTTCAGCCAGGGTAGAAGAAGAAGGTAAACCAGACAAGGGAACGAAATGCGCCATCTTCGAAAATCTATCCACCACTACCCAAATGGTGTTGCAATTCTTACTAGGAGGAAGCTCAGTAACAAAGTCCATACTAATATGGGTCCAAGGCTTAGATGGAATGGGTAGTGGCTGAAGCAACCCCGCTGGAGTTCTGCGGGGGGTCTTGAACTGGGAGCATAAATCGCATGCCGCGATAAACTCTTTGACATCTCTCCTCATAGAAGGCCACCAATAACTTCGAGAGAGGATTTCAAAGGTCTTGCGTTCACCAGCGTGTCCAGAGAAACGAGAAGAGTGAAACCATGAAAGGATTTTTTTTCTAAGAGCAGGAGGCACGAGGGTCTTCCCAAATGGTAGCACTTTAGTGGAAGAAGCAGCCAGAGAAACACATTTGGGGTCTAATATAAAGTGGTTAGGACTCTCTTCCACGTCTGAGGACGCCACAAAGGCTCGAGATAGAGCGTCTGCTTTTTTATTCTTTGCAGCTGGTTTGAAGGTTATGATTAGATCAAAACGGGAAACGAAAAGACACCACCTTGCCTGACGAGGATTTAAACATTGAGCAGACTGTAGGTATGACAAATTTTTATGATCCGTAAAAATTGTCACCGGATGACGAGCTCCCTCTAACAAATATCTCCACTCCTCCAATGCTACTTCTATAGCCAGCAACTCCTTGTCCCCGATGGTGTAGTTCTTCTCCGCAGGCAGAAGACCCCGAGAGTAAAAGGCACAAGGATGGAATTTTTGTTGCTCCGATTTCTGGGAGAGAATGGCTCCTAAACCAACATTAGAGGCATCTACTTCTAGGAAGAAGGGAAGCGTCACATCAGGCTGTCGAAGGATGGGAGCAGAGGAGAAGGACTCTTTAAGAAATTGAAAGGCTTGGAGAGCCTCAGATGACCATTGCTTAGTATTGGCCCCTTTGCGAGTTAGAGCCACAATGGGAGATGCAATTGAAGAGAAGTCTTGAATGAAGCGTCTATACTAGTTGGCGAAGCCTAAAAAACGCTGAATGGCACGAAGAGTAGTTGGCTGAGGCCAAAGTAACACAGCATTCACCTTTTCTGGATCCATCTGTAGACCAACTCCGGAAACAATATAACCCAAAAATGAAATCTGGGGCAACTCAAATGAACATTTTTCTAATTTACAGAATAATGAATTTTTCCGGAGTCTGGAAAGAACTTCGGCCACTTGTTGGTGATGTGAAGGCAGGTCTTGGGAAAAGATGAGTATGTCGTCCAGATATACTACGACACATACATATAACAAGTCCCGAAAGATCTCATTAATGAAGCCCTGGAAAACAGCAGGGGCATTACATAACCCGAAGGGCATTACTAAGTATTCATAATGCCCATCTCTGGTGTTAAAAGCTGTTTTCCATTCGTCACCGGACCTGATTCTAATCAAATTGTAGGCACCACGAAGATCCAACTTAGTAAAAATCCGGGCTCCCTTGATCCGATCAAACAACTCAGTAATCAGAGGAATGGGATACCGATTTTTGATAGTGATAGCATTAAGTCCACGAAAATCTATGCAGGGGCGTAATGATCCATCTTTCTTCTTCACGAAAAAGAACCCAGCTCCAGTGGGAGAAGTAGAAGGTCGAATAAATCCTCGCTGGAGATTCTCTAGGATGTATTCAGCAGTAGCCTGAGTCTCAGGTAATGAAAGTGGATAAACACGACCTCTAGGTGGAGTCTTGCCAGGTAACAGGTCAATCGGAGAATCCCATGAACGATGAGGGGGAAGACGTTCAGACTGAGCTTTATCAAAGACGTCGGCAAATGAAGCATACTGAGGAGGAAGTCCCGGTGAGGAGGGTGAAATGGAGGTTTGCTGTATTCTACGAGGAACAACACGAGAAAGACAATGTTGGTGACATTCAGGTCCCCAAGACGTAACTTGAGGAGTGCGCCAGTCAATCTGGGGAGAATGACATTGAAGTCATGGAAGGCCTAAAACAATCGGACTTGTAGTAACAGGAAGGATTAAAAACGAAATTTCTTCTCGGTGTAGGACACCAATCTGAAGGGTCACTGAAGACGTACTTTGGGTGATGAGACCGTTGATAATACGTGATCCATCGATAGCAGTCACCGTAATAGGAGTCTTCAGGGTAATCACTGGTAGGGACCATTGATTTACAAGGGATTCAGAAATGAAATTTCCCGCAGCTCCTGAATCAATCAGAGCTTGGGACTCAAAAGACTTAGTAGCAAATGAAATGGTAACGTCAAATGCACAGATTTTTGATTTCGTAGAAGATGGAGAGGACTCCAGGGACCCTAACTTCACCTCTCCAGAACTAGTTAGGGCCTGGCATTTCCCGATTTTTTGGGGCATGCCTGGAGCATATGTGTGGCATCAGCACAATAAATACAAAGTCTATTCTTAATTCTTTGATTCCTCTCTGCAGAGGTTAGTTTGGAACGTCCAATCTCCATCGGTATTACCGGAGGTGAAGCAGGACGAATTTGAGAAGTGGGACGAAGAGATGTTTTAGCTGAAGTAGTTCTCTCAGAGTCCCTCTCACAAAATCTGAGATCCACACGATGACAAAGAGAAATCAAATCTTCTAAAGACGTAGGGAGTTCATGAGTAGTCAGTGCATCTTTAATTTTGTCCGAGAGCCCCTGCCAGAAGGCGGCAATTAACGCTTCAGTGTTCCACTGAAGCTCAGAGGCTAAGATCCTAAATTGAATGACGTACTGTCCTACTGTACGAGAACCCTGTCGTAAACGAAGAATGCTGGAGGCAGCGGAAATAACACGACCTGGTTCATCGAATACATTACGAAACATGGAAATAAATTTGGCACTATCCTGTAACAACGGATCATTTCTTTCCCACAGAGGGGAAGCCCATGCGAGAGCTTGTCCGGAGAATAATGAGATGAGATAGGCCACTCTGGAACGATGAGTCGAAAAGTTTTGAGGTTGGAGCTCAAAATGTACTGAGCATTGGTTGAGGAAACCTCTACATGTTTTGGGATCTCCATCATACTTTGACGGAGTTGGCAGGTGAAGCGTGGAAGCCGTAGACACCTGGGATGGCACTGGGGAAACGGAGGAAAGCACAGGAGCATCAACAGAAGCTTTAATATTCTGCCCAGACGTTTTTTGGGAGAATAACGTCTGGTAACATTGTAGTAATAGTTGTTGACGAACATCCTGTTGTTCCACACGGGTGACCAGATGCTGCAGCATCTCTTTAGCTGTGGGTTCCGAATCTGGGTCTGTCATGGCCTGATCTTACTGTCACGGGCACTAGGAGTCTTTACCCAGTATCACCCGCTGATGGTCTTATCAGAGCAGTTGAGTTGGTATATGATACTCTGATGGCAGGGTGATAATGGAACTGGAAACAGCAGATGGTTAGAGAATGCTCAGAAAGTCTATGACTAGCAGCACTGGTAAACAATAGGTTACTGAACACGAGGATCTGGATGGACAAGGACACGTGAGGGTAGTCAGTGGTCTGCGCACGGCAAGTTGTACCACTGCTATAGTGAGAAGAATGTCCAGGAGTAATAAGGAGGTGAAAGTCAGCGGTCTGCGTATAGCAAGTTGTACCGCTGTCTGTAGTGAAGGAATGGAATCCAGGTGAAGGTAACGGGGAAGTCAGTGGTTTGCGTGTAGCAAGTTGTACCACTGCTTATGTGAGAGGATATATGCAACTGGTGACACAGGGAAACAGGAATCAGTGGTTTGCCTCTAGCAAGTTGTACCACTGAATATATATGTGAGGAAGGACACGGGGAGATAAATGCAATGCAGAGTCTAAACGGGTACACTGAACTTGATCCCACGTTGAACTGCACACAATAATAATAATAATGAATGAACAGCACTGCACAGATAAGCAGAGTCACTAGAATAGTACAGCAAAAGGAAACACAGTCAATAATAGCAATATGCTCAGAGGATGGAAACTCCGGAGGAGAACAACTCAGTCCAGGTGGATATGCAATACACCAGCACAGTCAATGAGAAGTATGCATACCGTGGTTCAGATGAGCAGGCTGTTAGAGATAGCTGCAGGGATACCTGAGCGGCAGGGAACAGACGAGATGAGAAGTCCTTGCAGAATGGAAGCGGCAGGTAGGTGCAGCGCACTGTAGGTAGGCCAGCAAGGACGACAAATACTCAGGAAGCAGTAGTATATCGAATTGAACAGCAGGAGACCACGGGAGAGTTGAAGCGATGTAGCAGAGCTGGAAGCCGAGGAGCGTAGACTCGATGCTAACAGGCAAGTTGACACAAATGGACACACTGTAGAAGCAGAAGGCAGCGGGTCAGCTGACGGCAGGTAGAATGCAGACTGTAGCGCTGAGACGAGCAGACTCTGTAGACACGCTGAAGTAGCTAACAGGAATCAGCTGGAACAGTAGCGATGTAACACAGGAGAGTTTGAAGCAATCTGTAACTGTAGATACACGGAGGCAGCGGATAGGAATCAGCTGCTGGAGTCACGATGAAACACAGGAGAGTTTGTAGTAATCTGTAACTGTAGATACACGGAGGCAGCGGATAGGAATCAGCTGCTGGAGTCACGATGAGACACAGGAGAGTTTGCAGTAATCTGTAACTGTAGATATACGGAGGCAGCGAATAGGAATCAGCTGCTGAAGACACTAGGAACACGAGGAATAGAAGTGGTCTGGAAACCACAAACGGCAAACAGGAATCAGCATCAGCTGAACACACGAGCAGGCACTGGAACACCTTCAGAGACTCATGAGGAATGAGACTCCAAGATCAGGCCACGTGGTATTGACCACAGGTGCTTAATATAGGGAGTGTTGCTTGATCAGCCAATTAAGCTAAAGGAACAGAACTGAAGGTTAAAAGGGACTGCACATGCGCAGTACCTCATTATAATGGACGGACACGGTTCCTAGCTACCTTAGAAGTAGCACTCACAGTCCGGTGAGTGACAGGAACGCATATGCGTTCCACTGACTGGAAGTTCTGTATTTGGAACTCAAATGCTCAAGAGAGCTACACTGGCAACAATTTCTGTAGCCTGTATGCTGATGTCCTCTTTCACCCCCAGTTTTTGCTGTCATCATTGAGGTACTTGCCATAGAATTCAACTTCTCCTCAGCTATTAGGGACATCTCAATAGGGTTTGAAGATTATAAGATCTTCCTGTTTGCTGACAGGCGCGGGCTGGCAGATTTCAGACGGGGTGCGCAGGCGGCCGCATCACATGACACGGGATGCGACTGCGTCGTTGATGACGCGGCCGCATCGCGTGTCATGTAAAAATCCGGGGAAATTGAATCCGGCAGCCGGCCGGCCCTAACAGGGGTGAGTCTGAGCGGCCCAGGGGGGCGAAGCCCCCCTGCCCCCCAGCCCAGCCCGTCCCTGTTTGCTGATTATGACCTTCGTACTCTAATTTACCCACACATGTCAGTCCCGAACCTCTAGAAGATTTTATATCTATAACATCAATTATTCTGAAACTGAGGGTCTTTCTTTACTTCTCCATTCCCCTACCATTGAGCTCCTCAAGAGTAATTACAACTTTTTGGGGAGAAATAACAAAATAAAATTTTTGAGTATTTACCTAATTCACACATATTATATTCTCTACAAAGAGAACTTCCCTCCTATCATAAGATTCATCAAGCTAGACTTATTCAGGTAGCAGAAGCTGTTTATATCCTGTTAGGATATTATTGCCATTAAAATGAATATGCTGCCTAGGCTGCTCTACCTCTTCCAGACACTACTGAACCAAGTTCCTAAGTCTACTCTAACCCAACTCATTCGAATGGTGTTTGATGTCCTGGTTAGGGACAATTGTTCCTCATTGGAGATACTACAACACAAATCTGGGCTCCATTTGGCAAGACCCTTGGAATAGCTACAAATTGGGCATAATGTCTCTACGTGCCCCAAGACTTATACTGCCAAATCTGTGGCTCAACTTGAGTCCAGCTGTTATCACAGCTCACTCTCAAAAAGTATGATCTCATCGCTTTATAATATGCTTATAAATTCAAAGCAGCCGCCTACTTCAAAATATGAAAACAATTTGGCGACTGATTTTGGCAAAACACTCAAAAGAGGACAAATGGGGCCTGATTCATCAATGCATGCATTCTGAGAGAAACATGCGTTTGTTTCTAAAAGCACATAAAACAGCTCTGTCCCAAATTCAACAAGGAATGGATCTGAAGATAGGTGCGCTGATGAATTTAGGTGTAGGTCTGCTCTACGGTACTACACAAGACACTGCAGGATACCTCCAATGCATATGTGGAATACACATTTGCAAAAGTACGCAAAGAAAAAAAATATATTGAATTAATGACACCTGTTCTGTCCCAGAAAAGGGAGAGAAGAAGGAAAATCCATTGTGTAAGCTGAGAATTTCTTAAGTTAAGATGAAAATCCTTCTTAAGTACACTTAAGAATATTTTCTACACTGAAGAAAAAAGGGATGTAATGGGCGGAGATCCGTACAAAGTTAAGAAGAGTATCTGTACTGACTTAAGTAGAGTAGGTGTTACCTCGATATCCGTCGGATAGTTAAGAAGAAATGCTATGAATTGTTTTTATATTTATATCAAACATAAAACATTGTGTATTTTTTTTTAAGAAAAACTTTTTTTCATTTCAACCACAATTGTAATGAATTGCAATGTAAAGTGGTTGATATGTCTATGGATATTTGTAAAAACGGCTAACAATATGCTGGTAATAATATGAAAGCATAACAGCTTAATTTGTTAAAAAATTTTAGCTAAATTGTGTGAACTTAAATAAAGCGTACTCTTACAAAAGGGACACATAGGAAACCCATACAAACATGGGGAGGATATATAAATTCCAGAGAGATAAGTGCGTTGGTGAGGATTCAAACTCACTTCACTATTGAAAGGTGGATTGTCTAACCACTAAGCCAACGTGAAAGTGGATGAAATAGACTAGAAGGAAAAGTTGAGCATAAGCTTCTTTCATAACAAGCCTTTTTACTTTGTTATTTTTTATTAATGTCAATAATTATACTTTTAAATATTAGAGCCCTAAATCCTTGGTACATGCACAGTTTAAATATTTAGATATTGAAAATCATTCATGTATAATATAGTAATAATAATAATAATAATAATAATAATAATAATAATAATAATAATTATTGTACTTTAAATTGATTGTAATTTTTGTTTGGTTTTTTTGGCACTTAGGTTTTTTAGCTTTTATCTGTGGATATTTCCTATGTCTTTGGAATCAAGTTATTTTGAACAGTTGCTTTTCTGTATTGTAGCTGCACACCATTTTCAACATGCAATTTATCCATATTCCACAAAATGAGTCAGGAATTGAACTCTTGAACCCACTGATGAAAAGTGTATTATGTAACCACTAAAAAATAGACTAGAAAGAAAGCTGAGCATCCACGTCTCTCATAACAAGCAGTTTTACTTTAATAATTTAAATTAATGTAACAATCAATCAATTAAATTATTATTATCAATTCTACAATGAAATATTAATTGCCTAAATCCTTAGTACATGCCCAGTTTAAATATTTGGATATGGAAGCGGCTAATAATTCACAATCATAAATATGCACGACACTAGCCATAGTAGGCGCCACAACATATACTAGCATACTCTTCTCTAAGTGACACATTGGAGTAAATCCACAGAAACATGGGGATATACAAAGTCCACACAGATACAGGCATCATTCTGAATACAAACTCATGACCATACTGGTGCCAGTTCATTTGTCTAACCAGTAAGGCATACTACAGATTGAACCAAACATACAATACAACACGGGACCTAGTGGCATCCTAAAGTGTTAATGACCCTAATTAAATGAACAATTGCACACACATTCTTAGTAACATAAAGGACCATGTTTTGCTTTTTAAAAATTAAAATATGAAAATCTATGCTAAAGCATATCAGAATAATTCTCACACGCCGGTCCCATAAACAGGTACTGGCGCTGTTTCCTTCCTCTTCTAAGTGGTTATTAGACCTATTACTTTGTTCTGAGACATCATTACTGCACATGTGCTCCTTGTTACCTTGTTTGGACCTCCTACCTGTTCTCATTGGTTCTGGTATTTTGGAGCACTATTTAAACTTCCCTTGGTCCTCTGTTCTTTGCCTGTTCTTCGTGTTACCCACTCATTACTAGAACCCGGCTTCCTCAGGTTTGTCTTACCTGTTGTCCGCTGTATGCTTGGAACCAGCTGTACTCCTCGCTGTTACCGTTTGGCGCACCTAGACTCTTCATTGCTATTGCTCAGTTCCTCTACTCCTGTCCATCTGACTCAACACCGCTATTGCCTCGCTACTGGGATTGCTGCTGAGCTGCCTGTCACTTGTAGTTCCATGCACGGCTCAGCTGAACTTCAATCCTTACTACTCCAGCGTGGTGAACGACTATCACGGACTGCCTGCTACACCTGTACTCATTGTTATTGCTCAATTCCCTCACTCCTGTTAAGCTGATTCAACACCACTATTGCCTCTCTACTGGGACTGCTCCTGAGCTGCCTGTCACTTGTAGTTCCACGCAAGGCTCAGCTGAACTTCACTCCTTGTACTCCAGCGTAGTGGACTGCTATTACAAACTGCCTAATACACCTGTACTCATTGCTCCGGCTAAACTCCCTCATTCCTGTCTGGCTGTCTCAACATCGTTACTGCTTCGCTATTGGGACTACTGTCGAACTACCTGTCATTTGTAGTTCCACGCACGGCTCTACTCCACTTCTTCGCTACCTCTAAGTACGAACTGCTTGTCATACCCGTATTCATGTTTGCTGCTCGAGATTACTATCTGGGATCAACGCGTCAACGCCTCTATCTATCTACATGGAAACTACTGCTATGCCAGTAACTTACCTGCTACGTTGAATCGCTACCTACAGTTCAGCTAAGATCTATTTCCTTGTTATTATATTATTGGACTACCGCTGTACCTGAACTCATCAGTTGCTATGAATCATTATGTTTGGATCAGCTAGTTCTATACTATCATCTTCGTTGTTTGAACTGTTGCTGTGTCAGTGATTCTGTTTCCTTGCACTGAGTTACATCTGTGGATCAGCCTAGTCCTAAACTTCTATTACCTCCGTTTGAACCATTGCTGTATCAGTGATTTGTCTTTGTTGCTGTGAGTTACCAACTTGGATAAGCTAGTTCCATATCAATCATATCCAGCGTTGAACTGTTGCTCTATTTACTCCCTGCAGTTGCTAAGGGTTTCCTAAATGAAGTAGCGTGTGGTGTTCCATCCCTTCAGCCTGATCCAGTTGCCGTGAGTCCTGTGTTTGCCATTACCTTGAATTATCTTTTGCCATCCTGCTCTGTCCATGTCCTGCAGTCCCTGCTATATCTCAGCCACTATATCTCAGCACTATTATTACTTGTGATTCAAGGACTCTTAGCCAGTGTTGGGATTCTGTATTACTATGTCCATTGTGTTAAGCTCCACTACCACTCTGTTAGCACCCGTTTGGGAGACCGCAACCTGTGGGACTGGAGCAGCAAAGTCCATATCCCCTTGCGGGGGTCACTGGTGAAAACCTCCTACCCGTTAGACTCTGCGCTCCTGGGCGGGTTCTACCTTGGCAGAGAAAAGGGATCCAATAATTGACTCCGAGTCGTGAAAATAATTCACAATCAGAAATAAAAGCAAACATTTTTTAATCAGTATAAAAGGAAACAACAAATTTTCTTAAACAGCATTGCATAGGCCCAGCATCAGATCTCGTCATCTGACACCACAGTGGCCCATACACCTCCATATACTTGTCTCATTACAATCCACTATAAAAGACTGCTTCATTCACACTTGAAGTTGGTTAGGACTCTATACTGTATTTTTCTGGTGTGGCTTTCTATAGTGGTCTTTTATTTGTATTGAGAGTTATATTTTAGTTTACTCTTTTATAGACACTTTAAAGGTTTGTAAGATATTATAGGCTACACAATAACAATGCATCTCTATTTTCATATGTAATTTGCATTTTAATGTATGTGCTTATCTTATAAATTGAAACCCAATTTTTGGTGGTTTTTTTTGGAGGGGGTGTTGTTAAGCTTTTCATTCTAATATCTATTAAGATAATTCTTATGTGATTTTTACCCTTTTCCATGTTGCATGTTTATCCAACAGATCCCCAGCATTACTGAAACTGTGGAGGCCGGCCACTTCAGTGCCTGCCTCCACAGTGTCGGAGCTTCTACAGTGTAGAAGCTGTTTGCGGCGTCCAGAGCCGGATTTAGACCTCATAGGGCCCTAGGCAAGATACTGGTTTGGGGCCCCCTTCCTGAAAAAATCCAAAGCACTATAGTTTTTAGCATAACATATACCCCTATTTAGGGGCTGGCTGGCAGACTTTAGCCCAGGGGGGCAAGCACATAGCACTGGCTCATAAGTAGCAGCCCATTTTTAAAGGTTGGTCTCACCGCTGTCCCTGGGAGGGCCCTCTGGGGACCGCTGGGCCCTAGGCAATTGCCTAGGTTGCCTAATGGTAAATCCGGCCCTGGCGGCGTCTCTCATCTTTTTTATTTTTTGGTAAACAAGCATGTTCCGGATTGGATCTTACAAATCTGGGGCCCTTCTGGCTGAAGAAAAGAAGACTTCAATCAACAAGGGGCCCCTTCTGGCCAAGAAGAACTGATGACTTCAAGCAACAAGGGGGCCCTTCTGGCCAAGAAGAACTGAAGACTTCAAGCAACAAGGGGGGCTTTTTGCCCAAGAAGAACAGAAGACATTTCAAGCAGGGACTTTGAATTTACAAATTATTTTGGGCACTTGTGGTTCTCCAAGTGCCAACATGCCCTGGCTGCCATGGGTATGCTGGTGCTTGTAGTTATACAAGCATCAGCATGCCCACACTGTTTATGGCACCCTGGCTGGCTGGGACTTGTAGTTCCAGATGACGTACTGGGAACACTAACATCAGGACTGGTGACAGAACCTGGTTGCTCATTCAGATCATATGTGGACTGCTTTGAATCCATTCTGAGCGCAAACCACTGGGGAGTGCTAAAAATTATTTGGTAGATACTGCTGACAGATATGACTTTTGACAGCCAGAAATATTAATGCACAATTAGGGAGGACACCCCAAAAGCACTGAGGAGTGCTAAAAATTATTTAGTAGATACTGCTGACAGATATGACTTTTGACAGCCAGAAATATTAATGCACAATTAGGGAGGACACCCCAAAAGCACTGAGGAGTGCTAAAAATTATTTAGTAGATACTGCTGACAGATATGACTTTTGACAGCCAGAAATATTAATGCACAATTAGGGAGGACACCCCAAAAGCACTGAGGAGTGCTAAAAATTATTTAGTAGATACTGCTGACAGATATGACTTTTGACAGCCAGAAATATTAATGCACAATTAGGGAGGACACCCCAAAAGCACTGAGGAGTGCTAAAAATTATTTAGTAGATACTGCTGACAGTTATGACTTTTGACAGCCAGAAATATTAATGCACAATTAGGGAGGACACCCCAAAGCACTGAGGAGTGCTAAAAATTATTTGGTAGATACTGCTGACAGATATGACTTTTGACAGCCAGAAATATTTATGCACAATTATGGGGGACACCCCAAAAGCGCTGGGGAGTGCCAAATATTAAGAAAAAATAATAAACCTCTATCCTCCTCTCTGCACTAGCGATTTTGGTTAGAGCATTTGCAAGAACAATATTGTATTCTTTGTCCCTGCTCTAATCAGCCTATGACTACACCCTGCTCTCTCCCTCTGTCAAATGGCGATGGATTGCTGTGGAGGCGTGTATTTATAAAGTTGAAGTATCGCGAGAACCGAGCCCCGAGATCCGACGACGTCACGATGACGTTCGGCCTCGATTTGGATTCGGAACGGGCGGGAGAGTACCGAGCTGCTCAGCTCGGTACTCGGATACCCAAAGTTCGGGTGGGTTCGGTTCTCGGAGAGCCGGACCCGCCCATCTCTAGTTCTAAGGCACCTGCAGGCTGTAAGGGTGAATTTTGTTATCCAGTTAATAATTTCTGTACATTGGACATAAAAGTATACCAACATTTGGCTGTATTATTGGTTTTCACTATTTGGTGGGCTTGAGATTATAGAGAACTTAAGTTATTATTTTAAATTGACAAACAAAAGTGTTTCAAATTGAAGAGATGTTAGGGAAATAGGCCCATCATAATTTTCAATTACAGACTGACAATATAAAATATTCTTCAGCCTATTTTTATGAACTATGCATAAATATTTTGTTGTCTTGTTCATGCTCTATTGTTTAGCAGAGTGCAGTTTGTTCTGGCTTTGACATCCAAGTTTTGTAGATTTTGTTTATTTATTTGTTTAAACTTTAGAAAACCAGACAAGAAAGGCTCATTTAATAACACATTATAACTAGTGTAAAAGAGATAACAATAATGGATATATTTAGACTGCATTTATTTTGCTATTTCATGTGCCTGTCATTGGCTTCCAAGGCAGATGTGCTTGCACTAAATATTCAAGAAGTTTAGGTATTTAGAATAAATGTCAACTCATTTTTGACCACTAGATGTCACCAATATCTGTAGTAAAGAATAAATAAACTGCTTGTATCTTTTTATAAAGAAACAGGGAGAAATAATACTGTGTCACATGCTATTAATATAATGGATGGTTAATTTTTTTAATTGCCATAATTCTTCAATCAATAAAATTACTGAAATTGCTTCTACAGACTACAACCCTTAGTCATTCTCATGTCTTTTCTGCAGTAGACGGCTATGTCAGTAGTTCCCAAGCATCTGGTGTTGACACATCTGTTAACACACATGCCAAATGATTCATTATTGGTGACACACTAGTGTTAAAATATTTTAATAAATAAAAGTGGTGTCACTTTTATTGGAAAAATATATCTATATTTAAAAACCAAGTGAATTATTCCACTATCTTATGTTTCAAGAGTACACACCAATTAGACTGTAAGCTCCTTTTGGCAAGACCATTTTTAGGCTTCTGTTTCATGTCACTGAATGTAATTTGTTTGACCCATGACACAGCACTGTCTAACATGTCAGTGCTTTAATAATGTAAAGATAATAATAATAATAATTATTATTATTATTATTATTATTATTATTATTATTACATATTGGGGTAAATTAAATTGGCCGCATTACTCTCAAAAGTAATATGGCCTGTGCACTATTACTGTTACTACAGTAATAGTGCACATTATTACTGTTACTAAGGTAAAAACCAGCATTAAAAATTACTGTACTAATGGCAATAATGCTCACTATTACTGTAGTAATGGTAATAGTGTGCAGGCCGCGTTACTTTCAGCTGATTGAATTCCCCCATTTAATTAAAATATTGTTCACATACAATTTATATTGCATATATTGTACATATTTTTAAAGTTTTCCATGTTACCACTCTATTCTTGTAACTCATTGTGCCTGAAAATGTAACACATAAAAATTTAAAGACAAACTGGTTGGGAATTATTGATCAATGTCTTAAGAGAAGAGCTTAAGTATTTTCAAATAATATATATGACACTTTAGCCAACATAAAACCGATATTTAGCAACAAACTTTAACAATTTGACTATGTATATTTATTTGCATGGATATGCAGTTGAAGATAGTTGCGTATATGAAAGTTTCCTCTTATTTGGTTCTTGTAACAGTTACAGGCTTGGAGGTAAAAGTTTGCAAGCTGTTCATACCATGGAGTTTGGGATAACCCTTACAGCACTGAGAAGGTGGGTGACCACATGTATCTGCAGCTCAGAAGAGAGCTCAGCATGTAACTGCGGTCTGTTCTGTGGAGACAGGAGAGCTGAAATAGAGGATCACTTAGAGAATGGGAGACTGTCGTCTGAGAGATGGATTCACAGAAACTCAGGAAAGTTATATGCTGCAGAGTGAAGTTACAGACCCAGACCTTGGACCAATTGTAGAAGGATAGGCAGTCTGTACCATGAGAGCTGGATTTACCCAAGCGTGAGTTCAGGAAAGTCCTGTATTATAAAGGGAACTAATACTGCTGTAGTGGTCACCTGTACATAAGTAGAGTTGGAACCACACCAAGGGGTAAATGCATCAAGCTGAGAGTTTTCCGGCGGGTTTGAAAAAACAATCAGATTAAAGATGTGGATGAATCTTAAGTTGTCTCTAGAGGAATAGGGACTTTTTAACAAAGCTGCAGTTAAATATGAGGTTAACACTTGGGGCTAGATTTACTAAGCTGCGGGTTTGCAAAAGTGGGGATGTTGCCTATAGCAACCAATCAGATTCTACCTATCATTTATTTAGTACATTCTACAAAATGACACCTAGAATCTGATTGGTTGCTATAGGCAACATCTCCACTTTTTAAGCCCGCCAAAAACTCTCAGCTTGATACATTTACCCCCAAGTATATCTACTAAACTGCAGGATTGAAAAAGTGAGATGTTGCCTATAGCAACCAATCAGATTCTTGCTGTCATTTTGTAGAACGTACTAAATAAATGATAAATAGAATATGATTGGTTGCTATAGACAACATCTCCACTTTTTCAAACCCGCACTTTAGTAAATATACCCCCAAAAGTTCACAGTGACAAGCTGGTGATCGAACTTCTGTAGTGAAAGTACTGTGAATTGTTATGTTATGCTACTACAGAGAATGTGGTAAGAAGATGTGACTGTACACTTCCTAGGGTCTAGGTTTGTTATTTTAAATAATCTAGTGTTATTTTGTATTACTGTTGTTGATAATTAAAGGTATTTTTGTTCCAAACTCTGAATTACCTGGTAAAGACCCATCTTTTGCACCTAACTACCTAGCAGGTCATTTAGGAGCAGATTCAATTGGTCACAAGATTCCTCAGAACTTCACGGCCAAGCATTATACCGTTATTATGGTAAAAAATAACATTCATTATTGGTCGTTCTTCCATGGAGTGCGAGTAAAAATGAGCGTTATTTCTGTAAATAAAAAAATCCACATCATGTGTCCCACGGTCATTCCGAAGGAACCTCGCGTTGATTTTTTTGCAATTGAATTCCCCCCCTAGAGTTGGAAGTGTGTCAATTATTTTTCTTTTCTTTGTATAAGATCAGCATTTTCATACTGCGAATGCGCACAAACATGTGGACACATATGCATATCCTTAAAAAGTTTTTTGTGTATTATTAACTTGCGTCTACCCACAGAGGCGACAGGCTGAGTCCAGTAAAGAAGTGTCCATGTGTTTGTGGCACAATTAGAGGTGTACTCATCAGCACATATACCTTTTATCTCTTGTGGGTGCTGAAGGGCTGGTATAAACAAAAGCAAATCAGCTGCACCATTGAGACGCTGCTGATTGGCTGATTTTGTATTGACCCCACCAGCTAATACTTAAATCATTAGCATTGCATCTATACTACATCAAGTACTACATCTATTAGCGTCAATTAATTGAAATTTTATTTTTAAAAGGAAAACCACAGATGTTTGTGTTTAATTTAATTCGTTTAGTTTAACTTAATAACTGTTAAGACAGTCTTTTCTTTGTGCATATGACACTTCATTACATTATTATATTGTGTATAAATGAGGTAATGCATTTACTACTAACACAGTCAAGTCACATCTCTTTGCTATAGTGGGGCATAAACACACTTCTTATGCCTTATAAACAACTTCTGCCTGATGCAAAATTGCACTAAACCAAACTTGCCAACTCTCCCGGAATGTCAGGGAGACTCTCGGATTCCGAGACTATGGCGCCTCCCGCATCTGCCCACTTCCTATTGAAGTGGGCAGTATTCGATCCAAAATGCATTGATTCTCAGGGAATCGCGGCATGTGACCCGGCCTCCCGCTGCTAAAATGACGCGTTTGCGTCATTATGTCGCGGGAGCGGGGCCAAAATGACGTGCTTTGCTGAGCCCCGCCCCACACACCCAGCTGCCTCTCCCCCGGCGGCTCCCAGATGTCGAATTCAAGAAGTCGGCAAGTATGCATTAAACCAGGGGTGTCCAACCTTTTAGCTTCCCTGGGCCACATTGGAAGACGACGAGTTGGTTTGGGCCGCACATAAGATACACTAACAATAACGATAGCTGATCATCCAAAAAACCATAGAAAACATAGTTAACATATATATATGAGAAAAAAAGTGATATATATATATATATATATATATCACTTTTTTTTCAAATCCCCCTATACTTACCTTTCAATCTCCCTGTTCAAAAAATCCTCTCTAGTTATTATACTATAATCACTTTTTGTATTGTTTAGATGCAATATCAATAAAGTGCATTTAAGCCAGGCATTGTATATCAGGGTGCCCTGACCAGGCCTGCGGTACCTGACATATACATCAGTGACCCCAAATTGTCACCTGTTTTGCTAATGACACCACTATGTTAGTTAAGGGATAACAACTTATAATGGGCCAAAGAGAATAATATATAATGCCCCATTAGTATTACAAGTAGAAGTATGTAGCAGGGAGATAAGGTCCATGATGCTCCAGAACCAGGTGACTTTTATTCACTTGTCAGCATCCCTTGAAAGAATAAAAAAAAATCCCCCTTAACTTACCTTTTAATCGGCTTGTTCTCCGGTCCTCTTCTCTTCTTTTCTCCAATTCTGTGCTGTTGATTGTTCTTCTCGTGCGGGTGACTCCTCTGTGCTGCGCTCCGCAATGGATGTTGGGCGTGGTGACATCATGCCCGACATTCACTGCGAGCACCACACGGAGGAGGAGACAAGGGAGGGAGCAGGAGTACCAGCTGACGTGACCGCGTGACCACAAGGTAAGTATTTTCATTTATTTTTTTTGCAGGATTTTTTTTTTCCATTAACAGTGCTGCCCCCTTGCCACAACCAAAACTCCTTCTGGGCCACATTTACAGGTGTGGTGGGCCGCATGCGGCCTGCGGGCCGCGGGTTGGACAACCATGCATTAAACCATATCAAGCAATCAGACTCTTGCTTTGGTTCTCTAAATTGCGTGAGAGATAATAAAGCTAATTGCTGATTGTTTGCGGTTCAGTGCAACATTTGCACCTAAATGCAATGTTAGTTGTTCCTGCAACAGATATATGAGCAAAATATCTTCCTTTTGGCCTTGATCAGCTGTTATACATGTATTTTGCTATTTCTACATTATAAGCTGATGTGAAAAATTGGTAATATTGATTCTTAACCAGTCTGACTTATGAATCAATGCCAAGGCACTTTTTATAATAAAGGAGCCTTACCAGGAACTGAAATAGGAAAAATAATGAGCAACCTCTGTAAAATATTGTATAGCAGATAAACTGGTATTGAGTTACTTGCGGTACTGAGTCATTTTGCCCCTTGTAATCCTTTCCTGAGGATAATAATTTTCCTCCCTCCCCCTCCCCCTTTCCTTCTTCCATCTTGCCCTGAGGCAACCTATCTCACAATGAACAGGACTGCAGTGGTGTTACCAACATCCTCCCACTCCCCAGAGAGCCGAATTCATCAGCAAATACAATAATACTGTAATATAGCCTGCGCTTCTGAGTGTTGTGATTTACCACACTCTGCAACAGATCAACTTAGGACAGCTAAATGTATTCCAATACTTTATTTACTATTCTTTAATTGTAATTTATACTTTTTATGTCAGTTAAAAAATGTATTTGAATTTGTAGATTAAGATTGGTCACATAGTTCAAAAATACTCTGCTATTGCTGTGCAACATTAAACAATAAATAAAGATATTATTCTTCAGCATAGTAGAAATGACCCCAAGCGCATGCAAAATTAATATATACTATATCCAGAAGTAGCAGCTGTGTACACATGCATCAGACATCTGTAACATTCTGTGTTGATGAAGATCTTTTTCTTAAGACTTATAAAATGGTTTTGGATAAGGCCTGGATTTAGATCTGTACTTACAAATCCAGTTGTAAAGAGAACATCAGCACATTTTTATGGGTCTCACAGGTCAAATTACAAACTGTAATATCATCATTTTCTGCTTCCACATAGAACACAGGAAACGTCTCATTGTGTTCTGCTTTAAACAAACATTCTCAGAGTCATTTTCTAAAGTGCAACAGTATAAGTGCTCCTTTGTCATATTATGTGCCTACTTTTCTGCAAATCTACCTATTGTATGGTTAAATCCATTTGTAAACCAAGGTAGCAGTATCTGCAGGGCTGAACATATTGCATTAATGGGGGAAGTTGGGTGGGCCAAGTGGAAACATGGAAATTTAATTTTGCAGTATTATATATCTGTGGTAGGGGTAGAGAGGGCACTTTTAGAGAGGCATTCCCCATTATAGGTACATCGCCTAATTCCTTTAAGTTTTCAGCTTGTCAGACATCCAAGACGTGTATCTTGTACCTATACTTTTAATTGGACCCACCTGATACCTTCCAGTTGGATCCTGCATTTTTTGGTGCGACTTTGCACCAAAGAAATGCGGCTTTGCTAATAAGTAAGACATATCCAGCTATTCACAAGGCCTTCAGTCTATATATACTTGTGTATAACAGTCCTGCTATTAAATCTAGTTATGGTGACCTGCTGCTAACATGAAGTTTTATACGCAGCATACACAGTAAAGGTAATATGCAAAGCAGAAAAGAATCAGTCATTGGGGTATATTTATACCCGGGTGATTTGTTACCTCCGGGTTTGAAAAATTGTAGATGTTGCCTATAGCAACCAATCAGAGTCTAGCTGTCATTTTGTAGAACATACTAAATAAATGATAACTAGAATCTGATTGGTTGCTATAGGCAACATCTCCACTTTTTCTAACTCGCAGTTTAGTAAATATATCTCATAGTCTTAGGCCTGGCGCTACCATTAGGCAGCATTGGGCAGCTGCCTAGGGTGCCAAGCTCCGGGGGCACCATTGATAACGTGCACATCTATAAAGCTGTGCAGCCGCGGCACAGCTTTATAGATATGTGGGTAAGGAGCCTGAGGTCTGAATGTAAATTTTGCAAATACAAAGCAAGTTACTTTTCGCAAAAAATATTTTACCTTTTTGTGATATGTAAAACAGAATTGGAAGTTGCTCAATCAATTTATAGGTTCATAGCAGGTGCTTTAAAGGGTGTGGCTTATCCACAAAGGATCACATACAGAGAAAAAAGTATGATATGATATGTTATACTTTAAAACACAATTATTAAAAGATAAGCAGCATTGGCAGAAATTGGGGGGCAGAAATGAGGAGACATCCAATGATATATTTGCAGTGGGCCTACCAGTCCCATAAAATTACCCTGCCTATAAACAGGGGAAGGCTGGCAAATTTTTGCCCGGGGGGCAAGACAAGACTCAGCAGCCTATTTTATTGGGAAAAAAATGCAGGTGGCCCAGTGACCCAGCCTAAGATAGCCCACTATGGGACTATAACCATGTCAAAGCTTGTATAAAATAAATGTAACTTGTGTAAAAAAGTTATGTCTGTTTAAATAAAAGTATTGCAAAATATGAATATTTATCCAAAGTTTCAAACACACAAAAGGCCCAGAGTCATTGAGAAGAGCAAAGCATAAAAAAAATATTAACTTTGCACCTGGGCAAAACCATGTTGCATTGGAAGGGGAGGGTACATTTAAAATGTGTGGATAGATTTATAGTTGGGGTACGGCATGTCCTAGATGATCTTTACATTTTAGTGTAAAAATAAAGCAATCAAGTATTTGTGTGCTACATAAAAAACAGCCAGTATTTAATTTATGTGCAAACTAATTTGCACCCCTTGCATTATAGCATGGTTTGTCCTAGAGAACATTTACTCCTTTTTTTGCCTTACTTTCCTTAATGACTCAGGGCCAAAAGTGTCACATGTAATAAAGACAATTCTGATGTCTCCTCACTCTCATTATGGATTAAAGACATATTGAGGTTAACCCAAAGAATATTGTATGTGAAAAACTGAAACTTTTAATTTAATGAAAGAATGGTTCTAATATGATAGGAGGTTGGACTTTTAATGTAATGTTTACATGTTAAGCTTCATCATATATTCATCCTATATTGAGAGTGAGAACTATTTATATATGCGCTGTAAATCCAGGTAGAGAAAGTGGTCTTGAAAGAGACTGTATGGTTGGAACACCTTGGTGGCATTGTTTTGAGGTGCAGACTTGTTACACTACTGTAACAAGTCTGTGTCTGGTAGAAACACTTGCACCCTTACAGAAGAGGTTTGTTAGATTTTACATTCTTGATTTTATTGATTTATATTTAACTGGATACACTTATTGTTGCTTATTAGTCCAATAATAAAGGTGATGTGCCCGGATCGATGTCTCGGTTTTCTCCTTTTTTTCTTTTAGATATTAATAAAGGAGAAAATAAAACAGTTCGAAACTTTACAAGCGCTGTTATGCTATCTAACAGATAATGTAGGGAACAAAAAGGTATACTTATATTGCCTGTGATGACACTTTGTAGCTGGATGGTTCCGTATAGTATTTTTCTCATGTTTCACATAAAGGAAAAGAAAAATCACAATAGTGTAATACAATAAAACATATAATTATCTAATGTAGTCCCACATAGAGTTCATATGTCTAAAAAAAAGTCCAGAAATGTCTTCTTAATCCATCGCCCCCTTTATTAGGGCTACTCACTAGAATTCGGCTGTGGAAATCACACATCAATCTGGATATCCCTTTCTCTTTATAGTCTTTCACCAAATATATTTCAACACATCAGGGGAGAATTTTCTCAATAAAAACAAAATAAAATCCTATAATAAAAAAGGTCATATACTCCTAACGAATTGACATGGATAAATTGGCAGTTGGTATTTTCCACATGTGTAATTATGCACTGCACCACAATCAGGTCATTTGCCCATTTTACAGCATGTTTGAGACAGAGGTACAGCCATGCATTGGCCTACACTGCTGAAACTACTCCTCACCTCTTCCTTTACACTTAATAGCGCTTAGTGCACAAGGTACTACTCCACCCCTTTTCTATTGAACTTACCTGTGCCCATCCAAAGGACAGTATTTCTTGGTGTGCAAGAAATCTCCAGTTGCTCATAGAACTGGTATCTTATTCGTATTTACCATTGTGGGAACCACAACTCGGATCAGTGTCTTCTTCGTATTGCGAGTATTCTTCTTCAATATTGTTGTTCTTCAGAGTTGCTACCATTTCTATTTCTATTTCATCTTCTATTTCTTTACATTCAGGCTTATGCTATGGTCCAGAATGTACACTTATGATTGGGAGTTTCTCCAATTCATCCATGCCTCCCATATTCAATTTATTGTAAAATTGTGTGCATTCATGATTTAAACAAAAAATACATTTAGTGCCGTGGTATTGTTACGCTGCTTCATTCTTAAAATTTAGAGTACCAACCCTGTTTAAGAATTGCTTATCTACCAACTTGTATGGAGAATTGCCTATTTCTATTGTCTTCAGATATTGCTATGTGATATTGTCATTTCAGTTATTACCACTAGAAATTATTATTCAGATAATCCTAGTTTTCCAATTTATTGCATTTTTGTTATTGCATATGTTTCAGTTTACAGCTACATTAGTCTTCACATCATGCCCCCAACAACTTGTTGTACTGCATCCAAACATATCAGGTTACAGGCTTATAGGTTACACCAGGGCTGCCAAGAGAAATTCAGGGCCCTGGTACAACAACTTCCTGGGGCCCCTTTATAGTAGAGAATGTAAAAAAAAAATTTTGTCGTGCAGTGCAATAAAAGTCACAATTATTTTGGTGCTAGACCATCTCTATCACAACCTGAATTCTTTATTTACACTCCTCTTCCTCCAGCATGATAATTATAATGGTTACAGCAATTGAGAATTGTATACAGCTCCTTACTGAGCAATATGAATATATTTGCATGTACATCTCCTTACTCCTTACATCCTTACTCCTTAAATCTCCTTAGTCCTCCTGCACAGTTCTTGCACAGCTGATTTTATTACAGTACATACCCGGTTTTCCTGGTCACAGTAGTTCCACAGCTACACACAGTTCAGCCTCTGTCTGTTTCCAGTATACATAGGCAGGAATCACAGTGTAGTTTATCTCCAACACACACTTGCAGCTCTGACCCTTTCTCTGTGTAGCGCTCAGCTTTGCAAGCAGGGGTAAAATCCCATGGGCTATAACAATGTTCTCTAGTGTTTGTTCTGCCCCTCTCTAGGTTTCCCACAACTCTTTGCTACAACCCTCTCTCAAGGGGTCTCTTCTCTTATATTCATCATCATCAGCTATTTATATAGCGCCACTAAATCCGCAGCGCTGTACAGAGAACTCACTCACATCAGTCCCTGGCCCATTGGAGCTTACAGTCTATATTGCCTAGCATACACACACACAGATCTAGAGTCAATTGGATAGCAGCCAATTAACCTACCGGTATGTTTTTGGAGTTTGGAAGGAAATCGAAGCACCCGGAGCAAACTCACGGAAACATGGGGAGAATATATGATGATGATGATATACAAACTCCACACAGATAAGGCCATGGTCGGGAATTGAACTCATGACCTCAGTGCTATGAGACAGAAGTGCTAACGACTAAGCCACTGTGCTCTCTTTACTGTATGCATGCTGCCACTTGCAGCAATACCCCCTTTCTCTCCAGGGGTATTCAGGGCACACATTACATGCCCCTGTGCAGCAACCACATTCACACGCTTAGGGTCTGACCTGGGTCGCTTGCACTATGAACGGTGAGACCTGGGTTTTTCAACCTGGGTCTCACCAAACACAACTATAAAGTTGAAAAAAAATCAAACAAACCACATCACAAGAGGAGCCAATCAGAGCTCCGCTTGTGATGTTGTCATGGAGACCCGGGCATACCCGTGTTCAGTATGAACAGGGTCTACCCAGGAATTTCTCTCCGTGGTAGCCTCTGTCCCCCGGCAATATCCCGGGTTCATATACCCAGGATATTGCCGGAGTGGCAGTATGAAAGCGGTATAAGTCACTAGGGTGTGTGATTCCTTCGAACGCCACTAGGGGGCATTACATAAACAAAACTTTTTGCAGCAAGTTAACTCCATATCAGGGTTGCATTACTTGTCATTTCAATGTCATTTGCTATGGTATCCAGCTGAAGCGTCTCCGGCTTCACTGGGTCTCACACCCATGGAAGTGCTATACACATAGCCCTTCCTCCATTCACCGACATGTTTGGTTGCCGGAAAATGGTAAAAAGAGTTCATGGAGGAGGGGAGACTTCGCCAGGGCTCCCAGAGCAGTCCTGGCATGACAAATTACAGCGTTGTTTCAATATGCAATGCACATTGCTTGACACTGCACTAGCTTAATAAATAGATCCCTCATTCATGTAAACTCTCGACTCCAGTTTTGGTCTAGTTGGCTATTAGTACCTGAAAACAAAACTCATTGTTCCTTGAATACAGGTCCGACCATAGTACTACATAGTTCTGCACTTTAATGATCAATATAAGAAATGTATTGCTCTTGTAAGAGGATCTGCAAACTGCTTCTTCATCAAGGAGACACTTTGGTCTTCTGAACCATTCTAATCCAGCCAAGTCATGTCTTCTAAGATAATATGAACCAAACAAATGTATCTATGTCTTTAGATTCCAATCTCTAGTCTTGAACTTTGAAGATGAACTATAGTCTGTGACTGCTGACCTCGTGTTATTCAAAGGATTATTTTTTCTGAAATTATGATTATCAGCCTATCTGCATCCTGAAAACTTGTTTATTTCTGGGTCATAGTAAATCCTGTTTCATTACTGCCCCTGAAAGTTGTGATTGTAATATCTTTTGGAAAATCAGCAGTTAATACATAAGAAAGAATGTATAATTAAAGTCGTACAACAAACGAAAAAACAACAAATACAATGTATAGTTAGATTTAAAAGTAGTTTTTATTAAACATTTTTAGCAAAAAGGCAAATATTATATAGAAGTTGTCACTAAACAAACTTAACACCTAATATGCCTAAAGAAATAGAACGATTACAACTCATATCAGAATATGAGATCTTGATCTAGTGTTTACATATTTCATTTTTCACAAAGTATGCATAAACCAGCATCTGCATAAAGAAATATGCTTACCTTTAGATCACATAGAGGTATTTTTGTTCCCTGTCCCTTTGAATGTATAACATAACAAGCTACTCCATAAATATTTTCTATATTTCTCAGAAGCACAAACAACCTAGAAGAATTTCCTGACTTACAGTAGCTCTTATCAGTGTCATGTGGTTTAGCGATGATCTTGTTATTTTCCAAAGTTCATTTGCTCACATCTGAAACCTTTGGGGATTTTCTACAACCTCAGAGGACAAAATGTGGTCCTTCATCTCTGGTTTGAATGGGAATTACAGATATCTAACAGATATCGGGGTATATTTACTAAACTGCGGGTTTGAAAAAGTGGAGATGTTGCCTATAGCAACCATTCAGATTCTAGCTGTCATTTTGTAGAATGTACTAAACAAATGACAGATAGAATCTGATTGGTTGCTATAGGCAACATCTCCACTTTTTCAAACCCGCAGTTTAGTAGATCTAGTCCATCATGTCCTATTGCTTCTGCTGACTAATAAAGTCAATAGTGTCAGGTCAGTTTTTAGCAGGTGCCACATCTACATAATGTCTGGAAAGAGAAGAACATGCTGGGAGGAGACAAAATTGTGTACATGTATATTCCAAGCAATTAAGTTTTTATAATTACCTTTCCTCTTGTGAATTCTATGTGCTGACCTTACATTAAAATAATAGGATATAAGGGAATTCTTGTAATAATGTGTGGAGATTCATGTGTGGAGATTGTATGGGGCTATGTACAGAATATAATTTAATTCTGATGATTTTGTGAACAATGTTGTGTCGTTTGCATTAATGTGCAAAGAGTTGGTTCTGATTTCCAAAGAATTCCAGTTTTTATGAATAATAACATGGTGCTGTTTGCAGAAATAAGCTGTAACCCATAGCAACCATATTCTAACTCTCATTTTGCAACTTAGAAATTACAGCACAAATTAAGCCCTGGTATATGTTTTATCGTCACTTTTATTATTTGGCATGCTCTAACTATATATATATATATATATACATGGATATGTGCATGGTGCCACTAGCAGTGTTCTGTATATTCATAGTGATTCTTAATATGTAATCTAGTATGTGCATCTGTGTGGATATACACAGTACCACTTCTTGGTAATGCTGGAAGTAAGCATCATTAACCATTTTTGTCTATGTCTAGACAATTGCAACAAGTAGCTGGTGTGCCAAAGGGAGTAACCCCCAACTCCAGCAAGATTCACTCCAATGCAGTATTGTGCACAGCGCAGGTCATTTACTGTATACTGTGAGCGCTATTTACTAACATTGCTCATTATACGGCGCTGCGGATGCCTTGTGGCGCCTTATAAATAAATATTAATAATAATAATAATAATAATTGCTCAGAGGTGCAAATTTGCATTAAAACGCAAAAACCGATCAGCTATTTTGACTGTCTAGTGCAAATTAGACAATAAAAGCAAGCGTTTGAATGGTTGGCATGGGTAAGTGCAAATGTTGCACTAAAATGCACAGTTAGTAAATAATTATCTCTGTCTTTCCTATGTTTTCCAAGTGCAATACAGGCATAAAGCAAAAAGAGTGCTTCCACCTTCGGATAACTTATTATATATAGTTACTGGCTTTTACATGTATGTCCCAGTGCAACATTTACTAACTACATTGCTTTGTATTTCTCACTTCCTATTTTTCTATCATGTCGCTTTACCAACAGTCACAGTTGTTTATTTATATTTCCCTGAGATGTCACAAACCTGCTCACTGAGTACAGTTTTATGAACCCTAAGCGATCACTAGGTTGCTCTCTGTATTGTATGGCAGTCATTACAATTCTCTTTGTATTGTATATCAGTCAAAAGAATGCTCTCTGTATTATATGGAGGTCACTAGGTTGCTCTCTGTATTGTATAGCGTGCACTAGGTTGCTCTCTGTATTGCATGGTGGTCACTTGAATGCTCTCATGTATATTAGTCCCTAGAATGCTCTTCGTATTGTATATTGGTTACTAGAATGCTCTCTGTATTGTATATCAGTTACTAGGATGCTGTCTGTATTGTATGGTTGTCACTAGGAGGCAATCTGTATTGTATGGCAAGCACAGGATGCTCTCTGTATGGTATATTTATGACAAATACTGAGCGGTGGGAGATTGACAGTGAATGAAACCCAAGTTAGAATTATCAATCTTACAGTGGCTGGGTTCATGAACTAGCAGCAAATTCCCAGACTCAACTACTATAACATTACTGATAACCCTGGGAACTACCTGATGCTGGATTAAGCTGCACCACTCAGATAACCAATGCTACCCACTGGTGTGCTGACTCTACCTACTTGTGTATGCTCCACCTATCAGTTCAATGCCTCTCCTACTTAGGTCCACCTAACACACCAGTATGTTGCATTGGCCTTGCCTACCATTGATGTGACTAGGGAAAACGGTGTGCTAACACCACCTACTTCTGTGTTGGCACTGCCTAAAGTTGATTTGGTTCCTCCTACACGAGGCCACTTTCAGAAATTTTTTCCACGCAAATTTAAGTTCCTAATCCGCCCCCATCACCTGTCCCTGATATTATTCCACATGCTGAGACTCCTGCAATGAGATATTGTTGTAAACAGTCTAAAATAGTGTCTGGTGTCTTGTGACCAACTTTCTTTGCTTATATAGCAATATGAGATTTCTATTAGAATGCCCTTTCCAATATTAGCCTATTGTGAATAGTATAAAGTCAGTGGTGTTGGATGGAGTCAATATAAGCAGATGTCACATCAAAGACTGGCTGGGGAGGAAACAATAAAAGATGTGTCAATACATTCTACTTTTAGGAAATGGAAAGCATGGCAGTAGAAAAAGAATAAATGAGACCTGTGCTAAGAATAGCGTAGCTCAATGAATATTTCCAGCATATATGTTATAAATGCAACTTTTCCAGTAACTTCTAGGTAGTGACCTACTCTTTTATTCATACATACATTATGGTAGCTGTTCCCGCAATGGTTTGTTGATAACAATTTAGAATTTGGACTAGATATTCTTCCAAACAGTGTGTACCTACAGGTTTTTCCACTGAACCGCAAAACATAAGCGCAAATCTAGTTTAGACCTGGCCTAGATGGTTCACTCAGTACACATTAAAGTAAATTAGTGACTACATTTAGTGGCAAGTATCCTACACTTATATAATCACTAGCAGGGTCACCTGGCATTACGCAGGTCCAATCTGTAATGTGTAGCAGTTTTTATCTATTAGCAAATTATTTGGTAAATAGACCAAAAATGCTATTTAGAAAATAAGATTTGTTGCTTTGTCAAGTTGTCATTATGTCGTGTTGTAGCGAGGTTTCCAGCAGTCAAACAATTGTTTACAACCAAAAAATTATGTTTTCACTATTTGTCACTCTGTCACTTTGTCACGTTGTCACTATGTGATCTAATAGATTACTTTTTCAATACTAAATAACTATGTAACATTTGGCAGCTTTACTTTGAGAGCTGTGGAAGAAAGCCGCCACCAAACAAAGAAACATATATATATACAGAAAGATAAAGCTACAAATTACCCTGTTGCTAGCCTTTTGGGATGAAATGGGTGTTATATTAGGTGTGCGTGGCATGGAAGTGCTTGCATCCTTACCTTGTACAGACACTCAAGTTGCCCATTCTTTCTGGTGCTCACAAAAATGGCTAGTTTGGCTATTTTTACTTATACTGTATACTATCCAAATTCAATATAAATTTTCATACAATTCTAATACTATTTTTTTTTTAGAAAATAAAAGCAACAGCCCTAGAAGGAGTACAGGCGATTATTGATATTTCTGAATCTGTGTTTTGCACTGAGATTTATGCTGCAGAAAAATTAAATTACACATAAATGAGAAAAAGAGAAGGGGCCTGATTCATTAAGGATCTGAAATAAGAAGTTTCTCAAGTTAAGATCCTTAATGAATCAAGCCCAAGAAATGTGTGTGCAAGAGGCGCTCACAGGTTACATTTCCATAAGATATAACCATAAATTCTACTGGTATACATTAAAACTTAATTTCACAAAAGTATTCGCCCTTCGGCGAACAAACTGCTTTCTGTTACAGCCTTAACTATATAATGAGACGACCAGCAGCACACATGGTGCGTGTAACACTGACACGTTACCAATACACACCATGCGTTAGGGCTTCAGAGAACCAGAGTGAGGAAGAGGCGTGACAGGCAGGATGTCCAGCTTAGCTAGTGAGTCCTGACCCTTTCCACCATGTAACTGACCAATGAGGAACTGGGAGACAAAATGGAAGGGAAGAGGAATGAAACATTGGGCGGCTGCAGGAACCCCTTCAGCCATTTTAAGAACTTTTTTTTCAACAGAACTCTGTGACAACCAAATAACATTGATACACTGCTACGTTTGGACAATAATGTGTATAGAATTTAGTGTAAAAGTGCATTATGCTGATAGGATTTAAGGTGATAACTACTAACTGTATCCACATACTCATATTTCCAAACATTAATTGTCACGGGCACTAGGAGTCTTTACCCAGGGATCACCAGGTGATAAGCTTACCAGAGCAGTATAGATGGTAATATGGTACTCTGGTAGCGGGGTGATCACAGAACAGGAGACAGCAGATGATAGAGATGCTCGGGAAAGTCTATGACTAGCAGCACTGGTAATATATATGTAGTAATACACGAGGAACTGAATGGACAAAGGACACGTGAGGGTAGTCAGTGGTCTGCGGTAGCAAGTTGTACCACTGCTATAGTGAGGAGGAATGTCCAACAGAAACGAGGAGGTGATGAGAGTCAGCGGTCTGCGTTTAGCAAGTTGTACCGCTGTCTGGGTGAAGGGATGGAATCCAGGTGAAGGTATCCGGGGAGTCAGTGGTCTGCGTTAGCAAGTTGTACCACTGCTATGTGAGAGGACACTGGAACAGGTGACACAGGAAACAGGGATCAGTGGTCTGCCTCTAGCAAGTTGTACCACTGAATATATATGTGAGGAGGAGCACGGGGAGAGACTGCAATACAGAGGATACACGGGCACCTTGAACTTGATCCACAATGACATGCACAATATAGTAATGACTGAACAGCACTGCAATAATACAAAGTCACAGAAACTATCCGGGCAAAAGATAACACAGTCAATGATGGCAATAGTCTCAGCGGATAGTAAGCTCCAGAGGAGAACAACTCAGTCCAGCAAGATATGCAATACACCAGCACAGTCAATGAGAAGTATGCATACCGTGGTTCAGGAGCAGGCTGTCAGACAGGAGTGCAGAGATACCTGAACGGCTGGAGGCCGGCAGGATGCGAAGTCCCGGGAGGGTGAAGCGGTAATCAAGTAGGTGCAGCGCACAGGTAGGTAGACCAGCAGGGAAACAAATACTCAGGAAGCAGCAGTATGTAGAACTGGACTCCTGGAGGACCCTGAAGAGTAGCGATGGTCTAGACGAGATGAAAGCAGTGAGGCGTAGATCCGATGCAGACTGGCGAGTAGACACCAGCAGGAACACTGAGAAGCACGGAGAGCGGATCAGCTGCTGCAGACACGAGTAGAACTGAGGAGTAGCAGCCAGCAGGACTCTGCAGGTACACGGAGGTAGCGGATAGAAATCAGCAGGTGCAGTCACGATGAAACACGGGAGAGTAGAGCTGAGCTGGAACTGTTGAGCACGGAGAGCAGCGGATAGGAATCAGCTGTTGCAGTCTCGAGGAAACACAGGAGAGTTGAGATGAGCTGAAGACTGTAGTGCACGGAGGCAGCGGATAGGAATCAGCTAAACAGTCACGATGAAACACAGGAGTGTTGAGGTGAGCTGAAGACTGTAGTGCACAGAGGCAGCGGATAGGAATCAGCTAAACAGTCACGATGAACCACAGGAGCGTGGAAGTGGTCTGGAAACCACAGGAGAGTTGAAGTGGTCTGAAGACTGTAGTGCACGGAGGCAGCGGATAGGAATCAGCTAAACAGTCACGATGAAACACAGGAGCGTGGAAGTGGTCTGGAAACCACAGGAGAGTTGAAGTGGTCTGAAGACTGTAGTGCACGGAGGCAGCGGATAGGAATCAGCTAACAGTCCTGATGAAACACAGGAGGGTTGAAGTGGTCTGAAGACTGTAGTGCACGGAGGCAGCGGATAGGAATCAGCTAAACAGTCACGATGAAACACAGGAGGGTTGAAGTGGTCTGGAAACCACAGGAGAGTTGAAATGGTCTGAAGACTGTAGTGCACGGAGGCAGCGGATAGGAATCAGCTAAACAGTCACGATGAAACACAGGAGTGTTGAGGTGAGCTGAAGACTGTAGTGCACAGAGGCAGCGGATAGGAATCAGCTAAACAGTCACGATGAACCACAGGAGCGTGGAAGTGGTCTGGAAACCACAGGAGAGTTGAAGTGGTCTGAAGACTGTAGTGCACGGACGCAGCGGATAGGAATCAGCTAAACAGTCACGATGAACCACAGGAGCGTGGAAGTGGTCTGGAAACCACAGGAGAGTTGAAGTGGTCTGAAGACTGTAGTGCACGGAGGCAGCGGATAGGAATCAGCTAACAGTCCTGATGAAACACAGGAGGGTTGAAGTGGTCTGAAGACTGTAGTGCACGGAGGCAGCGGATAGGAATCAGCTAAACAGTCACGATGAAACACAGGAGGGTTGAAGTGGTCTGGAAACCACAGGAGAGTTGAAATGGTCTGAAGACTGTAGTGCACGGAGGCAGCGGATAGGAATCAGCTAACAGTCACGATGAAACACAGGAGCGTGGAAGTGGTCTGGAAACCACAGGAGAGTTGAAGTGGTCTGGAAACCACAGGAATCAGCAGCGCTGAATACACGAGGAAACACAGGAACACCTTCAGAGGCTCATGGGGAATGAGACTCCAAGATCAGGCAACGAGGTATGGAACTCAGGTGCTTTAAATAGGGAGTGTTGCCTGATCAGCCAATTAACTAAAGGAACAGGTACTGAAGGTTTGAAAGGGCTGCGCATGCGCAGACCCTCAGGATGGTGGACGACCACGGTTCCTAAATATACGGGAAGAAGCACTCACAGGCTGGTGAGTGACAGTACCCCCCCTTTTAAAGGTGGGCACAGAACACCTGGAACCGGGCTTGTCCGGATTTTTGGAATAAAACTTCTTAAGAAGAGCTGGAGCGTTGAGATCTTCAGCTTTGATCCATGAACGCTCCTCAGGACCAAAGCCCTTCCAATGAACGAGGAAACGGAGAACTCCTCGCGAAATTTTTGCGTCCAATACATGAGTAATCTCGAAATCTTCCTCCTGATGAACTTGAACTGTCTGAGGTGCTGAAGGAGGAGCCGAGAAACGGTTGATGATGAGAGGTTTGAGCAAGGACACATGGAAGGCGTTGGAAATACGAAGGTTCTTAGGAAGTAGAAGTTTGAAACAAACTGGATTTATCACTTGAATGATCCTATATGGACCAATAAAACGGGGAGCGAATTTCATAGATGGGACCTTCAAACGAATATTTTTGGTAGATAACCAGACACGATCTCCAATTTTTAGTGGTGGAATAGCCCGCCTCTTCTTATCTGCAAAAGACTTATATTTGGCAGATGTCTTCTTTAAACAGGTTTTGACCTGAGACCAAATATTTTTGAAGGTCTGACAAACAGTCTCTACAGCAGGAACTTGGGTGGGAGGGAGGGCAGGAAATTCCGAAAAAGACGGATGGTGACCGTAAACCACTAAGAATGGAGTTTTGGAAGATGACTCATGAGATCCCTCTTCAACGTCCGAGGACGTCACGAACGCCCGATGAGGAGGAAGGCGTTCGGACTGAACCTTATCGCACAGATCCGTAGATGAAGGATCCTGTGGAGGAGGACCTGGTGGAATAGACGACTGCTGTCTTTTGAATGGAACCACTTGAGAGAGACAACTATGATGACATTCAGCTCCCCAAGACGTAACTTGAGAAGAGTGCCAATCAATCTGGGGAGAGTGACGTTGAAGCCATGGAAGGCCTAATACAATCGGACTTGTAGTTACAGGAAGAATTAGAAATGAAATCTCTTCATGGTGTAGCACACCAATCTGAAGCGTTACTGGAGACGTACTCTGGGTGATGAGACCATTGACGAGACGTGATCCATCTATAGCAGTCACAGTAATAGGTGTCTTTAAAGTAATCACTGGTAGGGACCATTGATTCACGAGGGATTCAGAAATAAAGTTTCCCGCAGCTCCAGAGTCAATAAGTGCTTGGGACTTAAAGGATTTGGTAGCAAAGGAAACGGAAACATCAAAAGCGCAGACTTTTAATTTCGTAGAACAAGGAGCGGACTCCAGGAACCCTAACCTTATCTCCCCAGTATTGGTTAGAGCCCGGCATTTCCTGGGACATGAATTGAGCATATGCGTGGAATCAGCACAATAGATACAAAGTCTATTTTTTACTCTTCGGTCCCTCTCCTCTAAAGTTAATTTGGAGCGACCTATCTCCATGGGTATCACCGGAGATGAAGCTGGGTGAAATTGAGGTACCGAGCGAAGAGGCGCTTTGAAAGAAGTTACTTTTTCAGAATCATTCTCAC
This sequence comes from Mixophyes fleayi, assembly GCF_038048845.1. Taxonomy (NCBI): domain Eukaryota; kingdom Metazoa; phylum Chordata; class Amphibia; order Anura; family Limnodynastidae; genus Mixophyes; species Mixophyes fleayi. The sequence continues at coordinate 277,251,232 of NC_134403.1, forward strand.
GAAACCTCATGTCCACACGAAGGCAAAGGAAAATCAAATCATCCAAAGAGGAGGGTACTTCTTGTGAAGTCAGTGCGTTTTTAATTTTATCGGAGAGCCCCTGCCAGAAGGCGGCAATTAACGCTTCAGTGTTCCACTGAAGTTCAGAGGCTAGAATCCTAAATTGAATGACGTACTGGCCTACTGTACGAGAACCCTGACGTAGACGGAGGATGCTGGAAGCAGCGGAGATGACACGACCTGGTTCATCGAATACACTTCGGAACGTGGAAATAAATTTGGCACTATCCTGTAATAATGGGTCATTCCTCTCCCACAGAGGGGAAGCCCATGCGAGAGCTTGTCCAGAAAACAATGAAATAAGATAGGCCACTCTGGAACGATGGGTAGAAAAATTTTGAGGTTGAAGCTCAAAATGAACAGAGCATTGAGTAAGAAAACCCCTACATGTTTTGGGGTCTCCATCGTATTTTGACGGAGTAGGCAGGTGAAGCGTGGAAGCCGTAGACAACTGGGATGGCACTGGGGAAACGGAGGAAAGCACAGGAGCTTCAACATTAGCTGTAACGGTCTGTCCAGATGTTCCTTGGGAAGCTAACGACTGGTAACATTGAAGTAACAGCTGTTGGCGAGCATCCTGTTGCTCCACACGGGTGACCAGATGCTGCAGCATCTCTTTGGCTGTAGGTTCCGTATCTGGGTCTGTCATGGCCTGATCTTACTGTCACGGGCACTAGGAGTCTTTGTCAAGAATATGACAAAGAGTTCAAGGTATTGACTTGGCCTCCAAATTCCCCAGATCTTAATCCGATTGAACTTCTGTGGGATGTGCTGGGAAACCAACTCCGAGCCATGGAGGCCCCATCTCACAACTTACAGGACTTAAAGCATCTGCTGCTAATGACTTGATGTCAGATACCACACAACACCTTCAGAGATCTTGTGGAGTCCATGTCTTGACATGCGGGAGTTGGTTTGGCGGCACGAGGGGGACCTACACAATATTATGCAGGTGGTTTTAATGTTGTGGCTGATCAGTGCACGTTATAGAAATCTTAACTGTACTTTCCCTTTGTACAATGCCAATTGAGTCAGGAGTATATGCAAGACTTTTTGTATCTAAGTTAGTGCATATTGCTCTACTACAACCTTGATAGTCCTCATTAAAATAAAATGGAGAAGTAACTTTGTTCCTTATTAGTCATGTCTACTATGTGCTGATGTTTGAACTGATTCATATTCATAAGTCGTTACAGGGGGAAGTACAACTTCTCTATGAAAAAAGAACATAATCTACTTCTGGATGTATTGGTATTTGGAATAACTCATACTTTGTAATCTCTCTATTTATTCAGCTGCAGCATCTTAACTTTGTCATAGGCAAAGTCATATCGCCAACATTCCTGATTGAAAAATATGGATGCACACAAACTATGCCCCAACCAACGTACATTATACCCATTTTGGATGATACCACACCCCTTTCCAAATAGGTCACGTCCATTTGATTGGCTTGATAAAATGATTGCGGTATTAATATGTGTGCAGCTTTGAAGAAATAGGAAAAAAAGAGATAATGGGCCTGATTCATTAAGGGAAAGTAAAGCAAAAAAAAATGTTCAACTTTGCACCTTGGCAAAACCAAGTTGCATTGGAGAGGGATGTAAATTTAAATCATGATGGCAGATTTATTTTGGTGTAGGGCATGTCCTAGATCAACTTTAAATTCCAATGTACAAATAAGCTATCAAGTATTTGTGTTACATGAAAAAATAGACAGTATTTAACTTATGTGCAAAATAAAAAGCTAATATGCATTGTAACATGGTTTTTGTCCAGGAGAAAACTTTTTTTGCCTTACTTTCCTTAATCAATCAGGCACAATATGTCTGAAAATACTAAGTTATAACCACTCCTCACTAATGGGTATGAGCTGTTTTGAAGTTTTTAAAGGGCAAGTAGAACTCAAAATGTACATTTTCAGAAATCAACCATAAAGGTAAAATACATTAAGGGCTAGATTTACTAAGCTGCGGGTTTGAAAAAGTGGAGATGTTGCCAATAGCAACCATTCAGATTCTAGCTGTCATTTTGTAGAACGTACTAAATAAATGAAAGCTAGAATCTGATTGGTTGCTATAGGCAACATCCCCACTTTTGCAAAACCGCAGCTTAGTAAATCTAGCCCCAAGTGTTAACCTCATATTTAACTGCAGCTTTGTTAAAAAGTCCCTATTCCTCTAGAGACAACTTAAGATTCATCCACATCTTTAGGACAGATTCCTAATAGGATCTGGTATATGCCAAAAAGCTATACTGCAGTAATTTAAGCTATTATTACTGCCCCTGCCCCTGTGTTTGAACCATCTCTTCATTTCTGAAAGATAAATTTCCCAAGCTATCAGTCATACTATTGTGTCTGCTCTGTTAGAGGTGCATCACCCTCCTATCATGACTTACTTATTTAAGTATATCCATTCTAGTTATTTCATATACTGTATATTATCATTCTAGCCTTTGGCATATATTAATGGTGAACAATGACTTTATTTGCTATATGACTGGATATTTTGAACAGGTAACTCAGATGCCCTTTACCAAAAATTCCAACATGACTGTTATTTTACATGACACATGTACCTTGTGAATGTCTTATGGCGTCGTGCTGTGTAATATAAACTTATTTGGATATATTCTGGTCTGCCCGAGTTCAATCCCACAGAGGGTAACCACTGTCCAAGCTAAGGTTGCTTTCCTCACAACCCCCTTGTTCTCTCCAGCCCCATTTCTCCCCAGTCCTTCTACCTCCTTGTTCTCTCCAGAGCCCTCTCCCCCCACCCCCTTTTCTCTAGCCACCTGTTTTTTCCAGCCATATCTACAGTTTTCTCCAGCTCCCTCTCCTCATTTTCTCTAGCCCCTCCCCATTTTTTCTCGTCCCCTCTCAACCATTTTCTCCAGCTACATCTCCCTTGTTCTCTCCAGCCATATCTCTTCCCAGTCTCTCTAATGTAATGTAATTACCGTTTCTTCTTTTCTCTTCTTGTCTGCTTCTCCTTTGCTTTCTTTCTGAATTCCAATCTTCTCCCAGCTCCTCTCCACTATACACACACACATACACAATAGCAGGTCTTTTGTGGTATTCTCGGTATGCACTGCTCAGTACATACTAAAAGTGGTCCAAAGGACAACCAGTGAATCGGTGACAGGGTCATGGGGCGCCCGAGGCTCATTGATGCGCTTGGGGAGCGAAGGCTAGACCATTTGGTCCAATTCTACAGAAGAGCTACTGTAGCACAAATTGCTGAAAAAGTTAATGCTGGCTATGATAGAAAGGTGGCAGAACACACAGTGCATCACAGCTTCCACTGTACATGCAGACTTGTCCGAATGCCCATGCTGGTCCCTGTCCACCACCGAAAAGCGCCTACAATGGGCACGTGGAAGGCCGGGTGCATGTCCATTGTTTACCTAGTGAAGAGATGGCACCAGGTTGCACTATGGGAAGAAGGCAAGCCGGCGAAGGCAGTGGGCATTGTTCTGCTGGGAAAATTGGCATTCATGTGGATGTTACTTTACACAAACATTATTGCAGACCAAGTGCACCCCTTCATGGCAATGGTATTCCCTGATGGCAGTGGTCTCTTCAGCAGTACAATGAGCTCTGCCAAACTGCAAAAACTGGAATGGTTTGAGGGAAATAATAAAGAGTGCAAATTCCCCAGATCTCAATCCGATCGTGCATCTGTGCAATGCCTGGAAAAACAAGTTCGAGCCATGAAGGGCACCTAGCAACTTACATGACAAGGATCTTCTGCTAACGTCTTGGTGCAATATACCATAAGTCACTTTCAGAAGTCTTGTGAAGTCCATGCCTCGACGGATCAGAGCTGTTTTAGAGGCACAAGGGGGACCTACACAATATTAAGCAGGCTGTGGCTGATTGGTGTCTAAACTGTATATTGCAGTGATAACTGTCTTTTGTTATTGAAGCTTATTGTGGAGATAAAAAATATATATCACCCACATTTAACAAAAAGAATAATGCATAGGCAGCTTACCAGTGGCCTAAAGTGGTAATAGTATCCAGTAACTAATCACTTTTCTAGGACAGTCTAAGTCATTCTGTACATGTGCAATAACTTTGGCCTTACAGTTCCATTAGTTACAAAGAAAAAAAACCCCAAAGTATTAAAACAAACGAAAAGACACATATACTACATTATATTTAATATATAGCTTTTATTATATATTTTTTTACATGAATTAATAAATTACTTAATTCATTTTAATAATTAAACATTAAATTGTACAACTTAAAAAAAAATGTGTGATTATAAGAATAAATCATTTTTTAATATTTTTGTTCTGCTAACGCAATCTTTAGATTCTTAGATCACTGTTAAATAGGATTCCTCATACAGAACTGGGTGACACGCACATTCACCAGCGATGGGGCTCTTTTGATAATAATAAGTTTGTAAACTGATGTTAAAAACTGCCTTATACTTTGGATAACTTATTCAGCCCAGGTGACTGCAGTTAGAAAACAAGTGTAAAAAGTAGAGATGAGCGCACTCGGATTTCCTGAATCCGAGCCCACCCGAACGTTGCCGATCCGAGTCGGATCCGAGACAGATCGGGGTATTGGCGCCAAATGAAAACTTGAAAGCGAGGCTCCGAGTCATAATCCCGTTGTCGGATCTCGCGATACTCGGAACCTATAAATTCCCCGCTAGTCGCCGCCATCTTCACTCGGGCATTGATCAGGGTAGAGGGAGGGTGTGTTAGGTGGTCCTCTGTTCTGGTAGATCTCGTGCTGTGCTGTTTAGTTCTGTGCTGTGCTGTGCTGTGCTGTTCTGTGCTGTGCTGTGATGTGTTCTCTTCTGCAGTATCAGTCCAGTGGTGCTGTGTGCTGTGCTCTGTTAATTTTGAGTTCAGTGGTGCTGCTGGGTCCTGTGCTGTGTCCTGTTCAGTCCAGTCGTGCTGTGTCCTGTGGTCTGTGCATCTAAGGGCATAGTTATTTCCCCATTATTCCCAAGTGTTTAAAAAATAAAAAAAAAGTTATAAAAAAAAATACAAAAAAATAATTACATTTTTTTTTAATTACAACAAAATTTGCCAAACCAATCCTGCAGTATAAGCCCATTGGTACTGCAATATTACCAAGTTCACACATTCAGCAGTAAAAGTCCAGTGGTACTGCTGCAATATTACAAAGTTCACACATTCTGCAGCATCAGTCCACTGGTGCTGTGTGCTGTGCTCTGTCAATTTTGAGTTCAGTGGTGCTGCTGGGTCCTGTGTGCTGTGCCCTGTTCAGTCCAGTGGTCCTGTGTCCCGTGCTCTGTGCTTCTAGGGGCATAGTTATTTCCCCAATATTCCCAAGTGTTTAAAAAATTTAAAAAAAGTTAATAAAAAAAATATACAAAAAACTAATTAAATTTTTTTTTAATTACAACAAAATTTGCCAAACCAATCCTGCAGTATAAGCCCATTGGTACTGCAATATTACCAAGTTCACACATTCAGCAGTAAAAGTGCACTCCTCTACGCAGTCCAGATACATTTATTGGTGCAAATCATACAAGTTCAGGGTTTTTAAATTATATTGTGGTGACCCACTCCTCTACGCAGTCCAGGTACATTTTTTGGTGCAATTAAGACCAGTGGATGGTTCTCTTATTTTATTGTGGTGACCCACTCCTCTACGCAGTCCAGATACATTTATTGGTGCGAATCATACAAGTTCAGGGTTTTTAAATTATATTGTGGTGACCCACTCCTCTACGCAGTCCAGGTACATTTTATGGTGCGATTAAGACCAGTTGATGGTTTTCCTATTATATTGTGGTGACCCACTCCTCTACGCAGTCCAGGTACATTTTTTGGTGCGATTAAGACCAGTTGATGGTTTTCTTATTATATTGTGGGGACCACTCCACTACGCAGTCCAGAAAGATACCTCGTTGCAACGTTTTGGACTAATAACTATATTGTGAGGTGTTCAGAATACACTGTAAATTAGTGGAAATGCTTGTTAATGAATGTTATTGAGGTTAATAATAGCGTAGGAGTGAAAATAAGCCCAAAAACTTGATTTTTGAACTTTTTATGCTTTTTTTAAAAAAAAAATTTAATCCAAAACCTTAAATCCGAACCAAAACCTTTCGGCAGGTGTTTTGCGAAACAAATCCGAACCCAAAACATTGCGAAAATCCGAATCCAAAACACAAAACACGAGACACCAAAAGTCGCCGGTGCACATCCCTAGTAAAAAGAAGTAGTAGAGTATTTTCTCAAAGTAAAAAGGAGGTGGGTTAGCAGGTTAACTTCTATTTGTGTGGACAGCAAAGACACGCAGGAACCTAGATCAATTATCTGGATGTCTGCACTATTTTCAGAGTCTACTTTTTGTGTCTCTTTACAAGGTTCTTGTCTGAAAAGCAAATAATATATGTGTAGTCAGTAAAGTAATTAAAAGGTAAATATTTTGGGGGACGTGGCTTGGAATAGCATTGAGTAGGACGTCTTTCTCCTACTCTCCTCCACCATTCAAGTAAACATCCTAAATCTGCTGGTTCCCGTTGCCCAAGTTCTCCCTGATACACAAGGAGGGCAAGCTATATGCTGCAGACCACCTGTGGAGAAACTAAATAAGGAAGAAGTGTCGGTTGCGCGACCTTACTGGCGGCTGCTGAAAGGGGCCTACAGCAACTCTCAGACCGGGGACTAAATTTGAGCAGCAACCTGGCGGTGGAAGGTCCAGCTGCGCAGAGATCACCGGAGTAAATACCAGCTGTGGGGAGATGGGATCGGAGGTTCAGTGATTTTTAATATACCCCCTCCATTGACGCGTATATTACCTGGAAGGCGCTGATAACACGCAGTCATGACTTGCACTGCTTTACTATCATTCCTTGCAGAGAGGTAAAGAAAAGAAAATAAACTACCTACCTTCTCAGGCTGGCTCGGGAGGTATCTGTGATTGGAGACTGTCCCGGGTGGGTGCTTCGTTTTGCAGGCTCTGCTGGTGGGGCCGCTGCCATCTTGCTTCTGTGTGCTCTACTGTCACGGGCTGAGCTCGAGGTGAAGGACTCGGTGAAATAGCTTAAAAGATCCTAGAGTGCCCTTGAGCAGCATCTATTTGGTGAACAGTGAGTAGAGGTACCTTAGCTAAGTTCCCTATCCTCAGTTAGACACTGGCTAACTGTTGAGCTCACAGCACTTGTCATATTCTTGTGACCAAGAGGTCAGACAAACATAAGCAGTCGTTGTAAAAATAAATAAAAAAAAAAAAAGTTTTCATAAGTGACATCTTTCCATAACATCTGCCCACCTTTGTTATGGAAACCTAATTTAACCGTCTTAGTAATTTATTTGGGCTACTGTGGAGCTGAAATAACTTGAGAAACATAATTGCTGGGCTGATCTAATGGATATTGCCTTGGACTCCGCTTCCTCACTTGTCTAACAATGGGGAAGCATGGGCATACACCTGCGACTAGACTTGAGTGCTTTGCCCGCCGGTCTTCTTCCACCCCAGCTGGGGAGGCCCAGGCTCTACCAATTAACTCCAAATCCCCTTCTGATGCTATCCAACAAAATTAAGTAGATTCACTGTCTATTCAACAGGTGTTATCCGCTATTACAGCCTCAGAAATAAGGGTCACTGATAAAATTGGTGAAGTTCAAGCTAATATTACCTTGATGAGGCATGAATTGCAAAAAATACGAGAAAAAGGTTGGTAATACAGAAAATCGTATCTCTACTTTTGAAGATGCATCGGCACTGGTGAAAGGGGAGTTGCAGAGACTTGCTACACAAGATTCCCAGCCTGAGACAAAGGAATCTCCTCTTTGTGGGTCTGCCGGAACATGCAGAAGGATCAGCTCTGGAACAATTCTTGGAAACATGGCTGATTGAGCAGTTCTTAAGAGAAGCCTTTTCACCCCAATTTGCAGTAGAGAGTGCATCTCTTACCACCTCAAGCACCTCCACCTGGTTCACCATCAAGGACTTTTATAGCAAAACTTCTTCATTTCAGGGATAGCGAAGCAGTCCTCAGATTGATTCGTCAGAAGGGCCCTCTGAAATTTGACAACACCAACATCTCAGTATTTCCAGACTTTGTGTTAGATGTCCAGAAATCCAGAGCTTAATTCAGTTCAGTTAAACAAAAATAAAGAGCGTTAAACCTGCTATATTCTATGATGTTCCTGGCTAGGCTTCAAGTGGAGGTACAGGGCATCACTTTTCTCCACACCACAGGAGGCAATGGCGTGGCTGGGCAGACATCCACTGAAGAGAGAAAGATATGTGCCTTAAATGTTTGTAATGGAAATCGAGGTTTTGTCTTACAGGTCTGGCGGCGGAGGACCAGCTACTATCTTATTCATAGGAGGGTTCATGCTAGGTATAGCTAGGACTGTACAGCTCCCTCGTTTCATAGTTCCTTGGAAGGGATTTTTCCATAATTCCTCAGTTGTAGAGTAATATTGTTTAAGGGGTTCGTTTAGTGTTAAAGTATACCTTAGTTAGTTTGATGGGAGTATACTGGATGGGGGTGGGGTTGTTAGTTGGTCCTTCGTTTCTAACCTTTATTCTCCTGTCCAAACAATGTTACATTTGGAAAGTACTCAACTTAGTTTAACTTGTATTTTTGTTGTTTTCACCACAATGCATTTATATTTACTTATGTCTCAGGTAGTTGATCATTCTTCAATGTGTATGGAATGGTTCTCCATCAGTGGGTGGGTGGGCATATCATTCTACGCATACTGCTAACTCCAGAGGAGTTTCTTAGTCAGGAAATCTCTAACATTTACAATAGAACTTGTGGAAATTGATCTTTATGGCAGATATGTGTTCCTTAGGACAGTTATTAACTTTTCTCCGCTTGTCATCTTGGCAATTTATATTCCACCATCATACAACAGTGATGTTTTGTGTAATGCTTCCTCTTTCATGGCTTTATCTCCGGCCACCCCAGTGGTGTGTCTGGGAGACTTTAATAATTACCTTCATACTGTGTTAGATACTTGACGAGAGTCAAATATACACCTTTATGGTAGTACCACTCCTTTCTCTCGCTTAGTGGAAGAGATGGACCTAGATGATGTGTGGAGATATAGAAATCCTGACAAACATCAATTCTTATGTCACTCTACCAGCTATCATACTCTGTCCAGAACAGATTTGATTTTACCCTCCCTGTCTTTATCTCCATATGTTACCTCTATTGAATATTTGTCCAGGGGTATTTCGGATCACTCTCCAGTCCTTGTCTGCATTGACCTGACAAATGATAGAGGAGTGAGATTTTGAAAGCTAAACCCACTTTGGTTGGATACTATGGGTACTGAGGTGAGTCTTATCATCCACGGATGTTCTTTGGGATGCATTTAAGGCCTTCTTGAGAGAAACCCTGATTAAAAATATCTCTGACACTAAGAATTCAAATAGAAAAATAGAGTCTGAGTTGGAACAACGTTGCAGGGATTTGGAGTGTCTGTACATTAGCTCACATACACTTGAGGATCGTCTCCAATGGTCGAAGGCTCAGGTAGAATGGAGAGATTATCTCTTTGACAAGTCGAAACGCCGCCTTCTATTCTCACAACACCGTCAATACTCGGAAGCGGATATGGGTGGAAGCTACTTAGCATGCCTTGCAAGGAAATAACAGTCCAGTAGAATTATCCCAGCAATTTATAATAACCAACAGGTAAATTTTTTTAGGGGGGGTGAAATTGTCGATACATTTTTCTAATATTATAAGGAGGTTTATACCCCTAGGGTACAGTACTCACGCACTCAATTAACTGAGTATTTAGACTCCATTAAACTCCTGTGTCTCTCTCAGGATTTGGCTTCCCTTTTGAATGCGCCTCTCACAGTTGAGGAAATAGGTACTGCCAAATCCTCGTTCCCTAACCAAAAGGCTCAGGGAATTGATGGCCTTCCTATAGAGATATATAAGAAATTTAAAAACTTTTTTGTTCCGCAATTACTAGAGGCGTTTAATGGTTTGTTTGACTTGGGTTCATTACCGTCATCAATGTCAGAGGCGCTGATAATGGTCTTGCTGAAGCCGGGGAAAGATCCTCTATGTCCCGAATCTTATAGACCCATTTCCCTCCTCTGTACTGATATTAAAATATTGACTAAAATTCTTGCCTCCAGCCTAAAAGCTGGTGCTTGTAGTACTACAACCGCCAGCATGCCAAGACACTTAATGGCAGCCTGGGCATGCTGGGACCTGTAGTGCACCAGTTACAAAATTATTATTTTTCACCATTTAATCTTTATTTTTTTTTATTACCCCCGCACCCACCCCAGGGCTGTGTGAAGAGTCCTATCACTTTCAACACTGGTCTGGGCACATCGGGAGATGAGGACACACCCTTTATCTTTAACAAGTTTTAAGTTTAACCTTAATACACCTTTTCTTTACATTAATCAAACATACACATTCAATTTTTAAATATTTTTTTTATTAAAATTATTGTAACAAACATCGCAGAATACAAATGTTGTCATTTTTCTATAGCAAATTAAGTAAATATTGTATGTTTTTTGTTTATTTAATTTGCTTTATATATATTTTTTTCATTGTTCTTTTTGAATTTGTTTCAGAATAACCTGGGGTGGTGGAAGTGGACTGGAGGTTAATCTGGATTGGGGTCTGAAACTGGGACTGGGGGGATGTGAACTTGAAATGTGGGGGATCTCTTTATCAGCTGGAAAAAAAATGACAATTAAAATATTTACTTTACTAATTTTATAAAACATATCCTAGATCTATGATTGTAATAAGTTCACACATTTTCCAAGCTCAGCAGAGTTGATACATGAAGTGAAATACTCGGCAAAGGTTCATGGTATGATGAATACAGCAGTAGCCAGAGGAATAGAACTTTTATGAGGCACATGCAGATACATATTGTGTATGGGGGTTGCCTGTTGTCCCAAAAAATTATTAGGCCCATGATGCCAGACACCAGTGGATTGGCAAACCTTTACTAGGTCTAGAGTAAATCAAATTTGGGAAAGAAGGCTTTCTGAGGACAACACTTCAGAGGGCAAGCACCTGTGGCTCCTCCTCTGAATTGCTGGGGAAAACAGAGAACAGAATGACCCAGGATTTCAGCTTCCTCCTCCTTAGGCTCCTCCCAAGCACCCTGATTAAGGCGGCATAGGTGATCTGTTGAAATAAATATGACACATTAATTTATATATAAATATTATCTGTCACACACATACATAGAAACATCCAGATAATGTTAGGTTGCAATATGAAATATCACTACCACACATGGACCATCATTGAACAAATAAACACACCATCTTCACCACTTTCAAATGGACTTGACATGGGAGGTTTATATTAATCACATACTGATTCAGAAATATCACTATTCAATAGCAGGCTTTGCACTCTGTCCAATGAAGGTCATTACAATCCACATTGCTTTGTAACAGGCCAAAGATAATATTAATGATATTTTTAAATATAATAGAGAACTTACGCCTATCAATCTAAGCCCTCAAATAGGCGAGGAACTTAGGCTGTCTTCTCCACAGATCGCTCCACCGCCGTTGGAGTTGGACTATAGTCGTAATTTGTCCTCATTTATGGCGTATAGAGCCGCAATTTGAAAGAAACGATCCATTGTTGCTGTCAGTACCCGCAGCTCGGCACTGGAGAACATGGCAGCATGTTTGCAAGTCAATAAAACTTTTCAACATGCTGCACACTGATTGGTTCTCAGTCCACACATGGGCGTAGGCACGTCAATCGCAAATCCCTTCAATGCCATATGTAACATGTTTGACACACCTGTCAATTACTCACAATAATCAACCGTTTCCAGGCAATTAGGGGTGTGACAATGCCTAGCCACTCATACATAGGCAATTGTAGGAGAACGCACCTGCATACCCTAAATCAGAGCTGTAGAGACAATCGCTCAGTCCTGCCATTTTGTGATTCAGCACTTCAGAGTACAGAGGGGCTAAATTATTTTGAGTGATTTTTCATCCTTCACTTAGACTTCCACTTGGATATTATTGGTGAGTACAAGGCCTGACCATTTAAGTATTGTTAGCAATGAAGTCTTTTTACTCCTGTTTGATCAAGAACAGCCAGGTCCAAGTCAGCTTCCTAAATCCTCTACTTCAGCCTCAAAGCATAGGCAGCCAAAACTCTCAGCTCGTGAAGTCAAGCAGCTCTCCACCCTAGCAAAATCATGTACACGGGGGGAAAAAAACACCAGGCAGGTGAATGCCGTGGATCCAATTCGTAGAACGGTGATTGATGTAAAAAAACAGTAATTTTTTTTGTGTGGACCACTAATTCATATACTGTCCTCTGCATAGCTAGTACAGGTCTATTTAAATTGTAATTACCCTAAAATCATTGTCAAAGGTATGAATGACCAACATTTGTACTTACTTTTAAAACTTTGATATTATCACTCCTACTATGCCACCTTGTTTTAGAAGTCTTCTAATGAAGTATTAGCACTGTCTAGCTTGATGTTATTAGTCTTTCACGTCTGGGACAAAGACATTTCTATCTGTATGTACGTCTGCACAAGTCTTGAATAAATGTTATTTTAGACATTGGAACATTCTTATCTTTCAGCATTTTACACAGGTGGCAAGGCTATAAGCATTGCCTGAAGGACAAAATAAGAGACCACCGCAGGCATGCTCAGGCGATAGGTGGTGGTCCCCAGCCAAATTAGACCTCAATCCCTTGGCATTGGCCAGCATTGACGAGCAGTTGGTGCAAGTGGTGGGCAGGATTGACACCAGAGCTAGCCAACCCCTAACAACACCACTCACAGGTACATTTAACATAAGAATACATGGCTAAAATAAATGTCATATTTTTCCTTTACAGAAGTAAAACCACACCCGAAAACAATATATGGCTGTGTTTTTTTTTTTTATATAACATTTCAATATAGTTATAATTAGCACTTGACAATTGTAATTCTACGAAAAATGCTAAATCCTTGGCACTTATACTGCAAACTAGTCATCCTATTGTATAATCTAACATTAGTGTTCATGATTGCTGATTATTTTCTGACAAGATCACTTTGAGATTTCTAAAGGATGCCTAGGTAACAGTTCCCCCAACACACACTATGGGGTAAATGTATGAATCAACGGATTCTTCATCTCTGGCGTGTTCAGCCTCTTCAGCGCTTAAATTTAAAGCGGCGCTGCATTGTAAAGGGAAACTTCCCTTTACAATGCAGCGCCGCTTTAAATTTAAGCGCTGAAGAGGCTGAACACGCCGGAGATGAAGAATCCGGAGATTCATACATTTACCTCTATATATGCTGGTTTATATATTTATATCTTCAAGCAAAAACTTGAGAAAAAAATGACACATATACATGCCAACTTGCCTGTTAACAAGCAGTCTTTAAGTGTTAGGCAAGACTTTTAAAAATGTAACCTCCCCCACCATAAAAAAAAAACCAATGCAAATGTATGCAATCAGGTGATAAACTATACAACAGTCACACAACATTTTACATCAGACAAGCATTAGTAGTGCGGTACATTACTGTGGTATAAGTGTAAGAGCACACAATTTACAACAATTATTAACTATATACCTGATGTTAAGAACCATGAAAGTTAATATAAAAATATGTTGAGTACTAGCACATCAGCTAATGCAAACAGGTCAATCAAGATGTAATAAAGCATTCTAGCCACCAGGGGGCATATCTACTAAAACACATTTATAATACTGATAAAAATGCTATCAAATGAATGATGATGATGTATAGTATACCAAAAATAAAACAGATAAAGAAATATAAAAATATAACACAAATGTGTATAGTTTCCTAGCTAATAAATTACCCCATAAGGCTTTGCTGGACTGTAAACCATATGGTGTCATTGAGCTCAAACAATTAATCCAACGGGAAATGGAACAAGAGAGCGCAACTATTACAGTATATTGGATTCCCCTATATGGTGGAGGATGAGCTATGCTGATAAATCCCAGGAATGGCTGTTGCCACAGGGACCATTGCCCACCTTGTTCAACTGAAACATTGATGCAACTTGAGTGGGAGATTTGAAACAGCCTACAAGCTAAAGTGGCACTGTTGAGTTTTTACAGCGGTGCCTTATAATTAACAAGCACCTATACTAACACTAATATATATATATCTCCAGCCATCAACCCTTTGCACAATCGTGGATCTGAAGAGGCATGCTTAGGGGCCTATTTATCAATGTTTTCCCACCTGTTAAAATCCGAAAAACAACAGATTAACCACTAAATTGCTATTTATGATTGTAGCATCGCAGCTTTGCATCTCTTATCGTTTTACTGAGCACTCCCCATAACAGTGTATGGTGAGTGCTCAGTAACGCTATTTAACAATGTACTAAATTAACTTTTCAATAATGTTAATGTACGCCAGCTCAAGCAGACGTACATTAACATTATTGAAAAGTTTCACTGCCAGCAGCTCTTCTCCGAAGAGCAGAGCTGGACAGCGCATGTGTGGAGGGATCATGTGACCCACCGTCTTTCAGTCCAGATCCCTGTGCGCATGCCCAAGCTTTTCGGTCGGGGCATGCGCACGGGGATTCAAAGCAGTCTGGAAACCACATCGCAGAGGACTGCAAACAATTTTCGGAAAGGCTGTTCCTGTGTTGATTTTTTTATAAATATGAGATACTTTCAATCCTCATCTATGCGACAAGGATTGAAAAGTATCTTTCATAAAATGTGGTGCTACATAAATAGGCCCCTTAGTATATAACTGTATTGTGAACCATTTGGTAAGGAAAATGGGAGTGCAAGAAGCAGAAATGCAAAGGAAGAACAGTGTATATCTTTAGAGAATTAGAAGTACAGTATTTATACTATTAGAGGCATTTTCAATTAGCTGTGATGTTCCTCCAAACATCGAGGCTGCGCACATTTGCAGGTTCCACAGAACCTCAACATCATGGATTTCTCCTTGCACCTCTATGGGGGAGCAAACAGAAATCCGCAATGTTACATCGCCTTTGCAACCGTTCTGCAAGCACTCCGTGGCTAATTGAATAGAACTAAAATATTTGAATACAATTGAAGTGCCTACATTTAAGTAACTATGAGGATCTAACAGAGCACAAATGCCACCCCCTAGCCCTCAATTTTAACCAAATGAACCTAAAATATTCCTAAACTGCGCCCCCCCCTTCAGCGTTGTGCCCTGGGTGGTCGCCCCTATCGCACACCCCTAGTTACGGCCCTGGGATCTGATTAGACAGGTTAATAACTTAATACATTAATTCTGGTAAGATAAAAAAAATGGATATTTAAAATAAAAATGGGCATCTTACATTGCCATAATTTGTCATTTAAACATAGATTCTGCAACTGATCCATACAGTAATTCTAAAACTCATCCATCCCTCACAAAGGCAAAAGAAAGGTTTCATAGCATATCTGAAACTCATTAAACTTTTTTGGCCTGAATTAGCTAGACCTTTAACCCTTTCACTTCTCCATATGTCAGCCAGTGCTGAGGTCCGTCTTATTTCTCTCCAGCAGTGAAGTCAGTTTTAGTCTGCTACGGTGAGGTCAGGTAGGGGGGAGGGAAAGGATAAGTTAAAACTAAACTACTCCCATTGTTTCCTCTCCGTGTGTCAGCTGCCTCCTGCCCACAGAATGACAGAGAAAGGGCTTTAGTGAGCTTTAGTGGAGAAGGATGGATGTGGCCTATCCCAGCCCTGTGTGCACGGCCCAATCACCTCGGGTGGACGGGGAGAGCCAATCCACAAGCTGTTTACATGGTGCTGTATGAAGCAGAGGGCCGTCCTGATTGAATAGGGCTGGGAGGAAACCTCACTGGGAGATTGTCTGACTGTGTCCTGTTCTGCAACAAAGGAGGAGAAGTGTAAGTAACAAATATTAATGTTACTTGTATCACAGGGATCTCGAGTGGATTTTGGGTGGGAGACTTCACTCAAGTGGGTGGTGATGCAGCAATTTTCGTTTGTAGTGGCCTTGCCGGCTTGCTGCTGTGTGTTGATATTGTGTACTGGATGGTACCTCCTCACTGGTTCTGTAATGTAACTGATAGTGTTCTCTAAATGTGCGTGTGGTGTGAAAGTGAGATCAGTTTTATCCTATGCCTTAACCTGCAAGGGACAGTTATATATTAATTCACATTTCCCTTGGCATTGTGGTCTATGTTTACTTGAATTTCAGATGATGTTTTTGACCCATACATAAAGACCCTACAATTTTTGTGTCGGGATCAAAGGGGTTAAACCGTTATATGGGAGAAAGCAGAATGTGTTTGAGTTTTTTATGCACACAAACACAAAGATTCATTATGTTTTTAAGAACTCAGTACCAAGCGACTGAAAGACTGATGATGGTGAATGTTTACCTACAGTAGTAGATGTTCTGCTAGGTTTATGATCTATTAAATGCTTTCTTGGCAGAGGTCTTTTCAGTGAACATAGCACATTATGTGTGCTAAATGTTGTTTTGAAACCTACCCAATATGTCCCTGACAGGCTGGTAAATTTAGAAAGCTGTTACAAATAATATTTTAGAGCATTAGTTTCCCATTGTTTTGTTTCCAGGGACTAGTGCACATCAATTATTTATTATTTTTTATCATCTTTTTGGTAAACCATTTATTTAGATGCCATGATAACACTTTACAGTAGATTTTCTTTCTTTAAGATGGTTACAGGTTGCTCTGCATGCAGCTTTGTTCGTTTGGCTACAGTTCCCAGCGCTATTATTGGGCATGCATGGATAATAAGAACAAAAATAGTAGTGACCATTTACACTGTGTTAATTCCATTACATTTTGATAGGATATGTGAAGGAAAAGTGTGGTCCTGGAATTAGTCTATATCAGTATTTATTGACTAAATGCATCAATACATCAATGTTATCAATGGAAAACAGTAAATATTGTGATAATGTAAGAATAAAAAAATAAACTAACATATAAGGGCTCTTCATACAATTGTTTTATTCAATTACGTGCAGTTTATGTACATTTTGTAGCATTAACAATTTGGCGAGAACCATCGTGCATTCAGGACTTACAAATTGTTCACAAATTGATTCAATCATCAAAACCTATCTTTTATTGACTTGTTAAATTTATAAAGATCAGATGCAGAAAAATGCATTCCCCCAGTTACTTCGCAGATTGAATAAAACAAATGTGTTTTATTTATGTATGTTTTTATGTTTCACTTCCAAGTCCACAATCATTAAGTGTGCAGTCAAGCTCATATGTAAGTTTTGTGTTTTGCTCTTTAGTGAATGTTGTGTATGCTTATGATGAAGTATTTGGTACAACAAATGTTTGTTGACTGTGGAATAGCATTTTGCGCTGCGTACAGTGTCATACTAAGGGGAAAGGTTTCCCTAGTCAAACAGGATGCCGTGTCCAGCTAGTGAGCCATTACCTATTGGTAGATGTACCTAAAAAAGTAGAGCTAAGACAGTGGATGGTTCCCTCAGATAAAGTGTTGAATTGTTGATTTCGCTGCATAGGATAGATTGTATGCTCGGTCTGAGTAATTACATTTTAAACTTCTGCTCATCCAACATGTCCTTTGTTTTGTACTAGGCTGGAATAGAACAACCTATAGCCAGTCAGATTATTGGTATGTTCACAGTCTTGTGGTTGGAAAGTAATCTGTCCATTCGTGTTATTGTCATAGAGTTCAGGGATGCATGTAACAGGTAGTGTCATGATGTGAGAAAAGTAATCGAGTCAAGGAAAAAGCCACAGAAAGAGAGGTAACTTAAATAGTTGAAGTATCAAGGTCCTCCAACAGAACAGAGTAGTGATGTGATGACAGCCAATTAACCTACTAGTATGTTTTTGGAGTGTGGGAGGATGCCCACACATATATTAAGTTTTCATACAGGCTGACAGATGGAATCAGCAAGCTATATGACTGAAATTGCTCCAAAGTCTTCCCTTCTAAATTTCTCATTTATATCAAATGTATGTTCCTATAGGTTTTACCACTTGCCGTCGGTATCCATAAGCAGTAAACATTTCTGTGGTTTTCCTCATGCCTAACAAACTTCTTGAAAAAAATGAGCTTTTGTTTTATAGCAACAGAAACTGCATATTTTGAGTTGCTATTTTTTATGCTATTTTTAGTGTTCTGAATACCGAACAAATTGTTAAATTGAGTGACACATATAAGACAGCGAGTTACAGTGTTCTCACTGGATGAATCTTTCCAACACACCCTTGATGTCCTATCTGGCTTCCTGCCAGCAAAGGAATTAGGGTAAAACTCACTCATGCGAAATATACATATATCTTCTATAAAGCTAGCTTCCTTTTGTCATTTGTTTATAAGCGTATATATGGGTTTAGAACAGTGTTTGCATTGGTTGTTAAAGCTTTTGTGAGCTGCATTATATATACACTGAGATGACCGTATTTAAATTTTGTTTTACATGGGGTTTTTGTGTGTATGTTCCTTGTATGTTCCTTGTATTATGTATATAATCAGTTACAGACTGTTTTTATAGGCAGTTTTTCTAGCTTCACAAAATCATAAGCAAAAATATATCCTATTTAAAGCTGCATTACTGCCTTAAATTCCCTAACCTGCTGATTCCGATATATTGACCCCAGTAGATGCTCCATACAGTGGTTGATCATGGAGCGCTGTGGCTACTCTCATAGCCCCAGATGAAAACTTTGGCTATGTGTGCGACTGTGAATGGAGTGTGAGCAGGAGGACCAGTCAGAGCAGACCCAGGAAATAACGTCTGCGTTGGGATGTCCCCCCCCCCCCCTCCTGGGCAATTAGCTGGTTAGGAACATTTTGGTGGTAGGTAGTAATGCAGCTTTATATATATATATATATATATATATATATAAGCACATGGGACAGGGCGCCACAATAGTGTAGTATTGTTTGTGAACAGTACTAGGAGAAATGTAAAGATAAGAGTATGAAGCAACAATTCACAATCACTTAGATTAGTGAACGTAACAGTCTCACAGAAGATAAAGTGCCGATGTGAACAGATATGGCAATCGTGAGCAGAAAACTTCATGCAAGCCCAAAAGGAATCCTCTCCAATAGTGCATATGCGTACCGAATAAACAATCTTTTTCGCTTATCTGTATACCAGGCAATTTCTCCAACTTTCCCTTGGCACTTCTCCTATGGTAAAATCTCTATTGATGTTGTTGGAACATCTCAGCAATACACAGAGTGGAGAAAAGAACCATCATAGGGTGATACTGTAGAGTGAATTAATTTATTGCACAAAAAGTAAGTAACACACTTACATAAAAACAACAGTAAAATGCTTATCTGGGTTTCTTTATGGCGTCCATCAGCAAAAGGTGGTTTCAAAGAAATGCAGCTATATTGTCCTATGGAAGTATGGTCACAACAATAACTCCAGTATAAAGCATGAAATAAATAAAAATCGCTATCCTCAACGCATTTCATCCGTTAGTTCATTGGACTTCATCAGGAGGTGAGTAGTAGGTAATTCTCCAGATTCACCGTCTGTCGTGGGAATTGGCAGCGGCCTGAAATTAGGCTAGTGTTTGAGGAGAACATATTGCTGGACTTTTTCTTTGATCAGTATTATGTTACGTGCCCCTCTTTTATCTGTTTGTCTATAAATTATATATATATATATATATATATATATATATATATATATATATGTATATAAATATATATATATATATATATATATATATATATATATATATATTAGAGAGAGTATATGGAGTTGTCTAACTATTTTTAATTCGATATAAATATTCATCTAATTTAGATTTCACTTTAAAATTTTAAACTACCAGAAAGGTACCTCTGCTCCATTCTGATTTCAACAAAATTTTGCCAGCTCTGCTCCAACTCTGAAGCATAGTTAGAAACCTGATCAGCTCCCCTCTTGCTCCATTTGTTGCGGCTGGCTCCTGTTCATTGAACCAGAGCGTGAGCCATCCCTGCTTTGTGCAAAAATCTTCCCATTCTTACCTGATTATTTTGAAGTTTTGCCTTCCATTGCAGTGTTGTCCAATTGAGGACCCATGAGCCACATTTAGTTGTCTTTTTCTTAGAATCCCAATAACCTCTACTATCCAACAATTTATATTTTCCATAAGAACCTGCACACCACCCTGTATTTAGCACCTACATATGACTCACTATTGTATGCTTGGACAGTGCTGATATATTATGTCTGTTGTAATGTTACACAGAGTTTCAGCTACATGAGAGGTCATATGCACCATGACTGAATGATCTGTAACCAGCTGTCCACTGAGGGACTGGCTACACATGCAATTGACAGTCAGATGATAATTCAGTAGTCAGCATTGCAGTACACTGTAACTGTCGAGACTATAATCTGACAGTCAGTTGGTTCCATAGGTGACCTTTTGTTATATAAACAGACATAGGCCTAATATAGTTAATACCATGCGCCCTCTTTGTATTGACATCCTCTGTTACCAACCGGTAAATACCCAGCACAAAAGTTCATCAAACTTTATTACTGTATAAGATTGTGTTATTTTGTGCAGATGCAAACTTTTTTTTTTCTTTTCTTCAAACTCATCATTTTTAAAAGTGTTTCAGACTATGGAATATACAATTTACACAAACCATACACATAACATTCAATTTGATTACATAGCTAGCGATAGTCCATCATATTTTGATAATATCAAAGAACGTACAATAAACTTATATAACATCTCCAGTTTAAGTGACAGCATATTAATATATCATCAAGTGTTGAATATATTTACTCTTAGGGGCTCATGCAGGGTTGGTCTCAAAATGTGAGTAAAATCTCTCTCTAAGTAAAGCACTGAACAATAGCGTGTTTCTACCAATATGTAGAGCCGTACACATCCTGAGATGCGTCTGCCTTCACATCAGCAGCTTATGTGCCTGATTTATGACAAGACAGCAGCAGCAGCGAGTAAGTGCAATATATACGCCTCCCAAAATGCGTATATGTGTTTCAGCAGGTCTGAAGGAGCCGCATTTATGTAAACGCGCCTTTACTGTACTCTGCCAACGTTAGACCGCCCCTTCGCTCCCCTGTCCCAACTCTCCAGGTGCAGGCTGGAGTTAGTCCCAGAATGGGGCAAGCCTGCCTGTGCAAAATTGTGTATGTCTCACTTCTGCATCAGCCCTGTGGTCCGGAATGTAATTACACACATATTGGTTTAATTGAGTAAATTAAACCATACTAGAAAAGAAAATGTATTTAAAAGTAATTCCATGTAAAAATGCAGTTGCTTTAATAAACATATAAGTTCCTCAAAATTTCAATATTGCCACTTCCAGGAATATCCTATAAATGTTGCTTTTACAACACAAATAGCATTAAACATAAAGTTTCTTCTAAGGTATGCCAGGTATGGCAGCACAAGAATTTAGGCACAAATTACTTTGAAGTATATATCTCTTCTTATCATTTTTGTACTTTGTTCCATAACATGAAAGCTTCCCTACATTCCCGCTCTAGGTGTAAAAATGCCTACTCCTCCCTACAGCCTCTGTGACATAAACAAGGATATAATTCATACAAACTGGAATCATTTGAGTAATTAAAAATGTTATAGCCTTGTTGTGCATCTGTAATTGCACTTAAACCCTTACCCATCCTTTTCAGAACAAATATCCATTTATCTTAAGGAACACTTCTTTTCCCACTCTGTGCCTGAGTCACTAAGGAGAGCAAAGCATAAAAAAGCATTAACTTTGCACCTTGGCAAAACCATGTTGCCTTGGAGCGGGAGGTAAATTTAAAATGTGATGGCATATTTATAGTTGGGCTAGGGCATGTCCTAGATCAATTTTATATTCAGTATAAAAATAAGTTATCAAGTATTCGTGTACTACAAGAAAAAACAGCAAGTATTTAACTTATATGCAAAATAATAAACTAATTTGCAACCCTTTGCCTTATAATATGGTTTGTCCAGGAACAAAGTTACTCCTTTTTTTTTGCTTTACTCTCCTTAATGACTCAGGCCCTCTGTCTTTAATAGAGTAACAGTATAAGAACACTTTAACTCATATCATAGATGTACAATGTTTTAGTTCCTAATCTATTTTCTCATATTCTGTTGATCAGACGGGATTATCTTGCATATACTCCAATGGAAGACAACATTTTAAAAGATTGATGCATATATATATATATTTGGCATATGGCAGACCAAGTCGTTCACAGCCTGCTCAGTGGGGATAAATTGTTTTTTTTCAAACCTATATAATGCATTGTCAAATAAAGGCATTAATGTATGACATTTTGGCAAATTTTTTTAACCTTTTCTCTTTTTCCCCAGTAAAATATTGATGCCACTAATCCCTTGTATAATTGTCTAGTATTTAGTAGGGTATCACATTATTTGCCAAATTGTTTTCACTGTACTGCTATCTCCCTCTAAAAACATCTGTCTATTAGGTTAGATATCTAAACGTAACACCCCCTCTGTTGTTATTGACACTTCCCAATGACTGAACGTGTGTTCCAGAACTACCACCAAGAGGAGACACACCAGGAATGATGTTTAGCAGTATAAGGCTGGTATGAGGGGATGAGATCCTGTGTGGAGAGAAAGTTAGAACCAGAGACCCAGGACTGAGGGGATGAAGTTCCTGGACCACCCCTTGTAATCTGGGGAGCTGGTCCATCACCTGCTGCCACTAGGGGCCAAAGTATAACATCACTGACATAATACTAGTGACATGGGACAGATTCGAGAGAGAAAGTACTTTAGAATGGGGGGGGGGGGGGAGCTATGATATCCCAGCAGAGGAACAGTGAGGGTTAGCACCCCCACAGAGGAGGGGTGAGTGAACACTGCTGTGAGATAAATGTGAACTAAAAAAACACCATTTTAAATGTGAGGAAGAGACATGAGTTGTCTGTACATATTTACTTTATCACAGCAACAGTTTAAGAATGTGCTGGAGTGAAGGAGTGTAAGTAAAGTGTTTATTTTGTAATATAGATATGGTCTGGCTCCCAAATTATTGAGACATCTGATTGCACTGCACCACCCAGTTACCACAACTGTGTCCGAAAATCTTTAAAAATACTTGTAAAAATAACCTGCATGTGCGGGGACCCTCTGGTTGTGTACATCCTTGTCCAGGAGCTAGCCAGGGCTGCGAAGGTGGTACACTGCCTAACCCGTGCACCGCAACACTACACGCAGGGACAGGGGGTTATATATAGGAGATTGAGAGATTCTGGAGGCGTAAAAATAGGCAGTAATGTCAGATAAGCCTAAATCTTCCTTTGCACCATTGGACTTCTAATTCTTGGGGTTTTGGAAACCAAAACAAAAAGGAGAATAGATCTTTGTAGATGTTTTGGATAGTTTGTGGGACATCTATAGACTGTTAAAAATAGTTGCAAATCGTAAAATGGCTTACTTCACTGCCAAGAAATATTAATTTGTTCCATTTCCTGTAACAAAGCATGGACTTTATGTGGATTTTTAAACTGTGATTTTTAATGATTAGATTTGTAAAGTATATCCATGACAGTTCAAAGTATCGTTTTGTTGACTAACTGTATGTTATGCCACATTTATCATACTTGGAATTTCTTACTACATTTCTTAGGGCGTACACATTAGTGTAGCATAATATATGATATACATTTTTGTTTTGTTTTTCTTTCTCTTGTGACCATAATCCAGTGCTGGCCTGACACAAGCAGCTAACTCGGCTAACTTTGGTAGTTTTCGATAAGTTTGGTCACCGATGACATAGTTTGTGGCCTCGTCTTAAATTATTAAAATATGATCTCATTTCATTTGATCAGGCAGGATGGAAATTGCAGATTACTCCAATCAGCATACGTGAGGTCACTGGTTGGCCTATAAGTGGTAGGGAAGCGTGTGCAGCCAATTTCTATCCATTGCAATCTAGCCACTTTCTCCCTCCACACGAGTGGCCAAATTGATCAGAGGTCCAATCTCATACTAATAGTGAAAATCGATCAAACAATAGAAGACTTTATGTGTAGTATAATTTATGGTTGTCTTTTCCTTAACATTCAAACAGAAATAAATATGGGAATATATTTGGGATTAATTAATATTTATATATAATATTCTTCTGTTCTTGAGCCACCGTAATTCATATGTGGGGAAAAAACCCTTTTAGATGAAATGGATTGTTCCTAAGGAGCTCCCAACCTAAAATGAGTTAGTGTCCAGTAAACCCGCCTACTTAATAAATGGGCAGCCAATCTGGAGCGGACTCACCCCACTACACTGCAGAAAAAAATCGGGGCATAATTAATTCAGTTATGCACGATGGCAATATTATTATTCACTAATGGGAGCACCAAGTTTAATTTATTAAACACTTCACCAGTATTTGCTATTTCCTTGGTACCCATCGGCCAGGGATACCAGGAGGGGCCCGATACATTGGCCCAGGCATCACTTGGTGCGGAGATTCCCAACCTAGAGGACTGTACCCAGTGCTGAGTAGCAATAGACGGTTAACACATTAAAAAATCGCCAGTGGTTTTCACCCTCTCAACCAAAGGATAGTAAATCTAGCGATTTGTAGGTGAAAACTAACGGTAATGTGTGGTGGTTTTAGAACTGCTTGTGACTGGATCACTGATAAATAACTTCTGGTATAAATTTATTGAAAGGAAATAGTGCAGGGTGCTTTTTATATAATTGTACATGCACTTATTTTTTATATTGTGTATATTTTGATATAGGAAATCCTTATTTCTGAGGCCAGGGAAGAAACTCGTTTGTTTTAACTTTGCTAGAGGGATTGCATGATTTCTTAGGTATATATCTGATACAATAAGCCTTTGTGAATGAAAGTCTTTTGTGTGTTGTGATGTGGGGAAGTGGCTTGTTTGAGGTTTGTACCTTTCTTTGGGAATGTGTATTCTGGACTGTCTGAAGAGGGGCCCCATGCTAATTAGATCTTTTGATGTGTGAAGGTCCAACATTGAATGCAGGAACTTTTAATTAACACTGGCTCCTAGATTCTCTGCATCTGAAAACCAGATGCAGGACATCACCACATCTCTAGAATTTCATAGATAAGTGTAAATATTGTTGGCTTTGCAATGCATGTAAATCCATGTTTGTGTAAACACATTGAATCCTTATTCTAAAAATAGCCTGTGTCCAAACTGTATAAAAAGCACTGGCTTGTATTGAAAAGTTGCTCTTCTTGTTTCATCTGACCTGATCACTGGCATCTTCAACCAGTGTGAGAGCAAATAAACATCACTTGCTTCAAAGACCTGCTTGAAAACATCTTCAATATTGCTGTATTCCTGTGACCTGCAGATTAGACCCCAAATCTAATCCGTTCTCCGGCTGTTTCACCTTTTCCGTTACCACCGCTCTGCCTGTTACCCTGCAGCTCTGTTTAGTGTGATAGGCCAAGGGGGATCCATCCACAGCACCTCTGATTCATAATAAGAGATCAGGAGTACCAGCGCAGGTACGCCAGTAACAGGGTACACTCGCAGCGTCCGTTACCCAGAAGAAACCCGGATGCCGGTAAGAAGTTCAGTGGTGGCAGCATTTGTAAGCCCCTCCTACTGCAGCAAGAGGGTGCATTTGGGATAAGGAAAGGGAACGGTGGCAAAGTAAGCCCAGCCGGTTCCCAGCATCAACAGACAGGATGGCATAGGCAGTACATTCTGTCACACTGTTCAAAAATCATCTTTAGTAAATTTACTCCTAAAGCCCTATTAAATCAGTTGTTGATATTGGGTCCATTAATATAGACTGCTGACCAAGGGTGCAGGGTAATTCACAATTTGACCACTGACACATAAGCATAAAAGGGCAAGACACTATGTAATGTCATCTAGAATTCTAAAACCATTAACAAACACCAGACAATATTGTTTCTTATCTAGCATTCACAGCACAATTGTCCCGATATACCTCAAATTAATGTCAATTTCTGGATTCAAAATGTGATTCCAATATATCCATTGTCCTTGTAAAGGACTTTAGCATCAGTTAATTTCCAGGCAAATATGGACATTTGATTCAAACCTTATGGCACAGCGCTATATTTAGTCATGAATGGAGCTCTGCATGTTTATTTTCCTTGAATTCCTCATTGACCCAGAGTCATAGGGCTGAAATTTCCATTATGTATGCAGAGAATGAATAAAGCTTCTCATCACTGGAGCACTGTTAGTGCTTGTGAAGTGTTTTATGCTCCCAGTTGAAAATGAAGTTCTAAAAATAAATGTGATTGCTGGATTTATAATGTCCTAGAGAGATGTACTCTTTACTAAATCTAATGTACATGTGATAAGATATGCATGTGTAGCTATACTCACTCACAGTATTGTGCAATACTGTGTGTTCATTTTCAAGTGTTTGTGTACAGAAAGTTGTCTTTTCTGTGATCATTTTATTTACATGTCACTGAAAATGAAAGCTAGCCAAATTTATAAAAGGACTATATTTTGGCCATGCAAACTGTTCCTCTTAATTGGATACCAGACATTATTTCATTTTACAAATTTAAGTAACATTTTAATTTACTCAGCAATTGGATAAATAAGAAATAAGTCAAAGCAGGGACTGTCCCTGATTAAAATGTTATAAGATGAGAGAGCTTACGGGTGGGGTAGGTTTATTAAACCTTCTAAAAAGAAAAAGTGGAGGTGTTGCCCATAGCAACCAATCAATTCTAAGTATCATTTTCTAGACTGTACTAGATAAATGATAGCTAGACTCTGAATGGTTGCTATGGGCAACACATCCACTCTTCCTTTTTTGAAGGTGTCATAAATATACCTCCACATATCTTTGCAATTAATGTAATAAATACATTGAGTTATAAACCAATTTACAGAGATCTAGAGATACTTTCCTAGTGACACATAATAAATTCAGCAATGTTTGCAGCATGTGATATTGTAGAGAGTAAATATAATATTAGTTGTACACATAGGCAAAATCGTAAGCTCATTGAAGAATAAGTATTTCCAGGTAGTTTAGGTGTGAGTTTAACTAAATGGC
The DNA here is from genome assembly GCF_038048845.1 of Mixophyes fleayi. Taxonomy (NCBI): domain Eukaryota; kingdom Metazoa; phylum Chordata; class Amphibia; order Anura; family Limnodynastidae; genus Mixophyes; species Mixophyes fleayi. Next base: position 277,278,310 of record NC_134403.1, read on the forward strand.
ATGTTCATAGTAAAGTGTAGAGTCCATAAACTCCTTTGGTACAAAGGTAATAAGTACTCTACAGGAGGTATGACACTATACTTACGTTAGTTGTACTTCAGCGCCTCTCTTCAACACGTCTTATACATTCTTAGGTATCCTCAACAGAGTTAGATTTCACATAACTGAAAATCCTAGGAGGATAGATCATGAATATCGTGCATGCCAAGGCACTGAGCAGAGGTATATCAGCATAATTAAAAATAAAACCTGTCTGGGCTTCACTGCAATCCCTTACATGTCAATCTGACATATCAGGTAAATAGTAAGTACTAAATACCTTTTAAAATTTTTCTTCAACAAATATCTCACAAAAAACATTATATTACCATAAGGAAACCCCACTGTTTAAATAGCGCTATTTAGTATAAATTAGATTTCCAAAAGCATTTAATGAATAATTACTAGGTTCATGTTTTAGCTGCTGGATGCAAGTGTATAGTGCAACTGTTGTCTTATAAAAGCAGCCAGTATATGTTGCTTTACTTTTTCCGCGCAGAAAGCAGTGTTGAATTACATTTTGTAATTCCTGTACCTGAAGCTGAGAACTCCCCTGCACACAGGCCAGAGCCCTCAGATTCCAGGATGTTCACACTTCCTGATTACATAGAGTTGTTTTACTGTTGCTTGAACAGAGAATATTAGCCAGGTGTTCAGTATATAAAGGGCCACAGTTTCTACATGGAAAGTTAAAACTATATGATTATAACATTATGTACTATACACTTTTTCCTTTCATTATGGTTGAATAATGCTTGTCTTCTGTGAAACTGGACTATTTTCAGGTGCCCTACTCTGTGTGCTGTGTTTCAAAATGCCATTATAAGGAAATATTGGTTATTCTAATCCATAAAAACCTTGGGTCCCCCCATGTCTGAGATATTTAAAAGTTATTGCTTCTTGAAAACAAGTAGTTGTAGGGTGTCCTATTGTGATTTGTTCACCTGTTCCACTTTTTCATTGAAGCACACAATTGCAAACAATACAGCAACAATATGGCAGCACTGGGTCAAATGAATGTAATCAAATATGTTGATAATTACAGGGGTTTTACACCTTTTGGAGGGGATTATATACAACCCACCATTTCCATGGCGCTCATACAATGGTGGTGGTTATTTCCATGGGATTTTCAAATGAGACACAGGACCTCTTTGCTTGACCACAGTATTAGTCCATTCAGAAGCTCACACTCTTGTAACTTGCCACTTTGGACCATTATGGTTATATCTGAAATCTCTTGGATAGGAGGGATCAGATATTACAACAAAAAAAATAACAAGTATATGTTAGAGTGAGAGTGTAATTAGCCTGGTACTGGTGACTCTAAACTGGAATACCCCTGATGCGCTGGGGGCACAGTATTATTCTTGTGCTCTATAAATTATTTTGAAACATAGGACACCAAATTCAGTTTCCCTTGTGTTAGGCATATTTGGCTGATCCCCTGAAGCTCTTGGCCCTTCAGTAGCCCCCATAGTATGGTAGGGGGTCATGTGGTATTATTCAACCTCCTCACAAATTGTCCTTGGTCCTATAAGACCAGAGCACAGGCATGATAGTACAACCAGCAGATTACCATATGGATGGCTAGTCCAGAATCTCTAAGAAATAGACCAAGGAGCAGAAATTAACCACATGTGCACACATATCTAACTAAGGGAACATTTTTTTGTATACTGTATATGCCATTTAAATTATTAATTGTACTTTGTGGTGTTATATCTAACTGCCCTTTAGCCATTTAATGTTGCATCTTTCACTTCATAAAACACTGTGGTGGGATTAAAATAGACTATTGAAAGATGGAATTTGTAGCTCAGTTCTGTCATTATGTAATTTAAAGGGTACCATGAGCCTCCCATTGAGACAATCCTGTATAGATGGAGCGTACAAATCGCTTTATTCAATTTGTATTACAGTTGAATAAGCTTCTGTTTCTCCCTGTATAACACTATACTCCTTTTGGTGAGATCATCATATACTGCATCTCCTGGGGAGCTATTTATTAGATGCCCTTTTATACAGAGCAATACACAACTCTTAAGGTAAATGCTGTATAAAAGTGTTCAAATGGTAGTGGGCTGTTGATTTTTCTTTAATTTATTTTCTACACTGTCACAGTATAATAAATATAGCATAAAGGTGAAATGGACACATCATGGTGAAATCTTTTCATTAGAGATTATCCTATTCCCACCTTACTACCCACAGTAATGCACCCTCACAACTCTAAGCTGTACATGTTTCTCTTGTTTTAACTGGGCTCTTTTCCAATTAGAATGCAAGCTTTCTCATGAGCAGGGCCCTCGATACTCTTTGTTTTAATATGTGCATTTATGTTGTCTAACTCCTAACAGATAAGGCCATGGTCGGGAATTGAACTCATGACCTAGTGCTGTAAGGCAGAAGTGCTAACCACTGTGCCACCGTGCTGCCCAATGTATGTCCTGTTTAGCTCCACTGTCCGACGCTGCGGAGCACTGATAAAAATAATAATAAACATTTCTATGAGTTGATAAATGAACATGGTTGACGATCTGTTTGTAACCAGACACAACGTTTGCCAAATCAGAGTAATTGGACTATCGGGCAAATCAATAAATACTGCACTTATTCCTTGCAGGCCAGGTGTTTGCTACCTCAGTGATTCACAGCAGTGTGGGTGGAGGTGTAGATGGCTGGCAGTGCTCATATACATGTAAAGTCCTGAGTGGTGATGCAAGCCCCTGTTTCTGCTCTTGGTATAGAAACTCTGAGCTTGAACAAGAGCCAAGGTCAGGGCGGCTGTGACTGATGAGACAGAGGGTGTGACAAACAGACTGCAGTGCATTAATTGTCAGTCTTTGTCCCTATAGCAACAGGTAATAAGGTGCTGGAATTACTTCAAATTGGAAACTCCTAATACACCTTTGAATGTTTAGGGTAAAGTAAAAAAGGTATATTTTAATTTGCATTGCCACAGTTTCAATTGATATAATAAATTAGTGCTCATATTGGATGTTTAAATCCTGTCTGTATTACTGTAAGGGTTAAACATGGGAGCAATTACAGTATTTACTTTTTTAAGGCTAATAGCAGATTTATACCACTTTCAGATTGCCATCCCGGCAATATCCCGGGTATTTGAACCCGGGATATTCCCGGGGAACAGTTCTGGACACCCAGGCAACTATTCGGGTAAACCATGTTCACACTGAACACGGGTCTGCCTTTGTCTCCATGGCAACATCACAAGAGGAGCTCTCATTGACTCCTCTTGTGATGATTTTTTTTCTTTTTTTTTTTTTTTCACTTTACAATGTTGTTCGGTGAGACCGGGTCTCACAGTTCACACTGGCGGCTATACGGGTCGAACCCGAGAATAACCTTCCAAAGGATTCGGGTCTAATTCTCGGGTCATCCGACCCAGATAGGTCCCCCGGAACCCATTCACACTGAGCTTAGACCTGGGTCGTCGGGGCTCGTATCTGCAAAAACCTGGGTCTTTTAGGCAGTGTGAATGGGGTATTAGAAGTTTTTCTGTGCTTATTTATAAAAATAGAAAGTAAAGAGTAAATATTTTTACCTATATAAAGAACTAAATATATTTTCCCTGCCTGTCTGAAGTTTACATAACCAAGATGCCTGGTTTTCTTGATGAATATAGATGAACAATTATACAACGAAGGTTTTTTTTATTTGTTAGATCTAAGCAAATGTTAAAGTTTATTAACTTTTAACATCTCCATTATGTTTTTGACAGCTAAATATTTCTAGTTTGTGTCCAGTATTTAATTATAACAATAACCTTCTCACAGGCTGTGCACATTCTCTCTTACAGTAACAAGGTAGGTAGATACAGTATTTCAGCTTTCTATTTTTGCAAATTATGTGAGTCATTTGTAATTATAGTAGAACTCCATGTTAAAACCATTATTATATTAGGGGTAGTTAAGTTACTGGAGATGTCCTGCTAGAGCTTCGCACGATGAGACTCCGCAAGAAGTTAAGGCAGTAAAACATCTCTGATTTTCGCTTGCTCTGCATAGAGGTGCAAGCAAAAATTAGCAATGTTTTACTTACTGTCAGGGCCGCCATCAGGGGGGTACTGGGGGTACTCTTGTACCGGGCCCGGGCTCACCAGGGGGCCCGGTACAACAGCTCAGCAAAGACTTACCTGGGGCCCGCCGCTGGTCTCCGCTATTCTGTCTTCAGCCTGGCTGTCACGGTGACAGCCAGGCACCAGGATCCGATCGCAGGGGTGGAGGAATCATTCCCCCTGCGATCATGTGATCTGTCACAGGCAGAGCACATGATCGCAGGGGGAATGAATCCTCCACCCCTGCGATCGGATCCTGGTGCCTGGCTGTCACGGTGACAGCCAGGCTGAAGACAGAATAGCGGAGACCAGCAGCGGGCCCCAGGTAAGTATGTGTCGCTCATGGGGGGGGGGGGCGCTCATGGGTGGGGGGGGCCCGGGTGGCACGGGGGCCTGTGCTGGGCCCGATTTTTTCTGAAGGCGGCCCTGCTTACTGTAACACCTGTAAGTGCTCAAGGCTCCGGCAGGAGTTGGGGGTTGAATTGAATTTCCCCCATGTGTCAAAACAGTACGAGTCCTTTGTTTCAAACGACTGCATTGTCAAAGTGACTCCTGGCTCCTATCTGCAATGTGTTGTTGGTGGACCATACATTGCCTGTATGAATGAGCATGCATGAGAAGACTCTAGTAATGCATTGATTCACCACAGCAGATATCAAGGGACTTTCCTCACTTTTTCTAAGGCATTTCTTTTTCATACATGCTGCGTGCTGACCATGCTTGATGCAGAAGTGTCAACATCACCAAATGGCGGTAGACATTGGGGGACCTCATGGTTCCGTTGCAACTCCAGATCCCAATAATATTGTGTATTAATTTTAAACTTATTAAACTCCATCTAAAACTCATTTTTCCATTTTCTGAATCTGTGATAGTGCTAGGGATGAATTTTTTTCTCACTTTGTAAGGTGTGTAAATTAGTTCAAGTTCAGTTTTGTTGTTTCAGCGCATTTGGTCAGACAATTAATTTGCAGTGAGACTTTGTTAATTGAAGTACATAATTCATTAATTGAAGTACATAATTCATCAAGTACTTCAGTAATGTCTTGCGTTTTTTTATATACCATTTTATGCATCTTATGTTACTTCATGTCCCCCATCACTTGCATATTACAGTTCTGTATTCCTCCTTCTTTTTTCTTTGTTTTACTCTGCAGCCATATTTTGAACACCTTCAACCTTAAAATCTTTGACAGACCAAATAAGACTCTAATGCAGTCTATGTGACTTCTGCTTTCACATGAGTGACATGTATGAAAGTGGAGGATAAAAAGTGGGATAATCTTACAGCTGTGTCTCTGCATCACTGACCTCAGCTGGTGGACGAGGCTAATTTGGATTCCTTATGGCAGTCCATTACCAGCCTCATGCCCTAGAGAATATAGCATTGTAAGAGGCATATATATTCATGTGTTATATGGTTTTCTTTATTTATGTGTGTACAGGCATATTTACATGTATGTTTATGTTGCAAAGTTCACTTTTACACTTGGGGAATATAAAGCAAAAAGGTTATGTTTATTTATCTTTTTTACACCTTTCAAACTGTAATTGTAACCTGTTAAACATTAAACACGACTGAGCTCAACAGGGGCATGAATGTAGTTGCATTAATTTTGTAGCCTCAGGCTTCAGACTCCATTCACAAAAGAGCTCAGTGTGGTGTGTGCTTGCAGCAAGCTGTGGCTGGAAAATGGGGCCCTAGAAGATAAAAATACAAAGAGGAGGAAGGACAGATTAGGAGAGCAGTAAATGAAATGTAAACTGAACACAGCCTGTGTTAAAGTCTGATAATTATTGTATCACATAGGGGAGTGAACAAACATCTGTCCAATTAATTGATGTTTATTGTTGCGTGTAATTGTGTTTTTCTTTTTCTTTTTTTAAGTTTTATATTTCTTAAATAAGCTGATTCCAAGGTGTGCAATTGTTATGTTCTAGGAGCAGTTTGTTTATGAGGAAAACTCACAGGAATACTTTGATAACTTTTTTAAAACTACAAACTTGTAAGTGGAAAAATGGAAACAAATTAGCAGGTTGCTCGTTCTAAGCAAGAGTTTTCCAAAGAAGTAATTTCCATTTGTTTTAAATTACTGTTTTATGTACACTGTATTTGTATATATGATATTAATGCTTCCTTGTAAACAAAGTTACGAGTTCTTCCGCTATGGTTCAGTGCGTGGAGGTTCTTTTAGTTGCTGGCTCTTGAACAGGCGACATACAACTGTCAGTGTGAGAAGCTCGGATTCCTCCTGTTCATGACAACCATTTTGAAGGACTACCCCTGAGCCTTATTGACGGGGATGGCTAAATACAGTTTGATGTGGAACTGCAAACAAAGGCGTTATGACTGGTTATGAAAACACACCGCTCCTTAGCACAACTTGTGTAGTGTATTCCAATCTTCTAGGACTTTCAGAAGTGGGTTAAACATTTTGGACATTAATACATTTACTCTCTTTTACGAGTATGTTAGATACCCCTGATGATTTTGATAACTGTAGATGCATAATCCTTAACCACATATGCTCTACATAGCCATAAGTACGTGGACTTCTAATTAGTGTGTTTGGCCATTTCAGCCACCCATTGCTAACAGGTGCACAAAAGCATACAGCCATGTAATGTCCATAGTCAAACAGCAGTAAAATCTGAAGAGTGCAGACACTTTCATGTAGTACTGTTTTAGGATACCACCACTCCAACAAGTCAGTTTATCAGATTTTGCCCCGGCACAGCTGTCCCAGTCAACCGTGCTGTAATAGTGAAGTGCAAAAGTCTAGGAGCAACAGCAGCTCAGCCGTGAAGTGGTAGACCACACAAGCCCACAGAATGGGATATATATATGTAAACAATTCTTAAAATGTGTGTACTCTAACTGTATTAAACTGAGCAAAATATTATGAGCTATTTTTTTGTAATATAAAAGATTTTTTTCTGTGTTTGGCAAATTTGTGAGCACAGGATGCTTACAGACAGATTCCAGATATATTTAATGCTTTTCTAACCTTGTTTGGTGGGTTATACAAACAGCATTTGGCAAGGTTATTAGATGAATACTGCAGTTCCTGTCCATTTCATTGTTTTACTTGTAGTCTAATGACCTTCATCCCTTCAGCTCTATTTAAACTGCCTTTAGCGTGGTACTAATAATGTCTTCACATTAAATGGGAGTTACCTGTGAAAACAGAAAACTACAACCATTAGTATCCATTCTAATTACTGTCTTTAAATGTATGCATGCAACTTTTTTTCACATTTTGGCAGACATGTAATAGTCTCAGAAAATATGTTTTACGTGTGGTTTAGTAATACAGAGTTATTATTATTACCATAGATTTGTAAGGCGCCAAGTGCTCTGCAGCGCCGTACAGCAGGAAAAACAGTACATACATAAAACAGGGACATACAAGGTAGACAAAATAAATGCAGACATGCAAACAAAGGGACTGAAGGACCCTGCTTATTAGGGAGCTTACATTCTAAGTGGAAGATGGCACAGCTGAAACAAGAGGAGTAAATGTGTTTCAGAGTGGAGAGTGGGATCGTTGTGAGAGTGCATTAGTGTGAATAGTGTTATAGAGGATAAGGTCACCTCTAAATAAGAGATGGGTTTTCAAAGAACATCTAAAGATTTGAAGGCTGTGGGAAAGTCTGATTGAGCGTGGTAGGGAATTCCATAAGTGGGGAGCAGCACGGGAGAAGTCTTGTAGGGGGGTGTGAGAGGTGGTTACCCAGGCCCGGCGCTCCCATTAGGCAAGGTTAGGCAATTGCCTAGGGCACCGGGCTCTGCAGGGCGCCTCGAAATCGGAAATCCACGGGGAGGAGAGGAGGGAAGGGGCTATTGAATCTTACCTGCATGAAGCTGCTCCTCTCTGCTCTGTCTTCTCCCCTCCGCACACTGACAGTGACAGGCCGTGATGATGTCATCATCATGGCCCGACAGTGTCTGTGAGTGGAGGGGAGAAGACAGAGCAGAGAGGAGCAGCTTCATGCAGGTAAGTTAAAGAAAGACATGGGGAGGGGAGCTGAGAGGAGGGAAGCGCAGCAGCGATTTTTAAAGGGGGGGGCGGCGATTTTCACACGGGGAGGGGGGGGGCGGTGATTTTCACACTATGCCTAGGGCGCCAAGGACCCTAGCACCGGCACTGTGGTTACCAGAGACGAAACAAGGCGCAGGTCACAGGTAAATCTAAGAGGGCGGGAGGGAGAGTATTTTGATATTAAATTTGTGATTTATGGAGGGATAGTGTTATTGAGGGCTTTGTAGGTAAGGGTGAGTAATTTGAATTTGATTCTGGAGGACACAGGGAGCCAGTGTAGGGTTTTGCAAAGTGGTGCAGCAGATGTGGAGCGGTGAGAGAGTAAGATCAGTCTTGCAGCAGCATTTTGGATGGATTAAAGTGTAGATATTTTTGGTGTCAGGAATGCCAGATAGCAGGAGGTTGCAATAGTCAAGACGGGAGATGATGAGAGAATGGATAAGAATTTTGGTAGCATGTTGAGTAAGAAAAGTGTGAACTATGGCAATATTTTTAAGGTGGAGTCGACAGGACTGGAAGAGAGTCTGGATGTGCGGAATAAAGCAGAGGGCAGAGTCAAGTATGACACCAAGACAGCGGACTTGGAACACTAAGGAAATTGTGGTGTTATTGACAGTGAGGGAGATTAGAGGGCAGGTGGTGACTCTGGTTGTATATTTCATTGAATAGTAGAGTAGTCATTAAAAGTGGAAATATTGATTTGTCTGAAACGTGGTAGCCAACTGTTAGTAAATGTACAGTTAAAACGTATATATAAATTGCAATCTGTCAGTACTATACTACACAAACAAATACTTATGCAACATTACCCCTTTTTCTCTTCCCTGATTTTTTTTCATCTGAAACTGATGTTACTAATTTAATTTAGTTTCACTTCTTTAGAAAAGGGAGTATAAGAACAATGTGTCAGTAAAAATGGAGTTCCTCAGTACTGTGGATGCGGGTTGTATGGTGGAGGTGTCTCCTCCCACATGGTGCATTGCAGCAGTTGTTAATGTGGTGCTGTGTCCAGTGTAGGAAGTCAGTGTGCTGTACTGCAATACCCATGTTGCTCACTCCATGATGTGCAGAGCACCAGTGTAGGAGTTACTAGTTGCTTTCCAGAAGGAGCAGGAGCGGTGGGCGTTACTGTGAAGAAGTCCAGTGCTTCTACTAGAGAGTTGGGGAAAGGGAGTGCTTGGGGCATACGTGACAAGGAGAGAATGGTGAGGGAGTATATAGGCAGGGGCGTAGGAATGAAAATTTTAATGGGGAGGAGAGCGGGGGGCAAAAGGCCCTATTTCTTGCGTTTGGTATCTCATTTACGACAGTTGTAACAGTGACTGACTGTGTATATTCAAAGACTCTCAATCCTATGTGCATTTTTGTCAGGGTTTCAGGGTTTGGCCAAACCCAGATTCATTGTTTATTTTACTTTAACAATGCATTTATGTATTATTAATATTAACTACCAATTAGTACAATAGCTGTTAGAATGACAGATAAATTCAATTGTTCATCTTAAAAATTAAAATTTTTCATTGTCATTAACCAAGTTTTTATTCAGATTTAGTTGAAAATCTAATTTCATTTCATTGGGAGTATTTTTAAGTCTATAGTCACTGCATCACTGATTATGATATGTGTTATATATTTAAATTGCTATATCTCATGTTTGTTACTGGATTCACCGCACGAAATTCAGGGTAAAGGTAAAGTGAATATTTGTTCCTTATCAATATAGCTTATTTATTAAATGTTTATGAAATGAACACTTTAGAGTTTTTAAAATAAACAAATCAATCAGTTTGTATTAAATCTATATTACGGCAATCTATATTAAAGAACATTTGGAAGTTATACTAGGAAAATCTATCATTTAAAAAATTTCACGTTTAGAATGGATACCATGACTTCAGAAAGTAGCATGAAGGACTTACTCCTACACTTTGCCAAAAATATGTTTCCTCTCTTCATTTCTGGTTACAGACTCTGTGAATACCTAGTACAAGTTCAGCGCAGATGTGCGTTCTTGATGAACATCACAACATATCAGAATCTGCGTTAAACGTTTCTGCATCATGGTAGACTTCAGATATGTTTATAGGCGGCAAAGTGCTCTAGAGGTGCCCACCTATGACGCAGCTAAAGCAGGCACAGTTATGAAAAGCACCAAGAGAAGGGCTTTTGTTGTGTCAGACTCCTTACTGAGCTTCTCAATGCAACCACTGCAGGAGGGCAGATTCTTCAACAGCTGGAGTTGAGTATGCATACTCGCAATATCAAAATCTTCAGTGAATAGGCACTTGGCACATTTTCCTGCAGCACATCAAGGATAAGGCCTTCAAGTGTTGAGACCTTTCTGATCAAACCTATCCTTAAGAGCTGTCGTCAGGAGGTCCAGAATTTCATTATGTTCTTTTCTTAATTTGTACTTTGGCCGGAGGTGCACAGGAGCTGTTGGTTTGCTACAGGCGATGCAGTGGATTTGTTGGCCTGGGTTGCACTGGAAACTCCAGCTCCAGAACCCCTGCTACCTCATATGTCACTTTAGATGCGATCATTGGCCTTCCAGCTGACTGACTACCAGCATCACAGCTTCCTTACCACCTGATGCAGTTAGTTTTGGTTTCTACAAGGCATGAGCTAGCTGTTCTCAGGGACTGAAAACTCTTTCAGAAAATCATGTTTAGTTGAAGTTTTTAAATCATTTCCCACTTCAATAAAACAATGGGCGTCACTAAATAATTATCATGAAATATTTTGGATATGAATTTGCAGCTGTTTTGTGTTTGCCTTGTAAACTGTTAATGCCTTCACACCCACCCACTGTATGCATAGGACAGGCTGGTGTGCGGCTAATTCCCTGCCCTGGTGCCTTATAAAAGGATCAACTTAGGAACGTGGGTAGTGTAAGCAAGGGTAAAAAAATTAAAGGGTGAAGAAACAGTCAGAGAGTTCCTTAAACTGGGTATCCACCTATGCAATCTACTTCAGATGCAATTTCTGTAACAATTTCAACAACGATTGAAAGTCCCGATGAGCAAGCCGATTTATGTGTACATACCTACACAATTTACCTTCATGTCTGTGATCTTCATTTCTCATAACCATCTGCTGAAAAGATGGTAACTTTGTACACATTCTTTTCTGCCTACGCTGCTGGTTGTGAGTGCGTACACACTTCCACATTTGCCCGTCATCGTTGATCGCAATTTTTAGAACATTTAGAAAACCTAATCAACAGATGCAATGTGCTTTGTTATGATAAAACATGATTGTGGGAGTGTACACACTCTTGCAATATATGAACAAACAGTTGTGAATTGTGTGATCGGCACAGTAATTGCTTAGATGTGTACCCAACTTTAGACTTAACCACTTATATGCAGTAGCTGTCCTTGAAGTGTGTTGAGTGCACAATTGGTATGCATGTCACAGTGTGCCATAATACCAGTTCAGTATAAAATGTGTGATAACAATATAACTAATTGTTAATCCAATGGATTTAAAAGTTAAGCCAATGATTGCTTAATCTGTGCCTGTCAGTAAGTAGGTTACAAGTACAAATGTATAAAGGGAAAAACAAACACAAATTGAACATCCATTTACAGACATAACACACAGGCTGAGTCACTCATTGGTCAATAATAAAAGATCACCCTCTAATATAAATATTAACAGTAGACAATTCAATAGCAAATGTTTCCAATCACAAATCAACCTGAAATCACTGTGAAGAGGGCTGCTAAACAATCTAATAGGGGAATGTAAAGGACATTATTGGAGAAGAGTGGGGTAACTGTAAAATGTAATTTAGTATAATTTAAGCATGGTGTTCTAAATTATTGGGTTAAAAATCTTACCTGTAAAGTACTCTGTCCCACACAACATAGGTAATGGATCTCATACCTATATATATGAAACTAGTGAGGCTGCTATGTAGAGTTACTAAGCCACTATTGCTACTTTCACTGTTAAATGCAGAGTTCTTGTCATACTCCCCAGCTTTAATGATCTACCCTCCAATAGATCCCAGAGGGGAATTCAGGGGTAAATTCTGGGGGGTAAGTGGTGCTGCAAATCTTTTCATGGCGCAATGCAGTGACCACCTCATTGCGACACTGGGCCAAGATGATGCGAATTGTGTCATCGAAGGCCCCGTCCAAAAACTTCACTGTTAAATGGGCAGGATACAGGGAAAAGGCCTCCTCTTCAGGGGGTCTGGAAGAAATACCTGAAATTTTGGAGTATCCCGGTCATTCTGGAAGAATAGGAAACTAGTTATTATACAGTCTCTTTATCATGTTAGGTCGGAATTTGTATATGTTTGCAAGCCTGTACAAACCAAATTGCCTGATTTTAGTATTTATTAAACTAATTTGGCTTTGGTCCACTCGGGTATCCTGGTTTCAGTTTCAGTCCCCCACACAGCCTACCTTTCCCTTCCTCCTTTTGTTTTTACCCTATATATACAGTATATATAATCTACAGAGCATAACAATACATAATTATCTGCCAGACTCGCTCACAGGCCACATGATTTTTCCCTTTTCTGGCAACCGTTGTTCAGAATTGTTTGACAATAAAAATTTAAGTATTTAAAAAATATTTATTAAATTAGCATTTGGTCAATGAGGATTTTTCTATTGGTCATTATGCAGTCATTTTCCACATCCTCATGAGTATCTGGCTATAAACGAATTGGATCATCTTGCCTCTCTGTTTTCTATAACTCATTGGCTGCACTGTATTTAGTTCTGCAGAAGCAGTGAAATAAAATGGAATATTTCTGGGAATATATATTACGAGTTAATCTTAAAATATGCAATATTATACTATAATATCACGGGCAAACTTTATTAATTATTCCAAATATAAATAATATGTCACTACAAATATTATTAGGATAAACACTCCATAATAGCTACAATTATGTATCCAAACCATTATGTATTAGAACAGATAAAATAATTTATTTGTGCTCATCCTCTCTTCATTGTTCATAAAGGAGTGATACTAAACTACTCCTTAGATCATTGGTTTCTGACACACCTACTAACACAGATGCCACATACCTTTATTTTTTTCCCATGACTCACCATTGTTAAAGTATTGTAATAAAAACAGAATTGAGGATGAATAGGAGTATGACTGAAAAACAAATTGAGTTCCAGCTACTTATTTTATTCTATTTATTTTGTTTAAAATTGATATATGGTTCAATTATAACGCCAAAGTTTATCTTAAAGTAATTGTCCATAAAGTCTGGGGACACCTCCAATATGGTGTTATAATACTTAACTGTATCATGGCAAACTGGTTGGGAATCACTGGCAAACACCTATCATGTAGCATACAAGGTCCCTTGTCTTGCATTTAAAAGCTTATTAGTCAACTGTAAAAATCTCGGAGATTCCGGATGAGAAGATTAATTGTCAAGGGCAAGGGCAGCATGACGGCACAAATCTCATAATTTTGCCACAGCCTCCTGCAGCAGAATTCCGTGACTGTGACAAAACTTACACGGTTCACTGCAAAATCATGTCATAGCGGCCACCATCTCACCCACTTCATTAGAAAGTGGACCAGGGGGGATCCAGGAGAAAGCCCAGCTCTCCCGCGGTCAAGCAGAACTACCCGAAATTTATGATTGTCACCACAATTCTGGTAGTAAGCAAAACTACACCAAAATATATTTTTTTTATCAGAAATGTATAAAATATATTGTCCAGTCTCACTCCCCTACCACAAACTGTTCAGCCAACCATAAAAATATGATAGTATTCTGATATAGTACAAAAGTATGTATGATAAACTATTGGCAATGCTCCAGTTGATGAATCTAACAATCTGCAGTCTTTACAGAGCTGAGCATATGAGTTGTTTAGAAGGCTATCAAGCCAATCAATCACAGAAACTATTCTTTCTGAATTGCCTACAATTATGTAAGATAGATAATGCAGTGCATTACTATCTGCTATCTACAAAGAATAGAACATATAACATTCTGTATAGATTTAGCAAGCATAGAATATTAATATTAATAGTAAAATTAATATTAATAGTTAGATATTAATGTCCAATAGTGACTTATAGATAGGACATTATAACTAATAGTTTGCAAATTGTTTTGTTTTTACATTTAAGGATTGCATTGAACCGTAACATTTATTATTATTATTATTATTATTATTATTATCATAGACAGTGCTCCACAGCGCCGTACAGTAAGGACATACAAGGTAGACAAAATAAATGCAGACATGAAAACAAAGGGTATGAAGGACCCTGCTCATTAGAGAGCTTACATTCTAAGTGATGTCCAGCTTTAGAGCCTGAGTCAACCTAATTGAATCTATGAGACAAGCAATATCACCATGCGAGTCTTAAGCAGTAGTGGAACTACGCAGGAGGCCCATTTGACCTGGGCCACATAGATGTTGGGTATGCACTGAACTCTCCGCAACTGTCAAATATTGGTTCCTGACCCTGAGGCTTGTGCACACAGTATTCACACTGAATTCATAGTACCCTTCCACTTCCACTTCCACATATGGCACAGAGCCAATACCCTTTTTAGGAAGGGAGGTGTTTCATATGCCGCACAATGATCATACTTGCCAACTCTCCTGGAATGTCCGGGAGACTTCCGCATTTTGCAAGAGTCTCCTGGACTCCTGGGTGAGAGTGGCAATCTCCCGAATTCTGCCCACTTCACTAGGAAATGGGGCACTTCCTAGTGAAGTGGGCAGAATTAGATCCCAAACGCTGCGATTCCCAAAATTACATGATTTTGACCGCCCCGCCCCCCTCACGCCCACCTCCACTGGCAGGCTCCCGGAAGAGAGCTGAAGAAAGTCGGTAAGTATGACAATGATGTCACAATAATGTAATTCAACAGAATATGAAATTAAAATAGTGATCACTAATGACTATGCAGAGTACATGTACTTTACAAGGAACACAGGATGAAGTCTGATCAGTAACATAATAGTGCAAGCAATGCTCATGCATTTCTTGTAAAGTTTATTTGTCTGCAGTCTTAAGAGGGATTATTGATGATCAGATTTCAAGCTCTGTTTCTGCTCTATTCAATGCCAGATGGTTGGAGCGCTCAGGTGGGTGTCGAGTGTCCATGTATTTTCAGTTTAAATAATGCATATATTCTGTCCTGGTTCTACTTTTTTTTTTTTTTCATGCAAAATTGACTAATAAAGGACATATTATTATTATTATTATTATCGTTTATTTGTAAGGCGCCACATGGTTTCCGCAGCGCCGTACACAGTACAAACAGTAGACCATACAAAACAGTACAGAACATTAAACATAAA
Organism: Mixophyes fleayi; assembly: GCF_038048845.1. Classification (NCBI taxonomy): domain Eukaryota; kingdom Metazoa; phylum Chordata; class Amphibia; order Anura; family Limnodynastidae; genus Mixophyes; species Mixophyes fleayi. The sequence continues at coordinate 277,293,789 of NC_134403.1, forward strand.
ATACCAATACTTCGTAAACTCCGGGCAGGCAAATACAGTAGAGACGGAGTGGAAGAACAGGTATGGAGACAGGAGGAAAGAGGGCCCTGCTCATACGAGCTTACATCCTAAGGGAGGGTGGACAGAATCAGGCACAGAAGGGAGCCAGTGAGGCAAAGGGGAGAACCGAAGAGATGAGAGGTTAAGTGGATGGTTGGTAGGCCTTAAGAAACAGGTGAGTTTTAAGTGCCCGTTTGAAGGAGCACAGGTTGGGTGAGAGACGGATGGAGCGAGGGAGGTCGTTCCAGTGAAGGGGGGCAGCGCGGGAGAAGTCTTGGATTCTAGAGTGGGAAGAGGTGATCAGAGTGGAGGAGAGTCAGCGATCATTGGCTGAGCGCAGGGAGCGGGCAGGAGTGTGAATGGAGAGGAGGTTAGAGATATAAGGGGCAGTAGACTGGGAGAGAGCCTTGTAAGTGGTGGTAAGGAGTTTGAAAAGGATTCTATAGGGGAAGGGGAGTCAGTGTAAGGCAAGACAGAGAGGGGAGGCAGAGGAGGAGCGGCGTGAGAGGAAGATAAGTCTCGCAGCTGCATTGAGTATAGCGCGGAGGGAGGCGAGGTGGGAGCAGGGGAGGCTAGTTAGGAGGAGGTTGCAGTAGTCGAGGCGGGAGATGATGAGAGCATGGATGATAGTTTTGGTGGCATCTTGAGAGAGGAAGGGACGGATGCGGGCAAAAAACACACCTAAGCTCTATGGTGGGAGGACACTTTAAAACCACCCCTGTGTACAAGTCATAAAACTTATACTGTTTGAGTTTTGTAAATCTAACACCTATAGTACAGCTTGAGTACAGCCTACCTGCACAGTAAATCTATTTACACAAAAACCATTCTTAATAATATAAACTAAAACTGCACCTTTGTCTTCTTGCAAAAATGCCATAGGCATTATTTAAATTGGCTGTTGGAGTGAGTTCTAGATCCTTTAGACACAAATCCCTTGAGAGATTTTCAGAGCAGAAAAAAACTGAATCTTAGGGGGCTATCGGTGCCCCATTAAAGCATTGTCACTCAAAAAAAAGCAAGAAATTTTTAGCATTGCCCAATTTGTTTCTCCCTTTTTCGCTCCCCTGGGATCAATTTTGAAGTGCGGGAATCCCTAGTTTTTCTGCAGCCCTGCACCAATATCCTCTTGCGGGGGTAAACTGGAGCAGCTAATTGTGATTCCTTCTACTAATTAATTGAATTTCCTGGTTGGTGTTACCTGTCAGTTATACTTATCATGTAGTATGCTCCAGGCAATTCAAAGTAATTCATTTGGGGTTGGGATGGCAATTTTCAAATAATTTGGTGGCTGAGAGATGAATGTAGGGAGTCGCCGGAACTCAACCTTCGCTGCCAGCCAATCACAATCGGTTTCCCATGTTGTTTCTTATTGCCTCTATTGAACTACGGAAGAAAGAAGAGAAGGTTTTATTTTTCATTGGATTATGATGTATAAAGCCCTTCAAATCGCAGGTTGTTGGAAGTGTCATTTGCATTTGAACTTGAATTACATACTTTTGTGTTCTCTGGCATAAAGTTTGTTTCTGAGCATGCTCAGACCAATTTCATGAATACGGCACACAATGGAACTTACATTCCACAATGAATCAGGCTCATTATGTTATTTATTACCCTTTAGTTAATACGTTGATGAGGATTTTTTTGTGTGGGAGCCACATCGCAACTGCTTAAATAATGCAGGTGGCTTTATGGACCATTGGTCTCTATGATCAATGTGGTTTGTGCTGCCTTATATACTGATGGGGTACTTGGCTTCAATGATTGTGCATTCTACTGGTTTAAAAGTGGTATCCATCACGCTCATATGGAACTATGCTGCATCAAAGACTTAGGGAGGTATTAAATTGTTAGCGATAACCGCTAAAATCCTGCGCTCGAAAAATATTACCGTTAATACGGTAATATTGCGCGTAAATACCGTTAATACGGTAATTTACTCGCTGGATTTCAGCGAGCTGTAATCCAGCGAGATATTACCGTATTAACGGTAATATTTTTTGAGCGCGGGATTTTAGCGGTTCTGGCTAACAATTGAATACCCCCCTTAGTGACACATTTTTTTTACTATACTTTGCTTTGCTTATTGAGTTAATATAAATATTTATGTATATAAATGTCTTTTTTTTTTTTCTTTATTTTAAACCTGTTAATGGTATGCAGCTAGACAGGTCTTTCAATGCCTCCACTGTGGTAACAATGATCTTTTCGATCAATATGCCTTTAATACAGGGCAGTGATCTTGTGTGGTATTAAAATAGAGTAGAGTGGACAATAGGGGGTAAATGTATCAAATAACAATTTTTGCAAATCGCTGATACCTGGCGACTTTGCCTAGTAGTTTTGCCTTTAAAGCTACTGTTGCTTTAAATTTACCATGAAGTGTCGCCTGGTATCGACGATTTGCAAAAATAGCTATTTGATACATTTACCCTCAGAGCTCCTAGGAGTTAGGTAGAGAATTGAACTATAAAATTACTGCTTGCACCTAAGTTTTGCAAATCATTTCTTTGCACATTTTACTATTTAAAAAGAAAACATTATTTGTCCACCCCCTACTATTTTCATTTCCAATATTAATGGTATCTTCAGAATATCATATTTTTAACATATGTTTTAATATGACTTTTCAGGGACACTTGCAATTTGCAAAAGAACAACTTATGGTTAAACTTTCTCCTTAAGAACTTATTTTTGGCATAGGTCCTGTCTAGATCAGCAAAAGATACATGTGCCACGCTTCTGTTTAAATTGCTGTCAAATGCTTTAGAAATAAACATCAATCTGGTATTGCATAAATAAGCTTATCTGCATTCTTCCATCCAGTCTTCATAACATAATCATTTCTAACATTCACAAATATTTATTATCATATAGTATATAAGAATATTTGGAATTACAGATTTATAGGCTTTGACAGGTAGACCTAGAGGCGTATTAGAAGCCCCGTTAGCAGTTTCCGTTTCCCTAAACTGAACGGTTCTATTTCCTTAGGCAAATCCTTTCCCTAGCCTACAATCTATAGGCTGCTGTGTCCACGTCTCTGGCTTCTTGCTGCATTTGATCCGTACAGGAACTCCTTCCTCAAGTACACTGACAGGTCCTATGCAGGCTGTAAGTGTGGGCTAGAAAACTAGAGCTGAACTTCAAACCCTACTGTGGAATAACTCCAGGCTCCCTTAGCTCCTGACATTTACAGTATAGCTGTATGGTAATATATCATGTAATGCTAATAGATAGGTCTCTCAATTTGATAACATTTTTATGGTGGCTAAAGTATGTTTTTTTTTTTTTATACAGTTAAACTGATCTATTACCATGTGCTTAGACCTCTTATTTATATTTCGTAGGAGCTTGATTTTGGTTCATTGAATATTCAGCAGTAGGGTGAGGTTTTGGAACAGGTGCCAGATACTGCTATATATTCAAGATTGCTTAACGCACAGAGCCTTTGACTGTGTCATGTGAAACACAAACATTTATTCCATGTGGTTTGGACTTGTTTGCCTGGCTCTTGATGGAGGTACTGCAGACAGCAGTCTAGGAGTAGCCATCTTACCATGTCTCACATACGGGAGGAATGTCCTTATACCACTGGTTTTCAAAATGAATATGTAGTAGTTGGTTTCCAACTTTGGTTGGGAGTGATGCCATGTTTACTATTTTCTGAAGTTAAATGAATGTGTGGATAGTTGGATGATTTTATTTATCTGTTTAGTGTTTTGGATTTTATTTTGCTATGACATGTGTATATATATATATATATATATATATATATATATATATATATATACATATATATATATATATATATGTGTGTGTGTATGTGTATATATATATATATATATATATATATATATATATATATATGTGTGTGTGTGTGTGTATATATATATATATATATATATATATATATATATATATATATACATATATATATATATATATATATGTATATGTGTGTATATATATATGTGTGTGTGTATATATATATATATATATATATATATATATATATATATATATATATGAGAGATAGAGAGTTCAAATATCTAAATCTCCCTATATATCTATCACATACCATTCCCATTACATTTTTCATACTGCCACATCTAAATTTCCACTTCACTTAGATTATATATATATATATATATATATATATATATATATATATATATATATATATTTATTTAAAAAAATGTTTATATTGAAATGTCACTTGCTTTATTGCCGGGCAATTAATATGACTTTATCCAGATAGTATAAAGTAATACGGGCATCCAATTTCATCCCAAGTGATCTGCAGAGGACACGTGTTAACTGTGAGGGTGAGAAAGAATTATAACAACTCCTGGTGACGTTTGCGATTCAGCACGAGCATGTAGCAGGTCTACTATGACAATAATGGAGAAGGAGAGGCAACGTTTTAAAATGAGAAGCAAAAGGCTTGTGATGTGTGCAGCATTGAATTGTGATTTGTTGTAGATTGCACAAACACAGCAATACAGTTCTTGTTTGTACTTAGCTAATGTAATAACCTAATGTTGTACTTACAAAATTAAAACCATTACAACTCCATCTAGTCCTGTAGTAAAATAGGCTATTTTATACTGACTTTTATAAGATCAGAGTTTGTTGATTTGGGGCTGATGTAATCATGTCTGTCAAAGTGAATTATGCTCTGCTATATATAAAGGGAGCAAAGGAAATTCAGTGATAACAGACATGCTTTGCCTTGTCTGCATTGTTAAATGTGTCCGATAATATCACCCAGGACTACAAAATGCCAGCACTTTGCATTTTAAGAAATCAATCCTTTACTCCATGCATTTGCATGTCATCTGATAATTTTCCTGTTCTGTATAGATCATAATGGAAAGGTACAGTCAGAGTATAATATTAGATGCAATACTTTAGTGTTTTGTAGTCTTGTGTGACAGAAGCTGTGTAACTATACAAGTAAATTAGGTCAAATTAAAGGCCCTCAAGAAGTGAAATAGTTAAGTCTACTTAAATACTGCATACACATTTGTTTTCTCTGAGTATTGAACCTTTATTGATTTGCATCTACTCACTTTATTAACTGATGTATGAAAAATATTTTGTATATTCATTATTTGGCTAGTTCACTGACACATTCTAAACGCACCCAGATGTCTGGAATCAAGTTGTAGAGATAGTCATTGTACATGCTGACTGAAAGTTTGATTGCAAGTTTCTATTTTAATAGTGAGAAGAAAAACAATGAGACACTCCAACCAAATGACAGCAAACATTCACAAACCATCTTTATTATTACATTAAAGACAGTTATAATATTCTAATAGTTTACAATATACCATCACATTGTTGTTTTATGTGCATAATTTGACTATGGTCAAGTGAATCATATTGTAGGAAATAGTTTGCAGCGTTTGCAGTTTGTTTAATGATCTGTTTTTCATTTGAATATGACTTCTAACAAGAATTGTGACTTTGTTAATAAATGGATCCCTTGCCTCACAAATTTGAAATTGTAATTACTACTAAATTGACAACATTTATTGAATTAGCAAGTTGTGTCATTTTAAATAAGGTTCACCATTTTGTATTATGGGCTATTGCTGCCATTTATTTTTATTATTTATTTGTATAGTGTACCACAGTATACAGCACTTTCCAGAGTGTCAGTCAATATAACTTGGTCATTGCTGTTGTAGATATAGCCCTAATTACCATGTGAGTGTTAAAAACTAGTCATTATATGGAGAAATGTTTGTTCTGTGAATGATTTAATAGGTCAAAACAGATTTGGGCTGTTGGATGTGAAAATACATTTCTGTTCAATTGCTTATTATAGAAAGGCATACTGTAATATTCACAAACGATAATGGATAAGAGATTTAATATAATGTAAGTTGGCTTGTTAGCACAAATGTTTGTGCTCTGAAAGGATCCATACATAGTCTTTATGCTTGCATATGGCAAGTCTGATGTGCATAGTCATAATGATTAAACCATGGGTGTATTTAGCCTTTTATGCACATCACTAAACATAAGTTAGTGAAACTTTAGTTTTTATATTTATGATTGGTGCCACTTATTCCTCTATATGAGACAACTTAGGTTTTAGGGTTTAGTGGTTCCCATTGTTAAAGTTTGACTAGGGTCTGAGCACCTTATTGTTTTCAGTCTTGAAATCCTGCTTGTTCTCAGTTTTAAAGTGGCTTTGATGGAACAAACTGTATTCAATCAGATAATCAGAAACAGCAGCAGGATATGAGTGACCTATAGACTCATGTGTTTACGTATGCGTAAGATGCAGACTGAGAGTTAGGCTCGGAAAGAGCAGGGTTCTCCATTACACTGAGTACTGATATTGAACCACTATCAATCCGTGTAGAAAAAACTGGTGTCAAACATAACTCTATGGGATATATTCAGTTGCCGGCGATGTGGCACGTGGACATTGCACTGCGCACCTTGCCAGCAATCATGGTAGGAATCTCCGATCATTTTTCTTTGCAACTCTATGGGATGCAAATCAAAATGAGCGGAGATTCCAGCTAGAACATTGGCGCAATGTTTCTCCGCGGATGTTCTGAGGACACATCCCACCGAAATTGAATCTCCCCCTATTTGAAATGTATTTCATAAATTGAACTGGTTCACTGTTGTGGTAGATGTTCTTATTCATTTTCTGTACTAATCTCTGCTTCCTTTGTTTAGGGAAACACAATGAATCTAGAAAAACTCAGCAAACCTGAATTGCTGACACTATTGAGCATCCTAGAAGGAGAACTAGAAGCCAGAGATCTTGTTATTGAGGCAATAAAGGTATGTTCTGTGTAAATGGTGAAAGCTAATGCTTGCTGGTCCTGAATAGTTTTCTCAATATGACCTCAAATTGGCACCTGTTACAAAATGCAGTTATTACGTAGCCATAAAATACAAAAAAATAATAAAACATGGAAACATTTCAACTTCAGCCCTCTATTACCTGGTGGACATTAAGCCAATTGCCATCCTATTCTCCAGCACTGAAAAGTTGCAACTCCCCCCCAAAGTCCATTGGTCCTGACTGGCAACTACTATAAAGTAAACAGTGGGGACCCCCACCAATTATTATAGTGGAAGCAGTACTTAACAAAGAGTGGGTACTCTCAAGGTGGACACCCCCTTTAAGTATGCTTACAGTTTGATAGAACTTTGCACTATATTTCGTGTTTACGTCAAACAGACAGGAATGGGTGGATCATTACATTCCTTTGCTTAAATTGTTCTTTATTATTGCTCAACCTGATTTGTGACACAAGAATGGGCTGGCCTTAATCTGTCATTTCGCTTACTTTTAAATCTATTTACTCACTATATCAGGCATCTATCTACTGAACTATTCTGTGCGATCTCTCTTCCAGTGATTAATTCTGACACATTGCTTCCAGTGTCATTGCATTTCCCTTTTATGATTGCTAGATTTCCTCTATTCATTTCATACCTTTAAACAATTTCCACCAGAATTTTATCTGTTGTCGAAGTGATTTGTTTTCAAATTTGTCTAAGCACAATCCCTGTATTAGGTATATGTATCAGTTTTGTATCTGGTTAAATGCAGCTGCAGCTTTCAGATATGTAATGGTACCACTAATTTATTGCTTTTAGTTTGCATCCCAATATGAATGACCTATCCACACATTCTCTGCACTCTATTTAAGGATTTGACTTCCCAATATGGGCGATTTGCAGAATTGCAGCCAAGCTTTGAGCTCTTTAGCAGGACAGAAAAAAGCTTGTGTGCCAAGATTAAACCTCCAAGCTGATTTAAATGCCTTAATAAGGTCTCGGAGCAGTAAATATTTAAATCCACTTGTTAAAAACAGAGTTTGTTTTCATCCTGTGCTGTGATCGGCCACAGTGGCCCATAAGTTAGAATAACTTGATCCATTTTTACAGCTGCTATCACTTGAATATTGTACATTTTAATTCATTGAGCTATAAAAGATTGGTTTAAATTTGCAAATCATTTAGATGCCTACCACTGATTGATTATATTCAACTAAACTAAATCACGCAAGCATTCACTTATACTGCACTTATGTGGGATGATACAGGTGGTGTAATAATTACTCCTGCTGTTATTTTTTTTTTCTTAGTTTCTATTTACTCTCTGATTGGATAATATTCCATGTGGTCCGAATGCTAATGTTCAGCTTAATATTTTGGTTATAAATATTGGCAAAATGTGAATTGAAGGGGATTTAAATCTAAGGATCATAGTTACTGCAACTAAGCTGATTTTTGGATTAAATATACTGTTTCCATAACCAGCGAAAACCATAAATATAGAAGCAATGCTCAGAATGGTTCCTATATCCATCTTCAAGTCCACGCAGAAGATTTTACAATCCATACAGCCAGATTTTGCAAACCACATATGTAATGAAGTGAATGGTAGTCTCTATGAACAGAAGTTGCTACTTCCCTTAGAACATGTCCCTAGCCAGTATAACATGATCGCACCAGATCAGATACTGCAGAACGTTCTCACCAGTGACCAGTATAATCGACCAATCATGGATCATGTGTCATGGTTAGTGTGAGCATTGGTTCTGTGGTTGTACAGACCACTTTATGCTGTAATTGTATGTAAATTCAAATCACTATACAAGAACATAACAGACTCAGATTCAGTACTTGGCTCCACTTAGATTATTCATTTTTATATATTTTAGTGCTGGGTCACATTGTTTTATTCAACAATTCTTCCTCCCTGCTCCCACCCTAGTGTTCTGACTTCCTTTTTCATTCATACTAGGTATTTGTATATGCAGTAATATTTGTTTTACTCTCAGTTGTTGGTCCTTCTGCCACTATTCTGTATGCTTACGGTATATTATACCTTTCTGTACTGGAAAATCACTTGCTTTGTATAATTGTAGTATTTCTGTTAGCATAAATATGTGAGATTACACTAACATGGTATTATTTTAATATTTTCATATTGATAAATTGCAGCAAATTGATACAAGAGTAATGTAGCATATATTATGTAGTGATTAATTTGTAAGATGGCATCCATTCGTCATCATTATCAGCTATTTATATAGCGTTACTAATTTCACAGCACTGTAGAGAGAACCAGTGGCGGATTCAGCGGGGGTGATCAGCAGGGGTTTGCTGCCGGCGGCTGCACACTATGTGCAGGTCCATTCGGCAGAGACAGGCAGGGAGAGTGTGCTGCCCAGCTGCTCTGATTACACAGGCAGCCTTAGATGTCAAAAATGGGGTGGGGACTAATTCACCCCTCCTAAAATAAACTAATAGATTTGCCCATGCAGAGAACTCATTTACATCAGTCCCTGCCCCATTGGAGCTTACAGTCTAAATTCCCTAACATACACACACAGAGATTAGGATACATTTAATAGCAGCCAATTAACCTACCAGTATGTTTTTGGAGTGTGGAAGGAAAACCGGACCCCCAGAGGAAACCCACTCAAACACGGGGAGAGCATACAAACTCCACACAGCTAATGCCCTGGTCAGGAATCAAACTCATGACCCTAGTGTTAGGAGTTAGAAATGCTGACCACTAAGCCATCGTGCTGCCCATATCCATTCTTCTGTAAAAAAAAATTATGACATTTATGAGATTAGTAATAGCATTATGTTGCTTAGTAAGGGTTGATTCACGTCTAGTTTGTGAAATTGCTTTAATTGCTAAGGTCTCACACAGATAAATCTGAATTTTGTGGGATTGTGACCAAATGTATCAATCTTGTAACGGAAAGTAGCATTTTGTTTCTATGTCGGGCAGGCCAAATTACGTTTGACACATCATAGAAGATCGGGGAAACATATGTAGTTTAATTAATCACTCTGGTATTTATCCATAGTTAAAGACCATTTCTGATAAAATGGCTGATGGGAAGATCATATATATATATATATATATATATATATATATATATATATATATATATATATATTTGATTTAGCACAAATTCTATGATGAACTTGGAAGCAACTAGCACTTTACAGTGGTGAAGCAGTAGTTAATTCATGTCTTGTTTTTGTGTTTTTTTTTTCTCTCTAAAAAGAAATCTCCCTATGCAGGACAGGAAGGAGGGTGGGTTAGGCTGAACCAGCCACAGAATAGGAAGTGTTTAGTGTGCTAGGCAGTGATTTCATCAGCATCTGGAGCTGTGGCCGGCTGCAGGAGTGACAGACCGCCAGGGAAAAGCCACAAAGACCAGTTCAGCAAAACTGAGATGTCTTTGTCTGGCTTTTCCATGCAATATAGCCAAACGTGGACCTTCTAAACATCAGGTTTCTCTGCACGAGTTCCTAGTGAAGAAATTTGTAGTGATGTATTGATGGTCTGTAAGATGACATTAATTCTCTTGTTATTTATAAAACCAAAAATTGCAATGGTCACCACACTCACTCAAAGAGATAATAATGCACTGCAGAGGGTTAAAAAGAATATATTTATTGATATTCAACACAGTTATCACATGCACATATATACTTGTGCTCAAAATAGAATAAACCATTTTGTTAAATAAGGCTAATAAACCACCTTGTCATTTATGGTGACATTCTCGGCATCACTACAGTGAAAAGAGCACAATCTCCATTTAATCTTTTTAATATGCATCTTTATTTTTTCTCATTTGGCGTTAAAGTTTCATTCTCATTTGCACTTAAAATGTCTGGGTACGATGAATATGAATATGTGGCGTGCATGGAAAATTGTAAGCTGTAGCTGTCCTAGATGATTTTTTTTTTTTTAAGTACTATATTTTTTTCAGGTTTTCTAGTTCATACCTGTCACAGTATTTAATGATCTCTTTTGATAGCCTGTGAACTGGAGTATCAGACAATCAGAGAAGGATGTAGTATTATACAGTCATTTAGAACTTCCAATCTTGTAAGTATTTGAGTATTCCATTGAGTAATAACTGGTAAAAGAAATTGCTTTGGACACAGAACGTATGGCACACTTCCTTGTCATTTGGCATGCAGTAACAGTACATGATTTATTGTAAAGTGTGTTATCTGTAAAGTGATGTCAACACATTCCATTAAAAATAGGGGTTTTGTTGCTATGTAAATACAGTAGTACATTCCTGTGGATCGACGCAATTAGAATTTATGAAGGGTTGAACTTGATGAAACTATCTTTTTTTCAACAATGCTAACTTTATGGTGAACAGATATGTCATGAGCTTTGAAAACTTACATTGAAAGTAAGGATTCCCTGTCATGATTGACATGTGTAGCTTCTAACCATACCACTATAGGATTGAGTGGAGAAACAGTGATTGACAGTCTGATGCATAGCTGCACTGTTTTCTAAACCTCGTCTTTCCCCTTTGGGCACTAGTGAGTTTAGAATTCATTCTGGAAGCAGGAAAGTAGGCGTAATGTGATTGATTTTGTCAATGATTGTAATGTATGTGTATGTGTGTGTGTGGCTAGCTGGAGAATGGGTGGTAGGGATAAGGAATAACAAAAACAGTCTTTTACACAGGGTATCAAATATTGCTTCTGAACCTCCTGGACTTCACCAGTCACTTAGTAGAATTTACAAATTGAAACAATGTGACAGATCAGTGCCTCATTCATATGCATATATGCCTAATTGATTTTTATGCACACACAAAGTAGTTTCTATGCAGACACTTAGGGGGAAATTCAATTTTGTGTGATGTGCTGCAGAATGCCTCCGGAACGGTCCACGAAGGAACTCCGTGGCTATGTATCACCGCTCATTTGCCCTTGCACCCGATAGAGGTGTGCAGAGAAATGAGTGAAGATCCCTTAAGGTAATAAGCGGTAATCTGCGCAGCCGGACATCACAGAGATGTCCAGCGCCACATCCTGGAGAATTGAATTCCCCCTTTGGTGTAAAATTTGAATGTACATACCAGGAAAAATGTAAATATTTCCCTTCATGATCCTACTATCACATTTGGTTCACTCTCTTAATTACAACTTTTTTTCTAATGTACTCTTATAGACTTATTTACGTCTTAAGTAGACCATGGCAGTAAGTGGCTATCTTTTTATTTCCTGTGTCACATTTCTATATTTTAATGTTTTTATTACATTGGTATTTGTATGCCTCTAAATGCAGTTTCATATATGAAGTGTGCCTGGATGTGGCAGATTGCATCATACTGATAGTATACTGCAGTATATTCGGCGACTTCTGATCTCACACCAAAGCCCCCCGTTACCACCTGCAGCTCATTGACATATCTTTTACCACCATATCTTTTACCACAACACAAGAACGATTTTTTTTGTATTTGATAGCAATAGCAGGTGCAGTACTGCAGGGCGCCACAAACAAAAGCAAATTTACACTTGCTGCCATCTTGACTAGTATCAGACAATACAAAATTAGGCACAAAAGAAAAGAAGAAATGCACCGCACAGTGTATTTACAGTCACACTTCATAAATGCCCTTACTGAGTATTGGAGTACAAAGGGAGAGATTGGTATGCAATTGTATTTGCATAGTGAGAGATTAGTCATACAATCTAAAATTAAGAATGGAACTAACTTTGCAAATACAGAAAAAAAGTGAATAATTTATTTACTAAATTACAGGAATTGTGATCTCCACTCGCAGTATTACTGCAGTATTGAACTGATTTGTTTTGCAGAGATATTGTGCTGGTCAAAAACATGTAGATATTTCTTTCTTCTTTTATATCATCATCATTTATTTATATAGCGCCACTGATTCCGCAGCGCTGTACAGAGAACTCATTCACATCAGTCCCTGCCCTGTTGGAGCTTACAGTCTAAATTCACTAACATACACACAGACAGACATAGAGAAAGAGACTAGGGTCAATTTTTTAAATTTTTTTTTTTTTTAATAGCAGCCAATTAACCTACCAGTATGTTTTTGGTGTGTGGAAGGAAACCGGAGCACCTGGAGTAAACCCATGCAAACACAGGGAGAACATACAAACTCCACATAGATAAGGCCATGGTCGGGAATTGAACTCATGATCCCAGCGCTGTGAGGCAGATGTGCTAACCACTTCGCCACTGTGCTGCCCTTTTATATTTAAGTATTCACTTATACTAGGTTTATGTTTTTCACAGCTGCTATTTCCTTGACAATCCCCGATTCATGCAGGCAAGGGCTGTTGTTTGTGTCCGTCCCATAGCAAATAGACACAGTGGCCTTTATTTTTGCATTATGCCATCATTCTGAGCCTCTGCTTCTGCATACCCAATAATATGGGTAGTGTCAGTGCCCTGTAAGTATAGCTATGAGAAACTCAGGATTTACTGTCCTAGATAAGGTAAATGTCTGTATGCAGTCAGACCATTTGCAATGACTTTTTTAGTTGAAGTTTTACAGTGACCTGTACATCAGCTGCTATTGGAGGTAACATATTTAAAACAATTGCGTTTTTAGCTGGAAAGTCAAAATTTGATAATGCGCCTCTCTCATTTTAGGTCTATCTCACTGAACTCTCCCAGGGCCCCTTCTCCCTGCTCCCCTTCCTGTTTACCATGTCTGGTATCATAAAGACCTCTCTTATACTGGCTGCAATGACATTTCCATGCACAGAAAGCCTTTCACACAGTGCTGGCTGTTGGCCCACTCCAAATACTATGATCTGGCTTATTTTCTCAGTGCTTTGCAGTTGCTGATAACTGTTTATTCCAGAGGGGTCTGTAAAGCAGGGACAACTTCATTGTGAAAGTAGCACTGCCAATTTCCTGTATGGTATACATTTAAACCATAAACGGCATCATTTATTTTAGTGTAAATTGATAAAGACTTATCCATACAAACGTTTTTTTGAGCTGAGTTCCAAATGGAACACACATCAAGAGAACCTCCATAGATATAACTTTGCATAGAAATTAAGGGATGTATATATCGTACAGCTTTTGCTGATATCTGTAACCTCGGACCCGTGCTTCAGAACAACCTAGTTATCCAAATTGTATGACAAACACTTAGGCTAGATATAGACTTTGAATTGTCTAAACAGATTTTTTGTTTCTTCCTGTTATAATGGCATTTTACATGTATTTAGAACACTAGTTAACGTCATTGAAATGCTCTTAAATGATTGTAGTGTTAAAAAAATATATGTTGCCATATTTATTTATATTAAAATGTAATGTAGAATCAGTGCTCATTTCAAATCAGTGTTTGCAAACTGATTACGGATTGTAATAAGCGGAGGTAACGCTCAAAGAAAGGAGTTCACTGTAACTACTTTCTAAAGGTATGGTGATTAAAGATTTCAAATATCCAGATATATTCACTGCATTGTTTGGCATTTTTTTTTGCTGTCAAAACAGCTCTGTTCACTAAAAACATTAATTATGGAGACCTTCATGAAAAAGACTTGTTATGGCAATGAACATCCCTCCCCCAAATAAGCAGGGATCCCCTGTACTAAAGCCCCCTAATTTAAGAGCAGCTGAACCCCACAATCACCCCTTTAGTCCCATGATGCACCAGGGTTCACAGAAGGTTTGTCTTATTCAGTTTATTGGTTTTAGATTATTGTGTTTTTTTAAGTTATGGGCAAGGAAAAGCCTACTATTACTGCTTGCAATAGCTGTGTACCTAAATCTTCTGTAAAACCTTACCATTTTATATATACATTTATATTTTATAAACATTTCAGGTGTTAGCTCATTAAACCTAAGACATTAGATTATTCATGTGAGAACTAATAACATTTACAAATATACATTTAAAATTCACATACATTGGCAGATATGTCATTGTATTTAAATTTGCTATGCAGCTGGTTGAGAGTCATTTTGGACTCAATAAGGACATACCTCCTGATTTTATTTTATTGATTTGCGAGAACGGTCCCAATTTTTAGAAGTTGGAAGGAGCGCAGCCTAGCTGTGATTTTTTGGGTAGATTGGATTTGTCACCTAATGTGTCCTATTTTTCTATTTGGAAAACTGAAGTAAGTTAAGGGTCATTTACGAACTGCATGATATGCAGAAGTGCAGCTTGTTTAATTATAAACAAATATGCCTAATCATCTGTTAGAGCATAGAGAGGTATATGCCTACTTTCCGGTTTAGAAAGTACTCTGTCTGCTTGCGAGATTGCATGTGAAATGTGAATGTGCATTGTGCAAAAAGTAAAATTTCCATGTGAAAGTCTTGACTACTCTGACTGTAGGTACATCCCCTTAATTAGTTTCAACTTTAAAAGTGGTCTCTTGAAACACCATGGGCCTGATTCACTAAGGAAAAATCGCACAGTGCATGCTCGGAATCAGACTATACCTTAGTGAACACAAGAACATCCAATTAATCTTCAAACGCAAATGATACTTCTGACAGCCTACTATTTCATGGGCGGAGCAGGGAGGAGAAGGGGCGTATGCACGTAGTCAATGTACAGTAATGGAGTGCCAAGCTGAAGCACACTCAGCAGCATCAGATTCAAGCTTTTGGCCGTTTCTAAGGTACTTGTTTTTCTATCGTATCACTTGCACCAGCTACAGGTCATGTAGGTCGCGTATGCATACTATAACGTGTTTGCTCTTGAGCAACTGTAAAAATGCATTTTATATACAGTAGACATTAATAACATTATAGTAAATGCATTTCATGAAAAAAAAAACTTTTTTGATATTTTGTCATTAATTACTATATTATTAACAGGTAACAATAATTTCAAAATACTATACCCAAAAAAAGATATGACCGGACGCTGACCCCTAGTACGTCTCAAACTCAAAAGAAAGAAAGGTTTATATCTATATATAAACTACAAAACTTTTCATGAATACATATAAATATAATATAGCCACCACCTATGGACTTGGGAGAGGGTCAATGCTGCTCCTTATGGGAAGTTGTTGTGTGTCAACTTCAGAAGCCTGACTCTTGCAGTCCATGTTGGTGACTTCTGACACCACCTACCACAGCTGCAGTACAAGTCTTTAGATATTGGACAAAAATTCACTCACCATGGTGATCTTACCCTCTTTGAAACTTGATCCAAAATGTTTTACAGATCTGATGCTTGGGTCCAATATAAGATCAAAAACTTTTATACAGCCAATCCGGCGATATAGAACACTCTTGGGTCTCTTATTAGTAAGTGACGCGTTTCTCCACAGTAGTTTTGTGGTTTCCTCAGAGATAAACTATAACAACATGTAACAATAATTGGATACTTTTTTTTTCTGTGCGTTCTGCCTATACATTATATTCCACATGTATCGGATGTGTCTTGCAGTGTATTGTGTCTGTCTAAATAGGGCAAGTACCATTTTAAACAGTGTATCTAGACCAGTATTAAATGAGACATTTCCTGAGATCTGCTTTTACCTAAATACAGACGCGTGGGGCCACGATTTTAAAACAAAAAATGCACAATACATTAATTTTGCATTCCTCAATGAATCAGGCCCTGCTTGTCCGTGCTTGGTTATGGATTCATAGGAGTAAGGAAGCAGTAAGGCTATCTTTGTACATGTGTATAGTACATTTCAATGTTTTATTACATTGATATTTTTGTGCCTCAAATGTGTTTCCATGTGTAAACTTAGCCTTCTTGGCGCAAAAGCTGTTCTTTTAGAAGTATAGGCAGTGACCTGACCTCTGCCACCTCCAAAATTGTAAAAATAATTTTGCTGGTGGAAAGAGACTGTGCTTCCCCCTGGAAATCCCCTCTTAAAGCACAATTGCCAGTGCTTACAGCTTGCATAAATATATTGCCCCACAGTAGAAAATCTTGTTTTTGCATGTGAGAGCAGAGTGAGACACTGTATTTGGCAGGTGTTCCACAAGAAACACCCTGATTTGCCCAGCTTCTCCCTCTAGAAGGAACATTATTTTACAGCATTGGAGAGGCCACCAGCTTGACACTCTTAGCATTGCAAAACTCTGTTCATACAAGCATATTCTTGCAAATATTGGTGTATGACATCACATAACAGCATTTGTGCTGCAGGGCCGCATTTTTACACCTTTGTACATGACCCCTATTGGCGTAGATCACTACAGGTGTTCTTCAGTATTCTTAAAGGATGACTAAACTTGGTATTTTGAGATAAAAAGTAAAATACATTGTTCAATGCTAAGCGCTGCAGCCTTCTTAAAAAATGAAACTGTTTATTCCTCTCTTCACTACAGCCAACTCCTCCAAAATATCTATGATAGCGTACCATAGGGATCTGATATAGGTAAGGGAGCTGAGAATGCAGTGATTTTAGTTGCTGTGACATCACTGGCCATGCCCCTTTGCATTAATCTATTGAATCACACAGTGCATTTCTGCAAAGCGAACCTGCCAAGCTGTCAGGCAACTGTGTTAGAGAAACAACTGTTCTTAACATGCCATCCTGCTGCAGAGGAGTGAAAGAAAGTATTGTAGACATAAACACTCCAGTAGCATAATGTATATTATTCTATTCAGAGATACGTGTCCACTGATATATAATAATGTGAAAGTGATGCCGCATGGTCAGAACATTTATCTCGAATATCTTAATTTATAAGCTTGCATTTTACGTTCTGTGGTCCTTTAACTTTATGGACAGATGGAACAGAACATAACATTACGCAAATATGAACCATTGAACCCTCGTTTTTGTTTAGTGGCTCACTTAGAGTTGACCACATTTAAGCTAAAAGTGCAGTTGTAAAATATGTGCACTTATTTGTTTTGAGCATGCAATTCAAAATAAATCAGTAAATGTTGCATCATAATGGAGACACCATCATCATCAATTTGTTGAGCGTTATTTGGGGAGGGGCATGTTGTTTATTTATTTAATATGTTTTATTTTAACTGCTTAATTGCTCCTGGTGTAGAGCACCCAGAACAAATAACACCTCCTGTCAGGCATATCTGCCACTGTCTCTGCCTCTGCCTCTAAGGAGAGCATGAGTATGTAAACACGCCTATTGTGTACTTGAGCTATGTTAACCCGCCCATTCAGTTCCCAGTTCTGACTCTAAGGACATAAATAGGCGCAAGCCAGTCATATAAATAGCGTAACATGGTTGTAGGTTTAGACATTTCTCATGTGCAGGTAAAAAAAAAAAGAAAAGCATATTTTACTCTAAACACTTGCATTTCCACATCTGACTTGTGATTTGCACACATTTTAATTTATGTGCACCTAGTGGTCAAAGTAGACATTTAGAAGTGCCGGTATGAAAGATTTAATGGGAATGTAAGGGTATGGAATTTGATAGTTTTACAATGAAGACAATAGGAGAAGTGGTAGTATGGCATACCACCATATTCACCTCCACTTTGACCACTGTGTGCACCCCAAGATGCATTTGTCTTTATCTTATCATCAACTCCGAAATGTGCACCCAGGATTAATTTATAGGTACATATCAAGACCACATTATGATGTCTACGCAAATTGCATTTATTTTGCATCAGGGTGCAAGTTTACATCGAAAAAATGCATTTACACACAACTCTAAATGAGACACAAAAGTAGATTTCTTGCACCTTCTAAAAAGGAAAAGTGGCGATGTTGCAAATAGCAACCAATCAGATTGTACCCATTATTTATCTAGTGCATTCTATAAAATGAAAGCTAGAATCTGGTTTGGTTGCTATGGGCAATTTTTCCACTTTTTCTTTTTTGAAGGTTTGTTAAATGTACCACAAAAACTGTGTTTTTTAAAAATGATAATAATGTGATTTGCCATTCCACTGTTAAAAAAAAAGATGCTACTATGAAATGATATGTTCTTTAAAGAGAGTATATTACAAGTTTTACAACACTATGGGGTATATTTACTAAATATTCAAGCTGTCATTTTGCAGAATGTACTAAATAAATGACAGCTAGAATCTGATTGGTTGCTATAGGCAACATCTCCACTTTTTCAAACCCGCAGTTTAGTAAATCTAGCCCTATATGTTTATAGGATTATGGGCTAATTTAGTCTAACCTGATCTTAATAGTTTTATCATAATCATCATCATCATCATCATAATCATCATCATGGACACAGTCCTTTATTTTAATAGTGATGTCAGTAAAATTTTATGTCATGGTAATCCATTAAGGAACTCAAAATTTTCTCCATGTTAACCTAAAAGTAACAACTACAGCCTGTATAATAATTTGTGTACCATTGTAGAACAGATCACCATATGATTATGTGGCAAGCATGATTCTGTTTGTTAGGCCAATAATGATTAGTCAAGTTACATTATGTTAATGTCACCCCAACCCCCTTCCCAAACACATAAGGCCATATGTTTTTTTAATTTTCTCTTGCCTATCCAATTATCCCGAGCCGATTTGTAAGGACTCTGTGTGCAGCTCAGTTCACTTATATACCTAGTACTGCATACTGTTAGCTTATAAAAACAGTTGACCATTGTGGGATTGCAGAAATGTTAATATATCTTGAACCCCTTTTATTGGTTTAAGGGTGGTAAAACACATGTAATATATTGAAAGTTCCATTAAATTCCTAAAATGTGACCTTTACTGAGAAAGAATTATATTAGTATACTCCATATAATGGTCCATATCGAATGCTTCAGAACACAGGTATGCCAAAATTATACATTTCAGAGTACAGACTTTTCCCTGTTAATGCACTTACCACTTACTTTTTTATTGAGTTATTTAATATGGACTCAACAAATTAACCATTGAATAGCAATCCCTTTACATCAGGTTAGTATTTCAGCTACCATTCAATACAAAACTGACATTATACTTCCTGTATGACATGGTATTTTCCATTTAGTGAAATTGGCATACTAATGTATAAATCTTGATATTTTGTGTACAGAAACCTACAACATAGAGGATGTATGGACGCTTGTAGTAAATTTGGTTCACTGCCAGTTTTATCCAAACTGATTTAATATGTTGCTAAATACCTGTGTTGATCAAATGGTTAAAACGCTGCATTCCTGTGTGAAAAAAACCCCAAACCTTAAATAGTTTAACAGGTTACTCTATTAAACCTGAAACCAATAGTGTAATTGCCAGGAATCCCATTGTTCTTAATGCCAAATACTACAGTATCCACCCCTACCACGCTCATTCTCACACAACTTGAGGGCCAAAATTCTACACTATGCATACAGATATATATATGTGTATGTGTGTGTGTGTGTGTGTGTGTGTGTGTGTGTGTGTGTATATATATATATATATATATATATATATATATATATATATATATATATATATATATATATTAGATAGACAGACACACACTGCATTGACAAAGGTGTTTTGGCCTTGAGGTGTTTCAATCAGGCCCATTATCAGAAGTGTATAAAATCAAGCACCTATGCATGCAGTCTCCATTATGATACAAAATGGGTCGCTCTAAAGGGCTCAGTAACTTCATGTGTGTTACAGTGATAGGATGCTACCTTTACAGAAAGACGGTTCATGAAGTTTCATCCCTGCTGTATATTTCATGGTCATCTGTAAGTGATATTATTAGAAAGTGGAAGCGTTTAGGAACAACAGCAGCTCAGCCACAAAGCAGAAGACCACATAAAATCACAGAGCAGCGTCAACGACTGCTAAAGCACATGGTGCGTAATAGTCGCCAATGCTCTGCTGATTCTATAGTTGAAGAATTCTGAACTTCCACTGGCATTAATGTAAGCACACACCTGTGCGGCGGAAACTTAATGGATTGGGTTTCCATGGCAGAGCAGCTGCACGCAAGCCTCTCATCACCAAGACAAATGCCAAGCGTCAGATGGAGTGGTGTAAAGCACACCGACACCTGACTATGGAGTAGTGAAAACGTGTTTTGTGGATTGACAAATTACGCCTCTCTGTTTGGCAGTCACATGGGTGAGTCTGGGTTTGGGGATGCCGAGAGAACGTTATTTGCCTGACTGCATTATGCCAACTGTGAAGTTTGGTTAAGGGGGATATGGTATGGGGCTGATTTTCAGTGTTTGAGTTAGGCCCCTTATCTCCAGTGAAGGGCAAGACTAATGTTTCAGCATACCAAGTCATTTTGGACAATGCTATGCTTCCAACTTTGTGGCAACAGTTTGAGGAATGCCCTTTTCTATGCCAACAAGACTGTGCCCCAGTGCACAAAGCAAGGACTACAAAGACATGGTTTGGTGTGGAAGAACTTGACCGGCCCACACAGAGCCCTGACCTCAACCCCATCGAACACCTTTGAGATGAACTGGAACAGAGATTACGAGCCAGGTCTTCTCGTCTAACATCAGTGCCTGACCTCATAAATGCTCTACAGAATGAATGGGCACAAATTCCCACAGAAACACTTTTACATCTTGTGGAAAGCCTTCCAGGAAGAATAGAAGCTGTTATCACTGCAAAAGGGGGACCAACTCCATATTAAAGTACATGTAATGTATTTGAACACAATGGGGTATATTTACTAAACTGCAGGTTTGAAAAAGTGGAGATGTTGCCTATAGCAACCGATCAGATTCTAGCTGTCATTTTGCAGAATATAGTAAATAAATGACAGCTAGAATCTGATTGGTTGCTATAGGCAACATCTCCAATTTTTCAAACCTGCAGTTTAGTAAATCCAGCCCAATGTCATTACAGTCCCTGTTGTAATGGTCAAGCGTCCTAATACTTTTGTCCATATAGTGTGTATGTATGTATGTGTGTGTGTGTGTGTGTATATATGTGAGTATATATATATATGCATGTGTGTATGTGTGTGTATATATATATATATATATATATATATATATATATATATATATATATATATATATATATATATACACACATATATAATGTGTGTATATATTTTATTAGCTAGTGCGGGTATTAAGCAATTCTTTGAGGCAAAAGAAAGAGGCCAGCTTGGGTTTGTTTCCCAGAACTTTACTTGTGAAAGTAATTTCCCACTTCTCATATCTCCAGTAGCTTCCTGTCATTCTCTGATAATACAGAAACATGTGCTGCTCCCATTTCCAGGACCTGTGTTTGTTTCCTTCCCTGCTCTTATTTATGGAACAAAAGCAACTTCACAGCACATACTGCTAAAGTGCTGCTGGGATACACATTTTGAGTAGTTGCTCCTGGTATTATGGACAAAAATTAGAATGCTCATTTAGAATGCATAATGTTGATGACAGGCCAGCCACATAAGAACTTGCATTTTAAATGCTTTTTTTTTATGATGCACAATGAGCATGTGTATTCCAAAGTAGGAACTGAGCTCGTTGTAAATGGGAAATTGGAGGTGTTGCCCATAGCATCCAATCAAATTCTAGCTATCATTTATCTAGTACATTCTAGAAAATGGTAGTTAAAATTGGATTGGTTGCTATGGGCAACACCTCCACTATTTATTTTAGAAGCTTTAGTAAAACTACCCTTGGCTGTTGTTAGGTTTGTGTAATGTCCCCTTCTGTGTATCAAAATGCAAGTCTCTCCCAAAATAAAGCTCGAGCCAACTACATCTTTCTGAGTCTGTTCCATATTATACATAAATTCCCATTGTTTAGAATACAGTTCTGTTCTAATAAATGACTATGGGAAGGGTGAGCACTTTGGAGCTACTGGAATGGCTTATTAAAAAGTAGGTCTGTATGTTGCAGTGAAGAGACATTAGGATATTTATTAAAACAACAAGCTACATCTGGAACTTATCTGTGGTCTCATGACCTCAATAGGCTTGCCAGTTCCCATGATACAAAAACATTGGTATCAATGCAGGGAAACTCCACTTTAAGCCCACAGGGTAATTAGGATAATGTGCAATGTGGTATGGTTCTTTTCATCAAATGGCCAAACTCCAGCAGTGGTCCAAGTACCCACACTTACTGTATTGCAGCAATGTAGGCAGCATCCAAAGGAATTTATGATTCTAATATTATTTTTGTGCGTAAATAAAAATTCTAAATAAACAAATGAATTGTAATACTGCTATTTCATTTCCACTAAAGTATAAACAAAGTAGTTTTGCTGTACTCCCCAATAATCCACACGTTAATGTGTTTAAGTGTTCCAAATCACCATGTTTCTCAAGTACACAACAATAACGAGAAAACAAGAATCATCTCTCTCTCTCTGTATATATGTGTGTATATATGTATATATTATATAAAACCCTGCTTTGGTTTGTTGTACCCTAGAACATGCAGTGAGTGTTATGATGGGTTCATAACCTCAGACGGTAAGTTGTTAGAATGTAACACCTGATTCTCATTACTGTTGTGCACTTGAGAAGGGCCGAAAAACTGGAAACATAGTACTAAATAAACGATGCGGTTTGCAGCAACATTAATTTGTTTGTAAATAAAAATACTGACCAATAAACTCCAGTCACTTCTAAATGATTATTTTGCATGTGACAATGTTTTTAACACTGTTGCTGTGGTTATGACCCGTGAGGCAGTGTGGTTGTTATAATCCCCATAATGCTTTGAACTTAAGTATAAATCTATAGTTTTCCCATTTTCTCCCATATATAACCAAGAGTGCTCCAATACATACAAATGTGTATGTGCATATTTCTCAGTTGGTTCTAAGAGAGATTTTGTTGGCTAGCAGCATAAAATAATTCTATTAATTGCAAGACAGAGCAATTAAGCTTTTTTTGTAGCCATTTGTCCACAAATTAGGGGTGACCTGCCTGCTTAAAGTCTATACATTCACTGGCCATGTATCCCAATACAATTATGTTTGTATACCAATACACTGCCTATATATATATGAACACATGACTGATACACAGATGCTACACCACCCACCTAACTTATTACAAGGCTTAGAGAAAGCAACCTGGATTTTCAGACTGCAGGTAAACTTTGTAGAATGACTCATAAAACAGGATTCATTTCATCCTGTTAATGAACTCTAAAGTCATAAAGGTGGAGTGTCTATAGAATGTTGAGCAACCAGTCTTGCTGATTATCAAAAAAAATCTCAACAATGCAAAGGGAAGGGCCTCATTTGTTTTTATTATTTCCATTAACCGCTTAATTATATATCTCTATGCAGTTAACTATTTATGGATGGCAGATCAATCACAGTCTATGCAGGGTGATGCCTTCTTGCCAGCACAACTGGCCAATTATCATCATCACCATTTATTTATATAGCGCCACTAATACCACAGCGCTGTACAGAGAACTCACTCACATCAGTCCCTGCCCCATTGGAGCTTACAGTCTAAATTTCCTAACACACAGACAAGGGTCAATTTTGATAGCAGCCAATTAACCTACTGGTATGTTTTTGGAGTGTGGGAGGAAACTGGAGCACCCGGAGGAAACCCACGCAAACACAGGGAGAACATACAAACTCCACACAGATAAGACCATGGACGGGAATTGAACTCATGACCCAAGTGCTGTGAATCAGAAGTGCTAACCACTTAGCCACCGTGCTGCCCATGAACCTTTTTGCTGCTATGTAATTGAAGTTAAAGTCACTGCTCTTAGCTGAACTTGAACTTCATTCTTGTATGTTATGTTGGTAAGCAAAACATAGTGATCCCATTTTGTTTTGTTTTTTTCTGTTTTCTTTCTGGTCTGTGCTTTTTAAAATGTTTATGCAGGACATATATTGCCCTATGCAGCAAAAGAGTTAATTTGCTATTTGGTCTGTGTGAACACAATGCCCTGGTGCCATAATAATACATAGGATAAAATCATGTCATATGGGTGTCTGTCATGGGCACTATATGAAAACTGAGCCCACCGCTGTTCTACACAGGGATTTAGAGGAACCTTACTAATTCTATCAGTAAAGGCCAAAAAAGTCTCTGCAGGGAAGATTCCAAATTACTTTAATTTTATGCTACATAGTAAAGGATCAGATTAAATGTCAGAAACATAGACCAACTATATTTGATGCAGTAATTAACATTCTTGGAATATGCCAAGTAAGAATTATGCACACTAAGGAAGCTAAAAAGTTTGAATATCATTAAAAATAATTAATGGTAATTGATAAGCTATGCTTGTATCACCAGCAGTAAACATTAAAACACACTGCAATCTTTAATAGAATGCAGTCAACCTTATTTAATTACTAGTATCTCTTTATGTACTGCAATCTACCAATTATGCAGGACCACTATTTTACGTAGATGATCATAGTGTCCCGCCACATTGGTTTTAAGGCTAAGCAGTAATTAGATGACAACGGCTATCGGCCTGTGTGCGGTCATCTTCCGACCATGCTAACAGCTCATGGTGACACCTAGGGGTAAATGTATCAAGCTGAGAGTTTTCCAGAGAGTTTGAAAAGTGGAGATGTTACCCATAGCAACCAATCAGATTCTAGTTGCCATTTTGTAGAATGATAAATATAAATGATAGCTAGAATCTGATTGGTTTTTCAAACCGGTCGGAAAACTCTCAGCTTGATACATTTACCCCCTGCACTGATCTGCTCACTCAACCCGAGAAAAAACAAATGTTTTATTTTATTTTTTAAATCAAGTTGGTTTTATTGATTTTTATTTTTGCAAGCAAACAACGAAGCAAACACATCTCATAATGAAATAAAAAAAATAAGGAGTAGAGAACATAGAAACAAATACTAAATAAAAGGAAAGCAAATTCCTATTTTTTTTTTTTAACAATAGTTGCATAAAATCCTCTTGACACTCTAACTTAAAGGTTCCATAATGTTTCATTAATCTTTATATACATCCAATATTCTTTCTTGCATATAGTGTGTTTGCAAGTATCAGAGAAAGGCACGGAATGCATTGAAAAAATGTGGAAATAGGAAAGTATACATATTTCAGTGTCTAGTTGACTCACTGTTCCACTACGGTGGATAGAATAATAAAGCATGGCAAATCACCCCAACCTTCCATGTAGAAGCATCACCTGCCAACCATTGGATCTTCTCCAGTTTGTCTACCCACAGTAGCCATATTGGACACTGATTTTTTTGCTTGGTGTTTGAGAGGCAGAATCGCAATGTGTGTGTTCATAGTTATACTGACTGCTTACTAAGAGACTTTAATCCAAGTGCCCACATCAGAACTTGGATCAGCCACCAGGGGGTAAATGTATTAATGTCCGGATTCTTCAACTCTGGCGTGTTCAGCGTCTTCGGCGATTAAATTTAAAGCGGTGCTGCATTGTAAAGGGAAGTTTCCCTTTACAATGCAGCGCCGCTTTAAATTTAATCGCCGAAGACGCTGAACACGCCGGAGTTGAAGAATCCGGACATTAATACATTTACCCCAAGGTGGTGAAAGAGCTAGAACTAAGGGGATGGACACTAGCTAACTGGCTGATAAACACCCATGCTTGCTCTGTAAGAGTACTGAGTAATATCCTTAAGCATGCCAGACATGGGCTTCCAGGACAATCACCAGTTTGGACACTCACAAAAATAGTGCTCTCATGCATCCTGATTTTGCAAGGACACTAACAGTGTTTGCTACTGGGAATGATTAACTTTTTAACGTGTATATATATTTATTTATTTTTGTTTTTAGATTTCAAAAATATGGTATCTCTACACAAGTTATTGGGCGGCCTGGTGATACTTGTTTAAGATTTAATTAGTTATATCTGATTGTTTGCAGGGCATGAGTTATCATGATGGTCAATATTGGAAAATAAGGCAAGAAACAAATTGGCTTACTGGATTGCAGAATATGTAGCCTGCTTTAGACTCCAAGCTTACTAAATCAATTCATGCAAACAATTATTTAAATTAAAAAAATACTGTAGCTAAGTATGCATGTGGTTGCTGTACATTCCATTCTCCTGTTCTCATAATCACAAGATCTCATCTCTTTCTCTCTCTTCTCTCTAAATGCCATATCTAAGCTTCTCATCTGTTGAGCCAGTTATGACGATTTTATATTTTTTCTGAAATCCCCAACTCTCCCTGCCATCTCCATTATTTCAATTTTATTCTGTATTTTTTATTGTATTTGTCTTGATCAGTGTTGAACAGACATGACCCACCCAGGGAAAACGTTGCAAAAATGGGACAATAATAGGATTGCCACTCTAATGCAGATATATATGTAGAGATAATATACATCTTTATATATCACCAATATTCCACTGAGATTGCTGTAGTAAGTGTCTAAAGGTAACTTCTCCATACCCATTCTCTTCTCCTCATAGCCTTCACGCCATTGACCTTTATGACACAGTTCTTTACTGGTTCACTACCTACCTATTAAAAAGCTCCTTTAGTGTTTGACTTCTGGAACATTCTCCCCTCCACTCCCACTATCCGTTCAGTGTGAAAAGGCTCTTTTCTCATCCTCTACTGTTCTCGCGCATCAAGGCTCCTATTCAGATCCCTTCTCTGAGACTAAAGAGGAAGGCACCTGCGCTGGATGGGCTGGCTGGGCAGCCTGGTAAGAGGGGGATTACTGTGTTCCGCCGGCCCTGCTTATAGCTGTCCCGGTCTCCATTCTGAGCCACACTCGCTCCTCTTGTTTTAGCTGTGCCCTCTTGCAGAATGTAACGTCAGGAGCAGATCCCACCCTACCCTTTATTTTCATGTGTGCATTTATTATGTGTACCTTGTATGTCCCTGTTTTATCCGGTATTCTTTACTGTTGTGGAGCGCTGTGGCATCTTACAAATCAATATTTATACTATTTGGGAGATTTGCGCCAGATTGACTATCACACATCCCTGGAAAATGTCTACTTTTGAATGTGTGACCTTTATTATTTGCTGATACTATTGTGGTGTTCAGACTTAAAATTAATGTTGTGTTCACTTGGTCAGAAAGAATAACTTACTCCATAGTGAAATATACCAGACTGCTATAAAATTAAATGTAAGTCTCTGATAGATGGGAAAACAGGCAGAAAGTGAAAGCTGCATACTGAAGCAGAGTATATTGGACAACTATGTACTGTATGAAAGACAAGTGTGGCACACCCACCAATACAGTAGGATAGGTTCCAAAGTTCTGTATGCAACATTTGAGCAGGGCGGATACCAACAACAATTAATGAGTATATGTATAATGCAGGAGAAGATAAGGGTGTGGAGTGACACACACACACACACACACACACACACACACACACACACACTTTGATTTGTTTTTAAGACTGTTCCAATAAACATTACTCATTACAAATGCTCAGTACGGTTATCTTGTTCTTGAAACATTTTTTCATTAAAGAACAACTAAATCATTTTTAGATGTGAACCATGGAGGTAAAGATTTCAAAAATGTTAAAAAGATTATCCTGCAGGCACTTGTATTACTATTACATCACTGGCACTGGCCCTGTGTATGAATCAAAGAATTATTATTATTATTATTATTATTATTATTATTATTATTTCCACTTTTTTATTTAGCTCCAATTATATTATGCAGTGCTGTAAAGAGAATATACAGTAACCGGGCAGCATGGTGGCTTTGTGGTTAGCACTTCTGCCTCACAGCACTGGGGTCATGAGATAAGCTTCCTGACCATGGCCTTATCTCTGTGGAGTTTGTATAAAATTGGCCCTAGTCTCTTTCTCTCTGTCTGTGTGTGTGTATGTTAGGGAATATAGACTGTAAGCTCCAATGGGGCAGGGACTGATGTCAGTGAGTTCTCTGCATAGCACTGCGAATTAGTGGCGCCATATAAATAGCTGTACCTGCCCTATTGGAGCTTATATTCTAAATTCCCTACCACACACACTAGGGTCCATTTTGTCAGTCTCAATTGGCAATATATTTATTTATTTTTGGACTCTAGAATGAAAATGGAGTACCCAGAGGAAACCCACACAAACATGAGTAAAACATAGAAACTCCACACAGAGAGTGTGTTGGTTTTAGTCGAACCCATGACCCCAGAACTGTGAATCAGCAATGCTAACCACTTTGCCACTATACTGCCCAACCCATACAGTGCATTTCTGTCTCTCAAACACTGTCTACTTAATTAAAGAAGCACCTCCATCATAACTTGCCAATTTACTACTGTGAAGTGAAAAAGAACATGGGATATTTGGTTGAGTATTCCAGTTATTTCATGTATATTATTAGTTCAGTGATACACAAATTTTGCTATATATTAATCTAAGATAGGGCTTTTCTTGTTCTTTAATAATTATGTTAACACATCTTCACCACACCACTTAACCTAAAATACAAATATGTTCATGTAAAAGTAGCTTTAATATTTTTCTCAAATATAGATTTCAAGGACTCATTACAACTTTTATTTGATAGAAGTTTTGATCGCAGGGAAACAACCTTCAACTTCTTGCCATTGAACAGAGTGTCCACATTTTGATTTATTTTATTTACTGGTTTCTACATGCCCCCCTGCAGCTTTTAATAAATGCATTGCATTTACTTTATAGCTACCATCTGTGTTTTAGCCATGTATTTATAATACCAGGCACAGTGGTAGTTCCCTGAGTTGTGACAAAAGCTTTCTCTGCATTAGATACAGTTCTGTCCATAGATTATCTTTGTGTCATATCCAAGGTAACACAAATAAACAACTCTGCACATTATAAATATGTGGCTAAAAAATACTGAAGGAAGTTACTTGACACAAACTATATATTTAGTAAAAGCTGCAGGATAGCATGAATAAGAAACTAAAGTAATATAAAGGGGAAATCCACTTTTAAGTATACTAAAAGATATAGTTAGTCAGTCAGAACAGAAAATTAGATTTTTGTCATAGTATTGGAACTATGTATACTGCCTCAAGAGCAGATAAATGTTTTTATAATTCCTAATCTTGAGCTATTAATGAATGATGAAGTGCACTCTGGGAACTGTGTTCATTGCCTTGTACTGCACATTTACAAATGAGAACTCTCTGATTTTGCTCTGTGATGTTGACTGTAATTAGTCAGTCACAGAATACTCATGACTTTCCTATGTAAAGTTAATAATCTCACGCAAATTAAATGCTTAATACATTACTATAAAACTTCATCTAGTAGTTGTGACAGAAACTTTTATGTGTCTGTTTGGTGTTAAGTTGCAGCCTGGTAACTTGAGTTTATGGAAAAATGATACATTAATGGCAGAACTTCACCACAGTCCCTCCTAGTCTGGATTTTTTTTTCTCAGACTACCATAGAGAATGTGTCTGAATCCAAATACAATAAAAAAAAGTGCTTCAATTTGACATGTTGAATAGCTATTGCTTACACCATTAATTATAAGTGAAAGACATAACTTGTTTAATGTAAACATGAGTTCATGCAGTGATACACCAAACACAACATCAGCTGCTATTGTATAAATAAGTGACACTAAGGGGCATATTTACTAAACTGCGGGTTTGAAAAAGTGGAGATGTTGCCTATAGCAACCAATCATATTTTAGCTTTCATTTATTTAGTGCATTCTACAAAATGACAGCTAGAATCTGGTTGCTATAGGCAACATCTCCACTTTCAAACCCGCAGTTTAGTAAATATACCCCTAGCCTCATGTATGAAACTCTTATTTCCCTAAATATTGAAAGCTTGTGAACAGGGTCCTCTTACTGTGTTGTCTGTCAGGTAATACCTAGTCTTGGCTTGTTGCTGTCTGCACCCAGTTGTAAAGAATCACCTTGGTAGAAAATACTGCACTAAACATGTGCAAGGTTCTTATTTGTTCTTTTTGGGTTTTTTTTTCATTTGCTTATATATATATATATATACCTTATTATTATTTTCCCAGGCGAAGCATAAAGATAGATTCATTGAGGAACGCTATGGCAAATTCAATATCAGCGACCCCTTACTTGCCCTGCAGAGGGATTATGAGACCCTCAAGGAAGACAATCATGGACAGAGGCCCCCTGTGTGTTCCAATCCCCTATTCATCTTGAAAGAGGTGATGAAGCAATGCAAGACCATGCAAGAAAGAATGCTGGCTCAGTTGGCTGCTGCTGAAAGCAGACACAGAAAGGTGAAGGTTTAATTTGCATTTGTGATTGTTTTGTCTGCTTTCCACCTAGGTATCCTGGAAGTCTCACTTTCTGAGGATTCAAAAACAACTTATTTGGGCATCTGTGAAAATGCTCTATGGGGCCAATTCAGTTTGGCCGGTAATACTGCGTACTATTACCATTCGTACGATAAAAGTGAGCAGTATTACCGTTAGTACGGTAAAAGTGAGCAGTATTACCGTTAGTACGGTAAAAGTGAGCAGTTTTACCGTTAGTACGGTAAAAGTGAGCAGTTTTACCGTTAGTACGGTAAAAGTGAGCTGTATTACCGTTAGCACGGTAAAAGTGAGCAGTATTACTATTAGTACGGTAAAAGTGAGCAGTATTACAGTTAGTACGGTAATTTTAACACTGATTTTTGCTCTCACCTCTCGGGGCTGCGAGTGAAAATCTGGGTTAAAGTTACCGTATTAAATGTACAAGTATTTCCGTTGCGTTAATCCTAGACCAGGGGTAGGCAACCTGCGGCTCTCCAGGTGTTGTGAAACTACAAATCCCAGCAATGCCTTGCCATCTGCTGGTTATCTGCTGGTAAAGCATGCTGGGACTTGTAGTTTCACAACACCTGGAGAGCTGCAGGTTGCCTACCCCTGTCCTAGACTAATGTGGCCGAATTGAATCTGCCCCATTTGTTTTTGGGAGTTTTTGTGTCTTATCAGTGTGCTGTGCATTCACCCCTACATTAATAAACAAAACTGTGTATATGTCTGAGATTATATGTACATGTATTATGTATTCTTTGCTCTAAGGGAAAAGAAAGCTATCTTTGGTGCTTCAAAGTCACAGTCTGACAATTTGTCTCTCAGCAGCTTTGTAAGTCAGAAGGAATGTTAAGGACTGTATGATGTCACATAACCAGCTTTGTTTATTTCTGAGGCGTTTGGTTTAGATGAACTCTGCACAGTAGAACGTTTATCTAAAAGGGCATACTTAAATGTCAGCGTTTTTTTAATCTTTCTCAAAATGACATTTGTTTTTCGTGATAAAATATAAAATCATAAAAAATGTCCTATAATATTTATTTACCTTTAGGTTTTTGCATATGGGTGAGGGGAGGTGGTATCTTTTGTCTTCTCACATGATCTCCCTCAGATATCTGGAGCAGATTACTTATGAAGAAGTAATTTTTTGAATAGCCTCTGTGATCCGATCACTTTGGTGTTGGCACATATCCATTAAATGGAGTTGTTTAGTGGGGAAACCTACCAAAAAGATATTAAATTGGTAACACATCCCCTTCACAAACAGGCAGCGACAATTAAATTTAATCTTATGCATTATAAGCATCTACAGTGCTAAAGGGGTTAATGAACATAAATAAGCAATGTTTGAAAATGAACAGTTTGTATGAAAATGAGGACATAAGGAGCTTCTAGTTATACCCTCTAGCAATGCTAATAGAATGACCACATTTCTCATTTTTCAATGTATCAGTATTGCAAACCTTTTCTATTAGAGGTCCCTCTAGTGGCTTTTAAATATATTGCTATATTCTATAAATGTAGTGTATGATTTTATGATCAGTTACTAGTTTACTTCATTTAAACATTAAAACACATTACGGGTTATTTGCTAACATTGCTCAGAAATGCCAAGCTGTAATAAAATAATAGCAACCAATCAGTGATTAGGTATTATATGTCTAGTGCAACTTAGGCTATGAAAGTGAATGTCTGATTGGTTGCTGTGCCCCTATGTACAATGTTATGAAATGACTCTCAGTGGATATATTAAAATAAGAGTCAGAGATAATGATGTTTGAAGGGCATTTATATTGTCTCTTTGCAACATGTAAAGGTTCCGTAATAACCTTAATAAACCATTATAACTATGTTACTCAATGCTTCTAGTGTTTAGGTTTTTAGAGGCAAACAGTTGTTTATTTTACATAATGGACACAAGCAAGATCTCGATTATTCCAAAGAAACATGCTCCATGTATATTTCCACTAGTGCAAGTTATGCCAGCAACATCAAACTGATATATTAGAAAATGAAGTTGAAGTGGGTGATTAGACATGGGAAAAAGTATGTGTTGCAGAGCTTGAACACCACCCAGAGCCGCTCAAGACCAATGGTGGTCTTAATCTGCCACTAAATGTATCTAATAAATGTCTATATAGCCTATGTCTATATAACCTGTATAAATGTAATACAAGCCAGATGTTTCTGGCTGATCTTTGTACAAGATATTGTACAATATTACTGAATTGTTAGTGTTACCTGATTTGCAAAGCTGTAAATGTAATGGACTATAGAGCTACACCGGTTTCTATTTAACCTCTCTCTTGTGTGTTGCAGGTCATTCTAGACCTTGAAGAAGAGCGGAGGAGACATGCTCAGGATGCAGCTGATGGAGATGATGTCACATACATGTTGGAGAAAGAAAGAGAGAGACTGGCTCAGCAGGTAATCACAAACTCCTCCATTAAGGAGGAGGTAATTGATGAGGGACCTTGAACAGATCAGATTGCATTTAGTTATATTAATTTGAGAGAAGTTTTTCTGATTATTTGAATACAGTTGTGAGCAACCACCATCTCTTATGCTTCTCCTTTCATCATTGTGCCACCGTACCTTGTTTCTCTTCCTGGTTATGATTTCCTTTGTTATAATGACTTTACAGTGACTTTATATGACCATAATGGTAGTGTGGTTACATTACTTCAAGCCCTGTTAGTACGCGTATAATAATTTATGTGTAAGGGCATGGAGGCACACTTTATCTACAGCCTCTCTGCTGCATCTGTATTTTAGTTTCCACATAACGATTGAAAATGTCTAGCCTTGGTTTCCCCTTAGAGGTGTCACTTTGAACCATATGCACAGGAACTGTATGTTCTGGCTAAAGGCAACTCCACTGGAACCAGAGTCTGTCATTGTCAGCCAGGGTCCAGGTATGGCGTGCAGTCACCACATTGAGCTGCCGATCATAATTAATAGGACAGAATACACATTCAAAAACATATCTACCTATAGATTAGCAAATGTTTGTTATTAAATGTGAATCTCCATGCACTTTATTATTTACTTTTCTACATACGTTAGATTAATATTTAAGTTGCTTGCCATCTATTTATATGTGAGCTGAAGATTGCAGCTGATGTGCAATTGTATAGTGTTTTGTACCTAAAAAATTAAATATTTTTTCATAACCATTACATTGTCAGGAAAATCATTAATCACTTATTTTTGTTTTTTCCCCATTTTTCTATGAACACCACCAACCTCAGTTGGAATTTGAAAAGTCACACGTGAAGAAGCTTGAAAAAGAACAGATAAAATTATCTGCTCAGCTGGATGAAGAGAAAGCTCGCCACAAGAAGATGTCCTCCGTTCTTATGAAAGAGTGTACAAAAGCGAACAACAGAGCCGTGGAGGAAGGTCAGAGGGTGGAAGACGTAAACATGAAGCTGGAGATGGTGAGGAGCAAAGTGAACCAGCTTGAGGAAGAACTAGCCCTGGAAAAGAAACGTGGCTTGCAAATGGAAGCCCAGGTGGAGAAACAGCTTTCAGAGTTTGACATTGAAAGGGAACAGCTAAGAGCCAAGCTCAACCGTGAAGAAAACCGCACCAAGGCTCTGAAAGAAGAACTTGAGTCCTTAAAAAAAATCTTAAAAGAATTGAAAACTGCTCCTGAGATCGTAGAGTCTACTTTACAGGCCAACCTGGATGAGATGATATCCACAAATGTGTCAGGGGAGAAGCCACAGGTATCATCAGTATCATGCCAGACAGAGAGTGTACAACAAGAAAAATGTAATACTGATGGTTCAACAAAAGCAAACGTTTCCCTGTCAACTCCTAGTAAAATTCCTCAGCCATACTCAAAAATAAATGGACACTGTAGCACATCAACCCAGAGCAACGAACACACCTTAAAGTTAAATATAGGTGAGAGTGTGAAGGAGAAAGGTGCAAGTCATGACAGTCTATCTGAGAATGGAAGCTCACCCGTCAGAGTAGAATCTCCTCTACACATGATAGGCCATGTTCCTTCCAGTGGAGCTTCCTCCTCTCCCAGCAGTACAGCAGCCTCATCCTTAACATCTTCTCCATGTTCTTCTCCAGTCCTCTCAAGACGTCTGATTGGTACAGCTTGCAGTCCGAGCTATCAGTCACCATACCAAGTTGGCATCAACCATCGATTTCATGCTGCACGCCATAAGTTTCAGTCTCAAGCTGAACACGATCAGCATGTTTCTGGACTCCAGAGCCCTCCTTCTAGGGATTTGTCTCCCACCTTGGCAGATAATTCTGCAGCAAAACAACTTGCACGCAATACAGTCACTCAGGTGTTGTCCCGTTTCACCAGCCAGCAGACCTCTGGAAAATCTGTACCTCCCAACAGCTCACCATTTGGCACGGACTATAGAACCCTTGCCAATCCTTCCAATCAAAAGAATGATGGAAGCCACTCTCCGAACCCTCTTAAAGTTTCCAGCCCTCTCAGTCCTGTGTCTCCTGGGATAAAATCCCCTACTATATCTAGGGTGGAAAGAGGGAACCCTCCACCCATTCCTCCAAAGAAGCCAGGCCTAGCCCAGTCCCCAGCCTCTCCTATTCCACCAGCCAAAGCAATCAGCCAGCCATCATCACTGGCAGCTTCAGTGGATGTGTCCAGTAACCACTGCTCTAACAACGGCATTATTACAAATGGGAAGGAAATTGAAATAATGTTACCTTCTGGTAGCTAGTTTTTTTTACTGCATTGTGTGGACCTAAAAATGCTGTCAAACTTGCCAGTTTATGCCTGGATGATCTATACAGTCAGGATGATCAAACTTAAGTTATTTATTTTGGTAGTAGAAAACATGGTATATGATAAGTAGTGACTATTTTTGTTATCTTCCTTTTAAACTATCAGAAAACTACATAATAATTTTAGTCTTAATTTCATGTAAGAGCTAAATACAGTTTTACTTTTCCTTTTCCTATTTTGTAAACCAAGGCTGATAAAATCAAGATAGAAAATGTGATGGTGCAAAACAGGCGGTAAAATGAAGATTTTTTTTTTACAACAGCTACCTGATTTTCACAGTTTGGGTGTGTTTGTGTAATGAAAGTGGTGCTGCTTTTTCAATTTATATATGATATAAGTGAATAGCAAGTTCTGACAAGCTAGCTACTAAGCAGTATTGATTATATTGCCAGGCTTTTCACCTTGAATGATAAGTCATATTATCCAATGAGTTTAAAGCACTTATAGTAACTTAAGGCAAAGTCATCCACCTTTAAGATTATTTGTTAATAAAGCTGCAATCCCACATGATTTTTTTTTTTTTTTTTTTTAAAACAGCAAATTTTGTAACCTGTACATTCACATTTTTCCAGGATGTACTCATAACTTTTCCTTCTCTAATTTGCTCTGCGGTAGCTGTCTACTTGGCTGCCACTATAAGATAGTGTCTCCCAGCTGGAAGCATTTGATTTCAGCTCCCAAGCCCTTTCAAGAGAATGTAACTTGATCTCTGATTCAGATCCAGTCAGGATGCTCCTCAGTGGTCATGTGATGGCAGAGGAAGGAGGTGGGACTGTGATGAGAATGTGTCTGCTGAGAAGAGAGGCGATCCAAAGACTGTATGCTCACTAGATATGACTTGTACCTGTGGTGACATGACACTTATAACAAGCTGTAAATCATTAATGGCAGCTTAGAGAAAAAAACAAGGAAAAATGAACAACTAAGTAACGCGTAATCTATGTAAAAAAAAATATATATATTTTTACCGTGGGATTGCAGCTTTTTAAGGTAAATGTTGCGCTTAAAGAAATTAATTTGTTTAGTAAATGAAGTTCCACCAGTGTCCACAGGGTGGTGCTGTTGGCTGAGAAATGGAACCAGTTAGAAAGGATAGCTCTGCATGCAGTTGATGCCGAGCTTAAGACTACATTTTACCTGATAACAAATATCTAATTTATCAGACTGACATATAATATAAATATTTTGGGGAAAGTGATGGTTTACGCCAAGGTATTACAAAAGGTGCTTTAATATCAAAGAACTGTATACATCTAGATATGCAGTTTGCACTCAAAAGAACATTTTCAGCTTTAATCCCTGCAGATTTGTAAAAGAAACCCAGGTTAAAATAAAAAAAGGGCAAATATTAATATACATTAGGCACAAGTCCTTTGCATGTAAGTAAATAAAACCCTGAGTTTGTGATTTCTTAACCCACCATTACTTATTCCATGTGCCATGCATGCAACTCAAAATAGTTTTCATTAAACAATACATTACAGGTGGCCAGGTCGCTCTATAAATTTAGCACAGTCATACATTAACGGATAATGGACAGGTGACAAAAGGATAGAAATTCAATTGACCATTTTGTTGTCTCGGATGTATTTAGTTCTGCTGTTGGCCATCGCATTACATAATTTGGGAGGCGAACCATGCCAGTAACCAAATGTGAGACAGAAATCATGTTAATTCTAGATCTGCTTCAATTCAGCACACATCTGGTGGCTGGTAGTCTGTTGGAATATTTGTTCTACATTCCAGTGGACAGGTCTGCTTCTTGTTTTGCGACAAACAGGACTAGCATTGACTAGGATTGAGTTGAAAAAGGCCAAGTGTTCAATTCAGTACTTGGGTGGTCATGTTTACCACTGTGTCCTTTTTACGATAACTACACCTGAGAGAGCCCCATTCACAGCTAAAGTTCTTGTGCTGTAGGCTGCCTTTACTCGCTTATGCTACTCCTGGCGTGTTTTTAACCAGAGCTGGGTTAGCTGCATATCGGGACTGGGGCAAACCATTGCAGTGATAAATGCAGGAACAAATATGTGAAGTAATTGCAACCCCCTTCCCAAAATCTGTTGTAGTCATATTATTGCACTACAGGTTACTGCACTGAAATCCTGAAATAATTGCACAATAACATGTAAGAATTGTTATCCCCAAGTGCCTTAAAGAATATATAACTGTTACCTTAAATGAATCATTATTGCAGAAAAGACACAGTATCCAATTAGCTGCATTTTTTTTTAAAAAAAGGGACCTGTCACATTGGTATAATGATGCATGAACACATTATACATTTTCTCTTGTTTTTTCTTCTTTATAATCAACATTGTACATGAGAAAATTTTTGATGATGTAATTGCTGAGTGATTCATGCATAATCATGCAACCAAACTCTTCTATTTTAAACCTAATACTGCATATTAGAGAGCAGATGCTGACATTGACTAGGTAGGTGAGGTTTGCCATTTTTACTGTAGATTAAGTTTAGTTAGAAAGTATTTATTCTTGTGGAATCAAGTTTATTAAAATGATGGATCTGACAGGTCCACTTA
Source organism: Mixophyes fleayi (assembly GCF_038048845.1). NCBI lineage: Eukaryota > Metazoa > Chordata > Amphibia > Anura > Limnodynastidae > Mixophyes > Mixophyes fleayi. The sequence goes on from NC_134403.1 coordinate 277,332,021, forward strand.
AAAATGCACACACGCTTTTATCAGTGTTTTCACCAATCTTGCTGAAATTGCTTACAAACCAATGCATAATCTACTTCACCTACTAATTCATTGTTTCTTCTATACGGAATAATCATGTGATACCGGGGCTGGAGGTGAAAGGTCATTCAGCACCCTGTCACTGCTTTCTGACTTTGTAACCTGCAATGAGTTTCCTATCGTATACGTAGTTAATTTAATAAGACTTTGCTTTTCCATAGTGGTACTTTTACCGTATGGAAAAATGGCTTTAAATATTTACTAATATTTGCCAAGTCGTATAAAATACATGCCAAATCATAAAATGTCCATACTACTTGTAATATTCAAAGCAACGATAAGATATTTAAAGTTTGTATTACGTTAGCAGAATAGATTCATCCAAAGGTTCTGTTAGATTGAGTATCTTTTAGGATTTTATGGTCACAGCTAACTAAGCAATAGAATTGTCATCATAGGAAAATGGAATTTGAGCTACAATTTTAATGACATGTGAAATGAAATTTACAATATATTTTTTTAATATTCCAAAAATATTGACATAGAGGTAGTATAAACAGTTTCATATTTATTGCTACTTTATTACTTTATTCCCAGGAACAACTGTAGCAAAATTGTCAGTTAGACTATCAGAAAAGTTACACAAGTGTTAGGAACACCATAGAAAGTCTATTTTACTTTCAGCCTCCATATGTGTTACATTCAACACTAGATGGAAGATCAAAAAGTACAATTTAATAGTAATTTGATTAAATTATCCACAAAAGGGAAAACAAGCTATAGAAAGCTCTAATGGTCCATGATACTAACTGTGTGGTTCATTAGCGTACTAATGTCCGTTTAATGGAAACAATGCATTCCATAATCTCAGCAAGTCACTATATATATATATATATATATATATATATATATATATATATATATATATATATATATATAAATCATCTTGTGAAATTAGATATTGCGTAAGCATTCTATAAACCTCTTTAACATTCCATTGCTGTGTGGTTTATTATTATTCGGAGACCAGGTAAAACACTCCGACACAAAGGGAATAATGTAAAATGATGTATCAGCAGTGGCCACATTACGACCTCCCAGAAAATAAATATGCCACTGTACAAGTTTGAACCTACATATATGTATGTACTGAGATAAATATTAATTGGAAAGTATAGAAACAGATTAATTATTTTGTATCTTTATAGCCAAATAACTGCACAAAAATACAATGTGTATTTCTAATTTAGACCAAGATAAGTGTGTTCTAAGGACAACCACTGTGTTGTCACGGGGATACAATATTGCTAAGTGTTCTCACAGTCAGACAGCTATGGATTCTCAGTTGGAATTCAGTTTCATATAGTATTTTCTGGGAGAGCCTTTGCTTTCTGTGTGTTCCTGCTGAATGACATCACAGCTACATTTGCAAACCAAATGATTGCAGAAACAGAAATATGTATATATGATCGTATCAATATATAAATTATGTATATTAGGAGATGCACTGAACATTTATGTATGCCTCTGTTGCAGCATAGGGAACTTTTATTTTGTTTTTTTTTGTTAAATGTTTCTGAAATATTGGATAAGAAATGTCTTGTATTTTAAATGTTATTTTAATTCATGAAGTAAGTGTAAATCCTTACTTTTAATAGAAACCTACTAAATGTTGCCTAAATTTCACTTCTGTGTTGCTCTAGTAGTCTTCAACCCATTATGAGTGTGATGTATGCAAAAATACCAGAAGTAGCATGCAAGGCAGGAGTTATTAAAGGAACTTTATTTTATTTGTTGTAGGTTTTTAAAATACTGATCAGTATTCAGTAATGGATGTTATCAATTCAAACCCAAGTATATAATTCATTTGGAACCACTGTGTGTGCAGGTGTAGTGTGTTTCTATAGCACAGCAGCTAGATCTCTACTCTTGATGCTTGCTCTGCTAATATAACACAGCTAGCTATTGTTTTGCAGCATAGTGAAACTTGAAAAGACAGCTTGATGCAGAGAAGTCACAGTAAAAACAACTTCAGCTCTACCAATATAGGGCCTCATTTAGAGTCGGATGTAAAGTCCATTTTAGGCCCATTGTGCACATTTCCACTGATGCGCAGTAAGCATCAGTTCCGTCTGCTTTTCAGAAGCAGTGTACACTTGCGACAGCTTGCGTCTCAGTACGAGGGAATGGGTGGAACACGGAGTTATGTAGGCGTGACCGTTAATAATTTAGATACTATGGGCATTTTCCCGCAAAACCAACCCTAGACGGATCAAGACGCAACTCAGGTCAGTAGGGTATTACAAATGAGATGCAACAGGGGTGGCATGCCACTCATAATACCCTAGCAAGCTTGTGCACACTCCCACTCCTACTCTTGCATGTATATCTTAGACACACATTGCGTCCGACTCTAAATGAGGCCTATAGTCTACATAAAATAGATATCATCCTAAAAATGGGCCTATAAACAAAATTACTTTTTATTGTTTAAAATAAAGGAAATGCTTAATGTAAAATATGTTGTACATATAGCCCTTGCCATTTGCTTGGGCTTTCCCCACAAATCACATCAGAGGAAAACCTTTCCAGGGGTGTATCTGTAATGAGTCTGAGGTAGCAAGTTTTACAGAGCAGCAGAATAAAGGGAATCAATTCAAACAATAACAATCTTCTTGACGCAAATCTATAAATTAATGATATTTTACCTTATTGGTAGATATAGTAATTCTACAAAATATATGTAGATTTGTGAAGTGTACACAACTTGAGTGCAAATTTTTATTGTAGTCTATACAAGAAATGAAAGGGTCATTTCATTTGTCGCCTCAGAAACGTTAGGCCCATCCCAGTACTGGAATATCGCGCTTGCTCACCCATACGTTGAGTGCACTGTACAGGTCTTTCACCCACATTTGCAAATACTGAGTACATTAGAGGATGGGACCCATATTGTAGAGAGAAGAGTACTGCCCAGCTAAACTCAAAAGCTCGTAGCTGAGCAATTTGCATATTGGATGTGTTTTATTATGCGGAAAATACTAAGCTAAAAAAAATTATGTTAAGCATTACATTTAATTGAAATGATCAAAAAAAATACATTCTGACCAGTGCACTTTAGATACAAGTTTAAATATAAAATATACACAATTTTGATTACATTGTCTATTTAATAATTGATATATATATATATATATATATATATATGGGTGTGTACTCATCTTTTTGTGATTTACAAACAAATAATTACAGTTCCATGTAGGGGAGTGTACGAGAAGATACAAATTGCCATTTTATACCAAACATCAATGGAAACAATTAAATTGTGTTTATTTATTTTTTACATGTGTCTATAAGGTGCTTTGAGTCATCAATGTTTTTTTTTAGCATTGAGATATTGGCCAGGGAAAAGTAGGAACTAGGAAAAATGAAGAAGTGACAAATGAATAGTGAGGTAAGAGAAATATAAAGGAGGTGACAACTGAGCAGACACAACAATCCAGTATTTTGGTAGAATAGTCATAGCAGTTGGACAGAATTATGGCACAAAGCGGCACATTGTTTAATTACGTCTATTGTATTATGCTGCATAATATCTTTCTACTTATGCACCATTAGATGAGATTTTGCAGTAAGTAAATGAATCTCCAGTTTATGTGGCATGATCTTTTTAGATCACTCTATTCCCACTAAATCTGTTATTCTAGGTGCATTAATATTTTGGGAAAATTGGAATTCTGTGGGAATAATGGGGATTAACTGGATAACTAGTACACAAAGCTGCATAACACAGTGTTATAGTGGCGTGCACTATGCATTATTGGACCCCATTTCTTGTAAGAGTATCCCAAAGATTTCACATCACAGAGTAGAAGGAATATGGATTGATCCAAAAAAGGACATTTATCACCAAAATGGGAGCATTGCACCTTTAAAATCAGTATAGGAACATATAACACTTAACGTACTGTTATAAAATAATAAAGATATGTGTATATATAGTACCAGCCTGTATTTCTTGTATATTTGTTTTTTCTATACATACAGTAGGAAATAAATAGCAATATTTGAACTTTGGACGTGCAGTTTTCTTCACCTAATTCTGCCAAATTATTGCAGACCTGCATAGAGTGTCTTGGACCTTCCATACTAAATTCTTGTCACTTAGCAGTTTCAGGCTTGGGACTACCATACCTAGTATTGGAAATATGCTGTAACCCAATGCAGTGCCACATTATGTATTTTTAGAAGTTTAGGAATGGTAGCCTGGCTTCCAAGTATTGGTCTATCGAGGATAATAGTGCAGCACATGAACTAAGACCCAGTCTGCAATAGCCTATGAAATATACAGGGTCATTCTTCAGAGTCGTCATTGCTTTATGCAATGACAGAAGTCATTTTTATTAGAAAACAAAAACTCGCTCTTCTAAATGTTTATGCTACATTACACTATCTCCGCCTTTATAGAAATGGCTTATATAAAGGCCAGGTGGATGGTGTAAGTATACATTGCCTCTGTGCTGGCTTTTGTGAATTTATATTGAGATTAATTATGTTAAGTGCCTTTTGTAATGGCCAAGATGTAAATATAACACTAGATAATTGTAAATTGTTCACAGCAATACATCAAACGTTACTCAATAAAGATTTTTTCTTCCATCTCACCTATTTGTTATTTATTTTACACATTTTTCTAGTTGATATTGTGGGGTTTTTAATTAGCATCTCTGAAATATAAGCAAGAAAGTGTAAATTACTACTTTTTCCTCATTTCTTTCTAAAAGGTCTTTTTACATATTGCATTTAGGGATCACCAGGCGCGGGCTGGCATATACCAGCCCTGGGGGCGCACAGGCGGCCGCATCACATGACACACAATGCGGCCGCGGGGCAAAGTAAGGTAATCTTCCATTCCAGGGGCGGCTGGGCGCTAAAACTGAGCGGCCCGGGGTACCGATGCCACCCGGGCCAGCCCACCCCTGGGGATCACTCCTTTCACGGGTGACTGTATTATGAGAGGCAAAATGGTGAGTGTTGCACATGTAATGGCTTCTTATATGCTACAAAGAGAACCTATGGTTGTACAGATTTAAAACAGTAACAAGACTTTTATGCATATTATTTAAACCTAATATTTTCAGATATCCTTAGCAAAATAGTTCCTAACAAACATAAAAAATATGAGTCTTGTGGTTAAAAAGCAGATTTAATAGCCGTTTTCTGTTTGTTTGAGTCACATTGCTCTTTGGAGAAAATTCACTTAAGCACGGAATGCCTCTGGAATGGTCGTGAAGACACTCCGCGTTACCGCAAAAACGTGGATTTCTCTTCGCCCTCCATCAGGGGTGCTAGGAGAAAGCCACGATGTTGCGGTACCGTAGTGACGGAAAAGATGCGCAACTGCGATTTTCAGAGGAACATCGTGGCTAATTGAATTCCCCACCTTTATGTCATAGAACATTTTTTTTTCTGATAATAAATGTATCATAACAGTTACCCAAAGCACAAATGTGAAATAAGGTACTCAGTCTTTGGGTGTTTGCCTTCTGTATAATAGGTAATAAAAATAAATGGTCACAGCACTGCAAACTCAAACGGGATAATACAAACGGGAAATAATATTATATAAATTCAAACAATATATATCAAACTGATTCTGGTATAGTCGATTGACTAGACACGGGAATAAATATCAGTAATTTATTTTATTATTAGAACACCTATATCCACCTGAGGTTTTTAATTAAGACACTAAGATAACTTTTGTTCCTTAAAAAAAAAAGAAAACATAACAAGCCAGAACCTATTATCTGTAACACATAGAAAAAAAACTTTATGGATAACCTACAGGGGTAAATTTATCAAGCTTCGGGTTTGAAAAAGTGGAGATGTTGCCTATAGCAACCAATATGATTCTAGATGTCATTTTGTAAAATGTACTAAATAAATGATAACTATAATCTGATTAGTTGCTATAAGCAAAATCTCCACTTTTTCAAACCATCAGCTTGATAAATTTACCCCACAGTCTCTCCCAGAAAAGGGAGAGAAAATGGGCTTCACGATTGCACAGAAAAAACTATTTCACTGATTAAAATCCAAATCTACACATAATGGTGTATACCAGCAAAAAATAAATATTGTCTCACTGTTTAAAAAGCATATGTGCTGTCCATAATCCATCTCAGCAGGTAGAAGGAAGGAAACATGTTTCAAACTGTCATTAATGGTGCAGTCTTCCAAGTACCCCAGTATAGGATTAATACAGCCACTGGATGGTTAGAATCATTTGATTTAACAGTCCTGTATAACAGCTCCTGTTTTCGTTGGAAGAAATCCTCCAGTCCTTAGTTGCCTAGCTTTATTACACACACATTTCGATAACTTACATGGGACAAACAAGGGTGTAATGCAGGAACATAGATATATACATGAAGAAAAAGACAAGTTAGACGGGGCAGTAACATTTTAAAACATGATTTATCTGTTCCAGCTTACTTCACATTTACCTCTACAGTGCCAAAAAGTAATAACAAAAAGGTGTAGAAAATGTAGAGCAAAAAAAAAAAAAGACTTGAAGTGTCTGGGAAATAATTTTGCTTAAGCAAAATATCCATCCACCAATCTGGACAACTAACCCTTCTGCATAGTGAACTACATGCAGAAGAAATGAGGCACACATCTTCCATCACCATTATTCATGTGCTTGAAGTCAAATTGAGCTCTGTGCCCACAAGATCAGTTAACACAACCGGATGCAAAATTACTATTGCTACTTGTGGCAATTGTAGAAAATGGGCTGAATCTGCGACTATCTCCGCAGCCCTGAACCTTATGGAGGTTATCAGGGACAACCTTTTCAGCTTCAACCTTCCTCTTTCATGGCCACCATCTCTCAAAAACCAGCTTGCTTAACACATTAAAAGGAATAACATACCCATTTCTGTAATATCGAGAAGAAAAACAATTGTGGAGCGCTTTATTTAGGAGTGACAGCCTACAATGAGGACAGGGGTTTTCACTTTCCCCTATAAATAAACTGAATACATACAAAAAAGTGATACACAAAGCTGGGCTCTACACCATTACAACAAATGAATATAAGTGATATAAAATAACATAAAAAGTCTCGAATGAAAAAGTGTTCAATTATAACAAAGTTCATATCCAATATAGTTCCTCTTGTGAACAGCGTGATGTCGTCTCAAAATACATTTTTCGTGTTTGAAATATGCAATAAACGAAAAGTAGATATAATCAAGGCCTGATTCGTTAAGGAAAGTAAAGAAAAAAATGAGTAACTTTTCCCCTTGGCAAAACCATGTTGCATTGGAGGGGAAGGTAAATTTAAAATATGATAGCAGATTTACAGTTGGGGTAAGGCATGCCCTAGATCAAGTTTTAAATTTCAGTCAGTCCTTAATGAATCAGGCCCATAGGGTAGTATTTTTCAATGGAGTGTTTAACAACACAAAATAAACTTATATGAAAAACTAATAACGTGTAGTATTAGTTACTCACACTCCGCTACTTTTTCTTTTGTGTGTACCACATCTATCACCATTTGTGATGAGGTAAAGCTTCAGGAGTAACTCTCTAAGGTAAATCTGCTTACTCAATAGAGGATGTCAATGGTCATTATGAGGATATGATTCGCCATTCTTATGCAGGATCCCAAATGAGTGCTCCAAAAGCAGTCACATAGATGTAATGTATACAGAAAATATCTAAAGTATAATATATTTACTATTAACAATAAGGGTTTAGTATCCAGGGCACGTTTTATTCTGTCAATAAATGAGTGTAGTTACTGCTCCCACTGACACCCGTTTTTACACATCACAGCCGCTCACAGTTTGCTAGGCCTTGTCAAAGGTATAAGATCTAGTATCCTATCGTAGAGCATTATACATGCTGTTTCCTGGGCTATATCCTCCCTCTCAAAGCCTTGAAACTGTAATACACCTGACATTCATTCCTCCATAGCAATCTTTACCATGGGTTTGCTTTTGATTTGTTTAGCTAGAAACTGGTCAAACAAAAACACTCCCCTTAACAAAGCAAATCCTAATGCGCTCACTGACTCAAGATATCTAAAATAATAATAAACTGTGTAAATATGTGGGATCTGGTGAATATATTAGTATCACAGCGATTGGATGCAACAATTGTTTATTTGTTATTCCCTATACTGATAACTAACATGTAATTACCTATACATAAAACACATCATGAGGATAATGATACAATATTATAAAAATTCCTTTTTAAAAGACATTAAACACTGTAAAATATACAAAAAATACTAACATGTATATATTATTAAAATACTGGCTCAACAATCAAATGATGAACCAGATATTACCATGAATGAGTATAAATAACACTTGAATTGGCTGACAGATTGATAAAACAATAAAAGTGCAATAAATGAATATATATATATATGTATATATATATATATATATATATATATATATATATGGCAGTCCCAGTAATATAATTGGAGAGTTGTTACAGACACACACAGCTGATTGAACTGTCAGTCCGTGTATCCGACTGGCTCCACATGGAATTGATATGGATACTTGCGTTTTGCTGTACAGAGTTCAGTATTAGATCAGTCCCAAAGTGTCCTGCTGCGTGGTTTTAGGAGTTGTTAGTGTACAGATGTTAAAGCGCTCACAATAGCGGGTGATCGGTCCCGCTATTGATAAGAGGTGGTGACAAGAGCAAGCGTGGAACACGCTTCCAGTACTGACTTCCGGGTGCGAGGTCACATCCGGAATATCCTATTGGCCAATAGATTGGTGTAGGAGGAGTCCCAACCCGTTTCGTCTGATAGACTTTTTCAAGGGAGATGATTCCAAGAGTGGTGGATGTTTATTTATACGGCTCTCAGTTGTTTTACTTGTCGCTGATTGGCTGACCGCATTGTCAATCAGTAAGTTACATAGAGTGTGCTGATGCACTAACTGCGGTAACCCGCTTGTCAATTAATCTGTGGAGCCATGGTGCAGAAATACTAGCCTGGATTCATAGGATTTGAAAACCATCACCTATCCAGTCACTATAAACACATCCACAACTGCAACCACTTAGGCACCATTTTTTTCGGTATCAAGAAAGTAACTAGAAATTGGAGAGGAGGAAATATAATAACAAAACTGAACAAAGAAGAATCCAAAGCTATTTATTATCACAAAACTCTGACTCCCAATGGACTTAATGTAGAACTAGATCTTACCTTGCACTAAGACCTGAGTCTATAAAAAATTCCGAATACTGGTGTTTTTTTTGGGTGCCACCTTGCCGATGGCCTGGAGCCGCTACATTTGGAGATACATGATAGCTTGAGACCTACGGCCATACCACCCTGGCCATGCCCAAATCCATCCGAACTTGGAAGCCAAGCAAGGCGGAGCTAGGTAAGTAACGGGATAGGAGACTACCCGAGAACACCTAGTACAGTAGGACTCGCCTTCTTCGTTTTTCTCCCATTTGTCCGCTCTGGTCCCATTGGTTGGGTGGCTACAGAATTAATCACCAATTAGCATGACAAGAATATGGATGCCACCATATGTAATACATCAAGAATAATTACGAAATACCCACCAGGTTGTGCTCTATATAGCATAAAGTCATTTCCTACGTTGTGCACTTGAATATGCATCCATTCTGGCTCACCACCTTTTTCTTGTATTTATCATTAATACACACCTTAATTGAAAACCTGCAATCTTTTTTGGATACATGTATGTGTATATATATGTGTTATTATTACGTGTATATATGTGGTAAATATGTGATATTAACAATTTTGGAATCATACTTTTCCAACCATTTAACAGATAAATATAAAATATACTTATTATCTTTAATCATATTGTGCAATCAACATATATTTCAAACTAACATCTAGGCATCCTATTTCATCAAGATATGTATGCCAAGGAGAATCCTATGAATCCAGGCTAGTATTTCTGCACCATGGCTCCACAGATTAATTGACAAGCGGGTTACCGCAGTTAGTGCATCAGCACACTCTATGTAACTTACTGATTGACAATGCGGTCAGCCAATCAGCGACAAGTAAAACAACTGAGAGCCGTATAAATAAACATCCACCACTCTTGGAATCATCTCCCTTGAAAAAGTCTATCAGACGAAACGCGTTGGGACTCCTCCTACACCAATCTATTGGCCAATAGGATATTCCGGATGTGACCTCGCACCCGGAAGTCAGTACTGGAAGCGTGTTCCACGCTTGCTCTTGTCACCACCTCTTATCAATAGCGGGACCGATCACCCGCTATTGTGAGCGCTTTAACATCTGTACACTAACAACTCCTAAAACCACGCAGCAGGACACTTTGGGACTGATCTAATACTGAACTCTGTACAGCAAAACGCAAGTATCCATATCAATTCCATGTGGAGCCAGTCGGATACACGGACTGACAGTTCAATCAGCTGTGTGTGTCTGTAACAACTCTCCAATTATATTACTGGGACTGCCATATATATATATATATATATATATATATATATATATATATATACATATATATATATATTCATTTATTGCACTTTTATTGTTTTATCAATCTGTCAGCCAATTCAAGTGTTATTTATACTCATTCATGGTAATATCTGGTTCATCATTTGATTGTTGAGCCAGTATTTTAATAATATATACATGTTAGTATTTTTTGTATATTTTACAGTGTTTAATGTCTTTTAAAAAGGAATTTTTATAATATTGTATCATTATCCTCATGATGTGTTTTATGTATAGGTAATTACATGTTAGTTATCAGTATAGGGAATAACAAATAAACAATTGTTGCATCCAATCGCTGTGATACTAATATATTCACCAGATCCCACATATTTACACAGTTTATTATTATTTTAGATATCTTGAGTCAGTGAGCGCATTAGGATTTGCTTTGTTTAGGTTATTACTAGGGAGGGATCCCTAGCCCTGATTGCAGCTCCTGCAACATCAGGAGGTGAGCGCATAGTCTTTAATATTCTATAAAAACACTCCCCTTATTGAGTATATAACCAGCTTCTCTCCTTCCTCCACATATTTTTTTCTCTCTAGCTTGATAGTCAGCTAGGGACAAGTCTCTTACTTTTCTAGGGATTACCTAGTTCTGGATTCCAGTGACATTCCACTTATGAGGTAAGCTGATGTCAGGCTGGTGACCCGAGAACCCCCGCACTGCTACCTTGAAAGGAGGCATTGGTATGTGAAGTACATTTTGAAAAGCATGCCTACCGCATCCTCACTGGGCACCAGGAAACGGCAGTGGGATCTGGGGACTGCTGCAAAAGCATTCCCTGTACAAGAGGATATCGCAATGGTAGTCTTTTTGGAACACAGTAACTGTATGTCTGTCAGCAAAATGGAGCCTGAGCACAACCCCAAAACACTGAAGAAAGCCCACTCCAGATAAACCCCTAAGTTAGGGGTGTAGTTTTTTGTAGTGGTGTTCCCCATTCTCAGTTCTCTTGTAGAGCCCGGAGAAAGGAAGAATGAAAATTAGACACAACAACACATAATTTGTGTAGCTTGTGAAAAATCCTGTACAGCAGAAACTGATGGAGTGTTTTGTGCTTTCTGAAATTCCCAAACCTAAGGGAGAAGTCTGCCCACTTATAACATTAGGGAGCTTATTGCATGGATACAAAGAGTCATTTTTAACTAAGGAGGATTTGTATACAATGCAGAACTAAATCCCTACCAAGTATAGGCTGAGTGGGATTCTCCAAGAATATTGGAACATTCTTCTTGTAAGAAGTCAGGAGAAATTAAACACTTAGGATATTTAATTACCCATGATGATCGAATAAATATTGCGGCTGCGCATGTTTTACGGCAACCCTATGTGGGGCGAAGGGAAATCCGCGATGTTGCGCTAACACATAGTGCCTTCGCACTCATTCCAGAGGCACTCCGCGCACAATTGAATATGCCCCTATGTGCCTATGGAAATAATTAAAATGTTGGTTTCTACACAACTCATACTTTTCCCTTCAAAAGAGCGTGGTAAGAAAATTATGTTTTTTCTTGCACAGCAAGAGCTAAATGAATTGATTTATAAAAAATGGACCCGTGGAAAAGCATCAGTGTAATTCTAGAAGAATAGAGCGGATGTATTTGGAGATGAGAAAGCTCAGAAATGGAGCTCAATCCTAAAGAGTAGACGCAGCTATAGCCAGTGAGTCTAGTAGAACAACCATTCTATTGGAAGATGGTGGCCCTTTAAGGGATCATATGAGTAGGAAAGCAGAGAGCTCTTTGATAAAGGCTCATGTTTCATCTGGAACCACAGTAAAGTCAGGAGTGGTTACTATGGTTATGGAGTGGAAATCTCAATACAGATATTCAGGGAAAAGTGATCCGCCAAAGTATTATGAAAGTGTTGAAATTATGCAAAGAGGCATAAAATTCGTATGTGAGGCATCTTTAGACTCTATTGTTGTTTTCTTTTTCGCAAGAGCCATGGCATCAGCAGCAATAGCAATGAGAGCCCTCTGGCTAAAGCCATGGGCAATGGACCCCCGTCAAAGACTATCCTGGCTAGCCTTCCTTATAAAAACTTCTTTTTGGAGAAAATTTGGACACCATGATACACAGATCTGGTGGAAAATCAAATAGGTTACCACAAGAGAGCTAGAAATTTCTACCATCATCATCTCGTCAACAGTTTAAGGAGGCAAGATGATATAGGCATAGAAGACAATGTACCAGACAGAATTGCTGTACTGCACCTAAACAGACCTTTTGGCCATGCAGACATAAGGATAGCAAGGCAAGTCAAAGTTCACAACAATGACTATTATCAGGAGCAGACCCCAATAACACAGGGAACAGAATTTTGCAATTTTCAGAAGTTTGGACCCACTCTATAGTATGCCTACTTTCATGTTCCTGTAGCAGTGCAGTACAGGAAATTTCTCAGGTTCTGGATAATGGGGTACCATCTTCAATTTATCTGCCTGCATTTTGAGCTGGCTATGTCCCCAAGAACATTCACTAAAGAACTAGTGACTTTAGTAGCAGACCTAAGTAAACAGGCCATCAATATATAGCTATATCTGGACAATATTCTAGCAGTGGTGAAAAATGTGCTGCAGCAAGACAGATGGGTCATGAACAAGAAAGAAAATCCTCTTGTTCCAACACAACATAAGAAGTTTTTGGGAGTAAAAATAGACACCATAAGAAACAAGGTATATTTGTCTGTAATAAAGATTCTCCGATGTGATTGCTATGGTTCCAAAAGATTTATTAGCAAAGAGCAAGAAGGCAGAGTTTGGTATACATATGCGCATACACAAGCTTCAATCAGTAAGCTCTGGGGTCTGAACAATTTATACACTGTGCAGTTTTAAAAGTAATAACACCCCAGTGACACACAGTTATAGATGTAAGGTCTTCATTCATTGGGTGAAGGGTCTTGCACTCCCAGGTACTCAACGTGGCATTGGTGGATTCCTCTGGTCATTGTTCTTATGCCATTTGTCCTTTTTTCAGATTCCCACATCTGGACCTGTTTAAACCGATTCCTTATGATCCTTGTAAGTTGGCTGTTAGTGTTTGAAAAGTAATATTATTCATAACTAGCATTCGCAAAGTGCAAACGCTTCATAAATATCACTGGAAACATTCTCATGTAATTGCGAACAGATACATACCAAACTCTATGTAATTTGTAAGTTGAAAACGTATTTTAGCCTTTTTACCACTTTATTTTATATAAAACAATAGACAAAGTTTTAAATATTATTGCGATTATAATTAGGTTGTGTATTCATTGCATTGCAGCTAATTATAGTGTACAGTAATTATTACTTACCACCTTCATCCAATTATTTTACTTTAACAACGTTTCTACAAACATGGACGTAAGCACAAAGTTTTACAAGACACATCCTAAAAAGCACTCGACCCAAAAATTAGAAACTCATGCTTCTGAAAACATTCTAATATAGGGAAACTCGATTGAACAGATCCTAGTTCAGTTCTGTATTGGCCTTGAGTCGTTTCACAAGGAAAAGAAGCCTCATTTTTTCCTCTAGAATAGACTGGACTATATAAGCCAAACTAGTCAATAATGTCAAGTTGTACACAGCACTGTAAACCATATCCCATAAGTGCGAAAAAGTGACAAGCAAATAATATTATTGTGCCAGTACTGTGGCTATACATAGATGTACAAAGAGAATATGACTGTATAGAAAAAGAATCTACCTTGTGAAAGATGCCTGCAGCTGTGTACATACTATGTTAGGGGATCAGATCCAAGAAAGATATAATTTGCCTCTGTAACTTAAAGGGCAATAGACAACCATAACATAGGTGATTATTCTATAAAAGTCACAAGAAATTTAGAGAAATAATTAGAATGATATCCCATAAAAACTCAGGAGGTAAAGTAGCAGTGGGTCCTATCTGGCCAACAAATGGGCTACACACCACACACACACACAATTTACAGTATATATATATATATTATATACACTAATGACTACATTACAACACCGTTTGTTCCCTTTAATGGGAAAATCTTGGTTTATTACAATGATTGGGTCACTGTTAATACCTTCTTACTTAAGTGGTAAAATCATTATATCTCTTAAATTGCCACAAGAGGTCAGTGTTGGCCATGTAAAGAAACTTTGCCAGACTTTCTGTATGGTGGAGCAGCTAGTGAGTGATGACACTTATTTTAAATCTCCCTGTAAGATGTATATTTGAAAGTGATAAATAGGTATTTTTTACTGATTAACATCAATTCTGCATTCTCAGAATTTGATGAACGGGAGCAACTGCATATATTAAGAGATAAGAAAATCTATGGTAATACCAAAGGTTTCTGCAGTTTTCCAGTGTAAAAAAGGAGGCAAACAAGATATAAGGCAGAATTCCACAAAAGTTTTGTACGGTCCATTGAGCACATTCTGAATAATTTTGAGTAAGAGCAACACTAGAGACTACAATAAGTCACAATATTTTTTCAAGGGTTTATTTCTACTTTAACATCTTGGCAATGTTTTCAATACTGTATTGGCCAGATTTATAGGAATACTAAATGTGTAGAGTATTGGGGATTTGGCCTCTATATACTATATATATATATATATATACTTTTTATAGTTATTTTACTTCCGTATATGGAAGCAGTATCTGTATTTTTTGTTCCTGCTGGGCAAGGTATTTCATGCAATAACATAAGTTTAGATGTAAGCTATTGGGCAGCACGGTGGCTAAGTGGTTAGCGCTTCTGCCTCACAGCGCTGGGGTCATGAGTTCAATTCCCAACCACGGCCTTATCTGTGTGGAGTTTGTATGTACTTTCCGTGTTTGCGTGGGTTTCCTCCGGGTGCTCCAGTTTCCTCCCACACTCCAAAAAAATACTAGTAAGTTAATTGGCTGCTATCAAAATTGACCCTAGTGTGTCTGTCTGTGTATGTTAGGGAATTTAGACTGTAAGCTCCAATGGGGCAGGGACTGATGTGAATGAGTTCTCTGTACAGCGCTATATAAATAAATGGTGATAATGATAATGATATTTTAGGAGACCTCATCTGGGTCTTGGAAGACCAAGTGACACTGTCTCCCACTGATTTTCCTTATGACATTATGAGGAGAAACAGTGTGAGGCAGTGACTCCCAGTGGTGATGATGATGATGATATTGACCCCACTACACAGCCCAGGCTCCACTGACGGCCGCTGCAATGGAACCTGGGCTGCTATTCAAATTCAAGCTCTCACTTCACGTGTAGACAGACTAATGTTCAAAGTTTAGAACGGTTAGTATGGGTTCTGCTCTGTATAGGCAAATAATGCATGTCCATTCAGCATGTCATCACTGCTAACATTAAGGATTTTTGGCACAAAAATGGGGCATGATCTACAGGAACCTGGTTGCACTGAATCCGACATGTTTTCAGTGGATTATGGTTGGTGCTGAACTATGAGCAGCACGGTGGCTAAGTGATTAGCACTTCTGCCTCACAGCACTGGGGTCATGAGTTCGATTCCCGATCATGGCCTTATCTGTGTGGAGTTTTGTATGTTCTCCCCATGTTTGCCTGGGTTTCCTCCGGGTGCTCTGGTTTCCTCCCCCAATCCAAGAGCATACTAGTAGGTTAATTGGCTGCTATCAGATTGACCCTAGTCTCTGTGTGTGGTAGGGAATTTAGATTGTAAGCTCTATTTGGGGCTGAGACTGATATGAGTGCGTTCTCTGTACAGCGCTGCAGAATTAGTGGTGCTATATAAATTAATGATGATGATGTGTACAGTTTACTGAACCAACTGAAATACAGTAGTGATCTGAAAATTAGTAAGACATACCAAGGCCTGACTACAAATCTGACCGAGTCCTTTGTTGTAAACAGACATTAAAATGGAAATCTTTGCTACATACCTATGAACATTTGTATACAGGACAAACAGAGCAACAACTTTACAAAGGTACTGTCCTGAAGCAACATTACCTTTAACCCAATGCTTTTTTCATACAAAAACCACATGAGTGCTTTTCAGCCATTATAGGTGTCCACTCAAATGCAGCTTTAGTGTGAATATGTTACAAAGATGTTGCATTTAAATGAGTAAGGCCACATATAAAATACTTGTAAAACGTATTTGGGAACAAAGGAATGAAACGGGCTTTGAACTAGACACTGCAAGTAACTGCAGGTCTCCTGGGCAATGCTTATTACAGAGCAGGTGGATTCCAGATGAAACTGTGAGCACTTGGCTTTAAGCAGGGCTCCGTTTGTCTTTTACATTATGGCTGTTTCTATTATATTTTATAGCATATAAGCATTAAATATACAGTGTTGTATGGGTGCTGTATTAATTTGTATATAACTTGTATAACTTTTTCTGTTTCTCTTATGCATGCTATTATGGAATATATATATTAAAAATAGGTTTTACTTGCTTGAGCTTTTGATAAAGAAAAACCTTTTAAAGAGCAAAAAATATATTTAACATTGCAAGATGCTAGATTTCATCAGCAAGACACTTTAATGATGCTACATTAATTACCAGTTTTGCTATCAGACTATTTAGGAAAGCATTGACAATATCTGGCTAATTTATCCCAACAGTTAAGTGATTGTCTCCAACAGCAAATTAGTCAATGCCAACCAAGCCTCTTCCATCTCTTTGGGGCAGACCATCATCCTTTGCTTGTTTAGTCTGAGGATTAGTAGGCCAGCAATGGGAAGTAATGATTTGAGGGAAGGAACATGAGAGTGCCATGAGAGCTTATATTTGTCACCTTGCAGTGTGTGAGGGGTGAGTGATTGAGTGTTACATTTGGGATGGTTACAGATAAGATGACCTATCCACAGGGGTATTAGGTGTTCAAGCTGTGGCAGTTAGATAAGGAGAAAATGACTTAATTAAGTGGATGCCTGGGAAGATATTTCAAGAAAAAAACCTTAGCCAATGAACTTGAATAGCTATTTATAAATATTATCCTTTGTTGTAAAAGAGTTTGTTTTAGCAAGAACAAACAGTGCTTATCTTAACCATATATAGGTTGTAATTACACATTTATGGAAAATGTTGCAGTGATTTCAGTGATGTAGAAAGGTTTGTAGACCACTCAAAGACTTGTTTGACATTTAGGAATTCTGGATTAGGCACAAAATCATTTTTTAGGTCAAGTAACCACAATGAGTAATAATCACAATTCTGCCAGACGTACATGGAGCATGTACATCCTCACAAGACACGTGTGCATGAACGATTCACCGCATCGGCATTAAGTGAGTTAAGAGCACTAAAAACTGTTTTTTTCTTCTTTCTCAAGAAATTGCTTTATACAAAAAAAAAAAAAAAAGTAAAAGCGTTTTTCCCACAAAAGCCTCTGTAAGTGCCAAGCACTGATGTTTGTTTGAATAGAGTGACGATGACACACTGAATGTAATGTCTTCCTTTCACAGTAAACACTTTTGGCCTGTGAAGTATGTAAACCCAGAGTGTTGTTGTGAAAAGTCTTCATACAACAGGCTTAGCATGAGAAAACACACACAGATTGCTTGTCTCTTCTTCCCACTGAGGGCCGCCCTGTCAGCACTGATAACCTTCACAGGAGGGCTGCCGAGAGCCAGAGAGACTGATGGCAGACATGGACCATTTGGTCTTTTCCCTCTACTTTCCACCCACATAGAGAAATTAACCAGGTCTTCAATGCTTTGGGATATTTTTATTTGCATCTTTTGCACCTGGTTTATAATATATAATATATATATGTTACTGTAATATTATTATCATCATTGTTTATATGAATTTTTCTCAACTCTTCAGCTTGGGACGGTCTATCCTGCATGTTTAACTTATACTACCATACTATTTGGCTCCGTATGTACTTTAACAGTTGTATATTCATCAATAGCTAACTAATAAGCCTCAATAACCAATCAGATCGTTATGCAACATGCAATAAATAGATACAAGCAAATTGATTGGTTCCTGTGGCTCAGTGCAAATGTTGCACCTAAATGCAGTGTTCATAACTGAGTCCTGCTGTCTTTACAATTTTACATAGTTTAGTTATTAGACTATTAGCTATTTGTAATTTACTTAAGAATGTCCATCAGTGGTCATGTACAAACCAAAGAAAAAGCAATATCACAAATCTATAAAAAAGACACATACCGTGAAACATTAAGGGGTGAAACAAGATCCCCTCATTTTCTATTGCTGCTTATCGCAAGGATAGAAAATCTTCTATTCTGCAATTTAACAAAAAATATCACAAGGGCAACTAAAGCTGGGTACGCACTACACTGTTTTCATCCAATAATCAGCTCAAACAGCCGACATACGACCGCTCGTTCAAAAGTCGGGTCAGTGTGTGCAGTGACATGATGGTCGAAAGTCTGCCCAAATGGACGATTATTGCCTCATTTGGTTGGTCGTACCGTTTAATGTTTTCGTTCCAATCTCCTTTCCGCTGTGTAGTGTGTATAAACTTCCGACCGATCCACAACAGTGAGTAAGAAATTGCAGTCATTGCTCACGACAACATGGCTGTAAAAAGTCGCTAAAGGGACGTCCGCTCTTCCCTTTATCGTCCTAAACAAGGCTAGTGTGTATGCAGTCCATGGACCGAGCGATGAGACCATCGATCACATGTAAAATCGCTCGGCATAAATAGTTGGTCGAAATTTCTGTAGTGTGTACCCAGCTTTAGCAATAGCTCCCTGGCCGGCAGCATACAGAGGAGTTTTACTGCTCATCAGTTCAGTGCAGGGTCTTTTTATGCATATGCACTAGAACTGGAAATCAGGCCATGGGCTTCCAGTTCCAAATTCAATAAAATTAATAATGTAATATAATGAAGAATATAATTATTACATTTTATTTAAAAAAAAACAGAAATTTAAGAAATGTAAAAAAAATACTTGATTTATTTGACTAATAAAGCCTTTTTTCCTGTCGAGGCTTTGTCAATTTGAGGACAATTTCAGTATTTGCACCACTGTCCATGATAAATAAGCCTCCCCATGTGACAGATTTAGCATTGCGATAGGAGCTCATGCTAGCTCGTCTTAGCTCAACTCACAATCTCAATGAAAATATAAAGCTGCCCAATATTATATAAAGCAGGGGATGTTCACTGCATACATAAGTGGATTTATACCCCTTTTATTGCAACATATTTGCAATGGTACAAATTTGCATCCTTTAGCTGGATTTGCTCTTAATTCTAAATTAGGCCCTAATTCTCTAACTGTTTTCTGTTATACCTTCAGAATATATATATATATATATATATATATATATATATATATATATATATATATTTATATGTGATTTAGGTGTCCCAAGCTACAGATGGTACAGAATTATGTAGTGAATCTATGCCAGCTTTTGTCTATTTGGTACACAAAGTTTATCCATGTAGCCACTAAACTGTGCAGAACAGGCACAGTAATGCACCTGAAATGGATTACTGCACCAATAATGGTTGCTTCATCTAAAATATTCTAAGCAAGCAACATAACGCCATAGTCATGCTGCCCCCTTACCTGCCTAATGCCTATTTCCAGCTACGCCTACAAGATAAATGCCTTTCCCACTAGCTGATACATATTTCTGGCAGGTTACCTGCATTACATATACTGGATACATTAAGAAAGTCATCTGGATTAGAACTGGGGAAATGTGTCATCGTTATGCCACAATACAAGACATAGATTTACACGAGTTGGCAGGATTCCTATTCAGCATTTTTCATTGAAAAAATAGCAATATATTCTCTATGCTGTTTCATTCAAGAGACAAGTTGAAGGTTAATTACAACATGCCATGTGCTTCCAATAATATATATCATAGATTGTGTGTTGGAGCCTGCCAACTTCTAAAGTTTCACTGCAGGAAAAGTTCTCTTGATGCAGAATGAAGAACGTTGTAGAGTGCAGAGAACTTGCACAACTTCAATATACACTGCTGACAACTCACATCAAACTTTGTTTCACATGTAATCTACATTTTCAAATCCAGTCACTAAAAGTACACTTTAGGGAATTAAGCAATGTAGATTTAGCTAGTATCAAAATGTCACTTGCTTTGTTACATAGTCACAATATGCAATCATTGTCATTAACTCCTCTGACTGCTAAATGGTCATCCTTGGTAAAATTTCCTTAAGTATTTTCTGGAGCACATGTTCTAAGATTCAGTGTCAAGTTGGCCATAAGCCTGAAATAATGCTGAATCAAGCCATCTTTTGACATCTGGACAAGTGTAATGGCAGAATGGCTTTCTAGCTCTGCATATATTGTAAACCAGTTTATGCTTTAATAATATAGATATTTGTGGCAGAAAAGGGCAGTTTGCCATTGTCCATGAAGGGAAAGACTCATGGTTCCACAGGGAGTCTGCAGGCTCAGGCTGCCTACAGGGTTAACTTTCCACTTCACTAGACACAGATCACAGGATTACAGGTGGAGCACCGGGGTGTGATTTACTTAGTGCTGTGGAGGAAGCTTAAATAGCTGGACCTGTCTTGTTGGTGGGGCGACCAATGCCAGCCACTGGCCAGTGGCTATTGAGGGGACTATTTGTCTAGCTAGCAGCAGGGTTGCACAGAACTGGTTTGTTTGTGTGGATTGCTAGAACTACAAGAATTGCTGTTTCTACCATCCTGACATTCCTAAATAAACTACAGCAAAGTTGTTCAGTATTAGAGATGCTCAGGTTCGATTTTCGGAAAACCAAGCCCTCCTGAACATCGCAGATCCGAGTACCGAGCCGAGCAACCCCCTCGGAACTGAAAACGAGGTAAAACGTCATTGTTGCATTGCCGGATCTCGCAAGTTTTGGATTCTATAAGTACCGTCCTCCACGGAGATCTGGCGCCATTTCACAGACAGACACAGAAGGGGTAGCAGGGTTCTTGGCAGTCTCTAGTGCAGTTGGACAATGTTATTAATGAAAGAAAAAGAGGAGGGCTAGCAGTGTTCTTAAAAGTCTCCAGTGACACTCTACTGTGCAATTGCTCACCCAGAAGCATGAGACGTGGCAGTGTTCAGTGCTGAAACAGAAATAAGCAGGCTGGCAGTGTTCTAAAAAAACCTCCAGTGACATTCTACTGTGCCATAGCTCGCCCAGAAACAGGAGAGTTGGCAGTGTTCAGAGCTGAAACAGAAATAATATGGCTGGCAGTGTTCTAAAAAGTCTCCAGTGACATTGTACTGTGCCATAGCTCACCCAGAAACAGGAGAGGTGGCAATGTTCAATGCTGAAACAGAAATAATAGGGCAGGCAGTGTTCCTAAAAGTCTCCAGTTACATTGTACTGTGCCATAGCTCACCCACTCTGCAGTCTCCAGTCACATTGCTTTGTGCCATCGATATGGATTCACATCAGTCCACAGAAGACCAGGAGCACCAAACAGCTGCTGGCACCAGTCATCATGATGATACTAATCCCTCTATGTCATCTGCTAAAGCCTATGTTCGAGTGCATAGTGGTTTTAAATCAGGGAAACAAAAATGTAAAAAAAAAGATTTTACCTTTTTAAAGAACACCTCGCTAATAAAGGTGAAAGTTTACTGTAGAAAAACATAAAATTGCCACATGCCATTCTACCCAAAATATTTCCAAGCATACCAGCATCAGCTAGCTCCCTTCTCTGAGCTAGATTTCAGCACTGTCACACTGTCATCATATTCACCCTCATCATTGTGTACATCTTAATCAAACAATACTAATTCATCCCCGTTGGAATCCACCATCACAGAAGTCTGTGTACTTTGATGTAATTGCTGATAATGGCCTTCCTCATGTAATTTGTCACGATTTTTGGGCAATTTTTTTAGAGCAGAGCAAATGTCAAAATGTTGTGCTGAATCATCTGCATCACCACTGGTTGTCTTGGGGAAGCTAAGTTTTTTCCTAGAAGCAGTTGCCAGAGAAACTGAAGGAGGAGAAGTCATTGCAATATGTTGATAGCTCTTTGATCCTGGCGAAGTGAATTAAGTACTTAATCTACAATTACAATATAGTTAGCGGATTTGTTTAGTTTAATTTCCTCCTTTAATATCTCTAGCTGCTTCTCAAAAAGTATAATTAAGGCAATAATTTGACTCAAACTAACCGTGTCTGCACTCTTTTCACAGGTGACTACTTCGCTGGACAAAAGTACATTCCCCCTCAAATTCTATTTTCTTGCAGCTGCTGCATTCTCCTACATGCTGTTGCATATTCCCAAAAATTACCCTAAATTTTTCGGGACACAGACAGCATCTGCTGCATGTCAGCTAGATCCCAGTACCTGCAATCTACCAATCTACACTGTCATCATCCTCACCCTCATCTGTGTACATCATCCTCATACAAAACTAATTCATCCCCGCTGGAATCCACCATTACAGAAGTCTTTGTACTGATGTAATTGCCGGTAATGGCCTTCCTTGTGGAATTTGTAGTTCTTTTTTACGACAGAGCTATCACAATTTCTGGCTAATTCTTTTAGACCAGACCAAATGTCAAAATTTTGTGCTGACTCATCTGCATCACCACTGGGTGTCTTGGGAAAACTAAGTTTTTTTCCTAGCAGCAGTTGCCAAAAAAACAGAGGGAAGAGACATTGTCGTGTCATGTACCATTTGAGCTGTCAGGTTGCTGACCAGGAGCTCATTGCATTTCTTGAGATCTGGGTCAGTTGGAAAGAAAGAGAAGACATAGCTCTTAAACCTTTGCCAAAAAAAAAACAGTTGCCAAAATGTAGTGATCTGATTTCAATATGTTGATAATTCTCAGATCCTGGCGAAGCGAATAAAGTAATTGAACTACAAGTCCTACATAGCGTAATTGCTTGGTTTCATCTCCTACTTTAATTTCTCTAGCTACTTTTCCAAAAGTTTAAGGAAATCACTTGACTCAGGCTAGAAGTGTCTGAACTCACTTCACAGGTGCCTACTCTTTATTTCCAACTGTCCCAGATCACAAGATGTATATGTATTACTCGAACCTTCCACTTTGCTGCTGTTTCATCAGTATTGCACAAAGTGTTTGTAATCTGCACTTTCCATCAAGGGTACCTAGCTATATTTAAATTTCTTGGGATTGGGGCTGATTAGAAGCTCAGTAAGATATTGAAGACTATTGTCACTCACCGGACTGTGAGTGCTTCTTCCCGTATATTTAGGAACCGTGGTCGTCCTCCATCCTGAGGGTCTGCGCATGCGCAGCCCTTTCAAACCCTTCAGTACCTGTTCCTTTAACTTAATTGGCAGATCAGGCAACACTCCCTATATTAAGCACCTGTGGTCAATACCACGTGGCCTGATCTTGGAGTCTCATTCCCCATGAGCCTCTGAAGGTGTTCCTGTGTTTCCTCGTGTATTCAGCGCTGCTGATTCCTGTGGTTTCCAAACCACTTCTACCCCTGTGGTTTCCAGACCACTTCTACCCCTGTGGTTTCCATACCACTTCTACTCCTGTGGTTTCCTAACCACTTCAACCCTCCTGTGTATCATCGTGACTGTTGCTGATTCCTATCCGCTGCCTCCGTGCACTACAGTCTTCAAGCCACTTCAACTCTGCTATGTATCATCGTGACTGTTAGCTGATTCCTATCCGCTGCCTCCGTGCACTACAGTCTTCAATCTACTTCAACTCACCTGTGTGCCATCATGACTGTTAGCTGATTCCTATCCGCTGCCTCCGTGCACTACAGTCTTCAATCTACTTCAACTCGCCTGTGTTTCATCGTGACTGTTTGGCTGATTCCTATCCGCTGCCTCCGTGCGCTTCAGTCTTCAGCTCATCTCATCTCTCCCGTGTTTCCTCGAGACTGCTACAGCTGATTCCTATCCGCTACTCTCCGTGCTCAACAGTTCCAGCTCAGCTCTGCTCTCCCGTGTTTCATCGTTGCTGCACCTGCTGGTTGCTATCCGCTACCTCCGTGTATCTGCAGAGTCCTGCTGCTGCTACTTCTCAGTTCTACTCGTCCTACAACAGCTGACCCGCTCTCCGTGCTTCTTCGTGTTCCCGCTGGTCTCTACTCGCCAGTCTGCATCGGATCTGCGCCTCACTGTTTTCATCTCATCTAGATCATCGCTACTCTTCAGGGTCCTCCAGGAGTCCAGTCCTACATACTACTGCTTCCTGAGTATTTGTTCCCCTGCTGGTCTACCTACCTGTGCGCTGCACCTACTTGATTACCGCTTCACCCCTCCAGGGACTTCGCATCCTGCCGGCCTCCAGCCGTTCAGGTATCTCTGCACTCCTGTCTGATAGCCTGCTTCTGAACCACGGTATGCATACTTCTCATTGACTGTGCTGGTGTATTGCATATCTTGCTGGACTGAGTTTGTTCTCCTCTGGAGTTTACTATCCGCTGAGACTATTGCCATCATTGACTGTGTTATCTTGTGCCGGATTACCTCAAGTGACTTTCTATTATTGCAGTGCTGTTCAGTCATTAATATATTGTGCATGTTATTGTGGATCAAGTTTAAGGTGCCCGTGTATCCCCTGTATTGCAGTCTCTCCCCGTGCTCCTCCTCACATATATATTCAGTGGTACAACTTGCTAGAGGCAGACCACTGATCCCTGTTTCCTGTGTCACCTGTTCCAGTATCCTCTCACATAGCAGTGGTACAACTTGCTAACGCAGACCACTGACTCCCCGGATACCTCCACTTGGATTTCATTCCTTCACTCAGACAGCGGTACAACTTGCTATTCGCAGACCGCTGACTCTCATCACCTCCTCGTTTCTGTTGGACATTCCTCCTCACTATAGCAGTGGTACAACTTGCTACCGCAGACCACTGACTACCCTCACGTGTCCTTTGTCCATACAGTTCCTCGTGTATTACTACATCCATATTACCAGTGCTGCTAGTCATAGACTTTCCTGAGCATCTCTATCATCTACTATTTCCTGTTCCGTGATCACCCTGCTACCAGAGTACCATATTACCATCTATACTGCTCTGGTAAGCCTATCACCTGGTGATCCCTGGGTAAAGACTCCTAGTGCCCGTGACAACTATGTTATAGGACAAGAGAAATTTGCAGTGCTCTGGGTGACGGCGATCTCCTTGTCTTCATCTTTCAGATCTTCGTCTGCAGGGGCCGATGACACACCCATTTGTTTTCTCTGGTCTCTTAGCTGTTCTTTAAACTGGACATATTTATCATCCTGCTTTAGGGCCTCCTCTGTATTATTCTGCTGAAGTGCAGTGTATCTCTCGTGTGCAAGCTTTCTTAAATCTGGGATCTCATCCGGTGTTTTAATTTAAGTACGGTCTCCTTAACTGCATCTATAAATTGGTTTAAACATCTGTTCAATGCAGTGTATTCCAACATGACGTATTCCATGCTGCCTACATGTTCCGTGTCACAGTCTGTCTGAAGAAGATCTAATGCCACTCCAGTTGTAATATCCATTCCTGTGTCTACATAAGTTTGGCAGTTCTTCAGGGATGAGAGGGAGGTATCCACAGATGAGGAGATTAAAGATGCAGCACGAGCAGACATGGTTTAATAATGTAAAGTTCATTGACAGCACTGTTGAGCTTAAGGCAGCTATGCTATTGGTAGCTTATTTTGTGGGGGACCAAACAAACCAAGCACTTCAGCCACATAAGTGGCACTCCTTGTTTTGCTTTGTTAAACTGTACATGTCCTCTTCAATATCTTACATAAGGGTGGGAGGGAGGATAATTCCATCTTGCGCCATTATTCTTTTTTTTCTGCCACTGCTGTGTGCTAATGTTTCCTAGATGTGCTATAAACTGCTGTGTTTTTGCTCTGTCTGTTATCATCCAGCCAGCTCACTGCAGTCTTTGTCCGAAAGTGCATGAAAATAATATTGTGACCTGTGAGGTGGTCAATATTGCCTGGAAATTAGTGTTATTGAGGTTAATAATAATGCGGGAACAAAAAAAAAAGAGCAAAATTATGTGATTTTAGCATGTTTTAGCAATTTTTCTAAAAAATATAGCTCCACAACCAAAACATGCGAGGGCGGTTTTGCCAAAATCAAAACCAAAACACGGGTGTAAGTAAACATCTCTATTCAGCATACCTGTGTCAGCATTGTTTGTTGAGCGTGCTTTTCACTATATTATAAGGGCACAGTCGTGCCCTTATATTAAGGTTACATGTAAAAAACATCATTTTGCCATAGGGAATCTGTGAGAGGGGGGGCATGGTGTTTGAGGGTCTACAGCTTAAAACATATTAAAGCTGTTAAACTGAAATTTGACATGCGAATGGAGAACTGTCCACAGGTGCCTATGTGAAATTTCAGAAAAAAAAGAATAAAAAACGACAATTTAGGAACAATCTAAAATTCAAAATCTCGCCGTTTTTTTTCCACTTCCTGTTTCGCAAAAGTCGCCATTTTTCTGTTTTATTGGGGAGAGCGTAAGTCGGTGTACAGGGCGTTTAAAGACACTCGGTAAGTTTTGTTAGAAAGCTATTAGTGCTGAGGAGTGCCTTTGAGGGTTCACAAGTTTGAGAAAGTTACAGTTTTTTTACAATTTGGTAAAACATGCCCCATTTTAAAGATAGGGGATTTCAGAAAACTTCATAACATTGCACATGTCAGATAGAGTCTTGTGCTGGATGTAGTATATGTGGCTTCACTTGGGAGCACAAATATGGCTGTGTGTTCCCCCGCATACCGATTTTGATTTGTAAACTACAAACAAATTACAGATATTTACTGGCTGTAGGTGGGCTAGTTAGTGTTTTGGGTCTGAGGGGGGGCACACTGTATAATTTTTAGCCCTGGCACCGCTTTTATTTCAAAGTTTATCCCTCAGAGCGATGCCAGAGGAATGGATGGGGAATGCACTCAGCACTCCATTCCGGCAGCCGGACTGGATGGGGAATGCATTCAGCAATCCATTCCGGAAGTGGAATGCACTCTGCCATCCATTCCGGCAGCCAGAATGGATGGGGAAAGTACTGAGAAAGCCATTCCGGGAGTGGAATGCACTCAGCCATCTATTCCGGCAGCCGAGTGGATGGGGAATGCACTCAGCACTCCATTCCAGCTGCCGGAATGGATGGGGAATGCACTCAGCACACCATTCCGGCTGCCGGAATGGATGGGGAATGCACTCAGCACTCTATTCCGGCAGCCGGAATGGATGGGGAATGCTCTCAGCACTCCATTACGGGAGTGGAATGCACTCAGCCATCCATTCCGGCAGCCAGAATGGATGGGGAATGCACTGAGAAAGCCATTAAGGGAGTGGAATGCACTCAGCCATCCATTCCAGCAGCCGGAATGGATGGGGAATGCACTCAGCACTCCGTTGCGGCTACCGGAATGGATGAGGAATGCACTCAGCACATCATTCTGGCAGCCGGGATGGATGGGGAATGCACTCAGCACTCCATTCCGGGAGTGGAATGCACTCAGCCATCCATTCCGGCAGCCGGAATGGATGGGGAATGCACTGAGAAAGCCATTCCGGAAGTGGAATGCACTCAACCGTCCTTTCCGGCAGCCGAAATGGATGGGGAATGCACTCAGCACTACATTCCGGCAACCGGAATTGATGGGGAATGCACTGAGAAAGCATTTTCGGGAGCGGAATGCACTCAGCCATCCATTCCAGCAGCCGGAATGGATGGGGAATGCACTCAGCACTCCGTTCCGGCTACCGAAATGGATGGGGAATGCACTCAGTACATCATTCTGGCAGCCGGGATGGATGGGGAATGCACTCAGCACTCCATTCCGGGAGTGGAATGCACTCGGCCATCCATTCCGGCAGCCGGAATGGATGGGGAATGCACTGAGAAAGCCATTCCCGAAGTGGAATGCACTCAACCGTCCTTTCTGGCAGCCAAAATGGATGGGGAATGCACTCAGCACTCCATTCCGGCAACCGGAATGGATGGGGAATACACTGAGAAAGTCTTTCTGGGAGTGGAATGCACTAGCATGGGAAAGTTAGGTAGGAGTGAGAAGAGTTAATCAATGGAGAGGTGAGTCAGCAGTCGTTGACAGAGTGGAGAGGATAGGAGGGTGTGTTGATGGTGATGAGGTTGATGATGTAGGGATGAAGGGGGTGGTTAAGGGCTTTACAGGTGAGGGTGAGGAGTTTGAACAGGGTAAAATGAGCCAGTGTAGTGACTGGTAGAGAGAGGAGGCAGAGGAACGATGGAAGGGTCTGATCCTGAAGATGTTGCACAAGTGGCAGTAGAAGGAAGAGGCATGGATAACACCCAGATAGCAGAGGAACAGAGGAGAGGGTAGTGTCTTCAAAAGAGTGAGAGGATGGTGTCAGGCGCGGTCCCTCCTCCGGGACGGTCGCCTGGTTCCCCCCCCCCCCCCCTTCACTGCATACTGATCTCCCTGTACCTCAAAATATGACATTTACATGCACCAACAACTGCCCAATAGTAATTGTTCTGCACAGTATGATACCATTTAATGCCTAAAGAAACACACAATAGACTCAATATAATACTTTAAATTGACTTTATTGAATAGGTTCACAATACAAATAACATAATATTTCTGTAAAACCAATCTTAGGTTACAATGCTGTAAATTACATTTTACTTTTAGTTTTTTACTTCATTCACATCATGAACCTCGTGTTGTCTGGAAACTTGTCGGTAATTGTACATGACAACTGTTCTTCTAATTTTTTTCCTTTTATAAATATTTGAAGATCTATAAAAAGTGGGGAAAAATTCCTTTCTAAAGTCGTGATTTACCTCTTTATTAAACTCTTAAATCAATAGGGAATATCTTTTCTCTATACTTACCCTTCCTGTGCTTAAATGTTTTGAGATGTGATTGAAGAAGAAAAATGTGTCACGAATCCTGGAAAATGTATAAATGATCCTTGATGTATGTACCCGTTATCCTTGTAGCTTGTTCTTCAGTCAGGTCTTTTTGCTACTTATCCTTGTAGGTTCTGTTAATAAAATAAAATTCCCCCAAACCCAATGTTTACTTATTTATTAGACTCTTAAATCAAGAGGGAATATCTTTCTTCTTTCTCTACACTTACCCTTCCCGTGCTTATATGTTTTGAAGAGTTGTAGTGAAGTTAAACAATGTATCACGAGGACTAGAAAATGTATCACTTATCCTTGAAGCAAGTACCTGGTATTCCTGCAGGTTGTTTACATTACTAATAAACTCTTGAAATAAAAATTCAGCCAACAGCCCTCGTTTACCCTTCTTTATTAGGGCTAGATTTACTAAGCTGCGGGTTTGAAAAAGTAGGGATGTTGCCAATAGCAACCAATCAGATTCTAGCTTTCATTTATTTAGTACCTTTTACAAAATGACAGCTAGAATCTGATTGGTTGCTATAGGCAACATCTCCACTTTTTAAAACCCGCAGCTTAGTAAATCTAGCCCTTAGACTCTATTTGCTCACTATTTGCCACTTGAGAAGAGGGTCAGTCAATCAGATGGGATTTCTCTGTATATAAAACAGAGGTGAGCAGCTGCAATGAGAATTAAGGAAAAGGTCAATAAGGGAAAACCACCACCTGACATTTCAATACAAAAACCATCATAGTGACCATATCAATGATAAATATACAATACAGAGAGCACCTGCTATAACAATTTCTGAAAGTTATTCATGTATGAAATACAATGAACATGTTTTTCCAGATGCAAGTTTTAAAGGTACCTTTAAAAAAAACACAACCTATGTGGTATTTCTGCTTTAAGGTGCAGTCTTGCCTTCTGGTTTTGTCCCTCCCTGCTTCCTTATCCAATTAAAAGAGCCTATAAGTTATTCTTACATAACTTGGGTGGGGCTCACCTCAAACAGCCCCACCCATATGACATCTAAGATGTTGGCCACACCCACCAGCCACACCCATTTCATCACAAATGTCTGACATAAGGACAGCCATTGTAACATGGTAAGCACTGGCCTATATAAAGGGAAGCTTCTGATCACAAGACATCACTCCCTACTACAGGATGAAAGCAGCAAGACCTGCCAGCCTGAAGGCTCTGAGGAAAGGAGGAGGTTACCCTGCAGCAGTTACTGAACATAGGATTTTGAAAATAGGTCTTAGTGAGCCGGGTGAGAAGGGGAAGAAGGTGTTGGTGGGAGGCTGGGGAGAAGGGGAGGGAGATGTAGGTGGGGGCCGGGTGAGAAGGGGAGGAAGGTGTAGGTGGGGGGGCGGAGTGAGAAGGGGAGGGAGGTGTTGGTGGGGGGCAGGATGGGAAGGGGAGGGAGGTGTAGGTGGGGGGCGGAGAGTGAGAAGGGGAGGGAGATGTTGGTGGGGGGCGGAGTGAGAATGGGAGGGAGGTGTTGGTGGGGGGCAGGGTGGGAAGGGGAGGGAGGTGTAGGTGTAGGTGGGGTGAGAAGGGGAGGGAGGTGTTGGTGGGGGGCTGGGGAGAAGGGGATGAAGGTAGTGTGTAAACTGGTGGGAGGAGGGAGGTTGTGGAGGTAGAATGGTGAGATAGGTCTAAAAGAGGGATAGGTTAGACGTGTGCAGATGGCGGAGGAGGAAGAAAGCATACGGTATGAAGCAATAAGGGCAGGGGTGTTTTTAGCGGGCTCCAGCAGCTGGGTGGGTTTAGAGGAAGGAGCCAATTTCAAAATTGTAGTTGAGCCCTATGGAAGTGCGAAAAGCAGCAAAGGGTCCAGGCTGAACAACAAGCTACAAGGATAACGGGTACATACTTCAAGGAAAATTGGTACATTTTCTAGGGCCGGTTCATCTCCAAGTACAACCAACCACAACTGCTCAAAACATTGAATTAAGCACAGGAAATGTAAGAATAGAGAAAGAAGAAAGATATTCCATCTATAATTAAGAGTCTACTGAAGACATACACAAGGATTTTGGGGGAGTTTTTTGTTTTCTAACAGACTTCAAGGAAAAGCAGCAAAGGGACCAGGCTGAACAACAAGCTACAAGGATAACGGGTACATACTTCAAGGAAAATTGGTACATTTTCTAGGGCCGGTGACACAGTTTTCTTGATCTCCAAGTACAGCCACAACGACTTAAAACATTTAAGCACAGGAAGGGTAAGTATTGAGAAAGAAGAAAGATATTCCCTCTTGATTTAAGAGTCTACTGAAGAGATAAACAAGGAGTTTGGGGGAGTTTTTATTTTACTAACAGAGATTACAAGGAAAGGCAGTAAAGGGACCAGCAAGCTACAAGGATAACGGGTACATACTTCAAGGAAAATTGATACATTTTCTAGGGCGCGTGATACAGTATTTTCATCTCAAACTATAATCACAACTGATCAAGACACATAAGCACATGAAAGGGAAGTATAGAGAAAGAAGATTTCATCTATTGTTTTAAATGAGGGAGCTTTGGGGGAATTCTTTTTGCAACTTTTTTATTGAGTGTTCAGATATTTTCAAATACCATTTACAGTGTTGTAACTATGAAAAGTGTTATAGAAATAGAATATTATTTGTTTTTCGTAAATCTGTTAAATAAAGTTCATTTAAAGTATAATATTGTGTCCATTGTGTTTTTGTTTGGATATTAACTGGTATCATAAACACCAATTACTATGGGGCAGTTCTTGGTGCTTTTAAATGCCATGCCTTGAGGTACAGGGAGATCAGGATTGGGGAAGGTTATATACAGATCATAGAATCCTGTAAGAATAACTGGGTCTCATATCAAAAGGTCTGACGAAAGCACCTTGGGGTATATTTATTAAACTGCTTGTGAAGATACGTGGTTCCCAAATCACTCAGACACGGTATTAGAGAAAAAATATTCTGCAGAACAGGAATAAATACAACACGGCACCCTTAACAATAGCCGGTCCAACAAGTGAGGAAATCAGTTCAAATAAATCCAATGAGATACAGTCAGGTCCATAAATATTGGGACATCGACACAATGCTCATATTTTGGGCTCTACACCACCACAATGGATTTGAAATGAAACTAACAAGATGTGCTTTAACTGCAGACTTTCAACTTTAATTTGAGGGTATTTACATCCAAATCAGGTGAACAGTGTAGGAATTACAACGGTTTCTATATGTGCCTCTCACTTTTTAAGGGACCCAAAGTAATGGGACAATCGACTCAAAAGCTATTTCATGGACATGTGTGGGCTATTCCCTCATTATTTCATCATCAAGTAAGCAGGTAAAAGGTCTGGAGTTTATTCTAGGTGTGACATTTGTATTTGGAATCTTGCTGTCGACTCTCAATATGAGATCCAAAGAGCTGTCACTATCAGTGAAGCAAGCCATCATTAGGCTGAAAAATAAAAACAAACCAATCAGAGAGATAGCAAAAACATTAGGTATGGCCAAATCAACTGTTTGGAACATTCTTAAAAAGAAAGAATGCACCGGAGAGCTCAGCAACACCAAAAGACCCGGAAGACCACAGAAAACAACTGTGGTGGATGACAGAAGAAATTTTCCCCGGTGAAGAAAAACCCCTTCACAACAATTGGCCAAATCAAGAACACTCTCCAGGAGGTAGGTGTATATGTGTCAAAGTCAACAATCAAGAGAAGACTTCACAGGAGTGAATATAGAGGGCTCACCACAAGATGTAAACCATTTGTGAGACACAAAAACAGGAAGACCAGATTGCCAAACAACATCTAAAAAAGCCATTACAGTTCTGGAACAACATCCTATGGACAGATGAGACAAAGATCAACTTGTACCAGAGTGATGGGAAGAGAAGAGTATAGAGAAGGAAAGGAACTGGTCATGATCCAAAACATACCACCTCATCAGTGAAGCATGGTGGTGGTAGTGTCATGGTGTGGGCATGTATGACTGCCAATGGAACTGGTTCCCTTGTATTTATTGATGATGTGACTGCTGACAAAAGAAGCAGGATGAATTCTGAAGTGTTTCGGGCAATATTATCTGCTCATATTTGGTCAAATGTTTCAGAACTCATTGGACGGCGCTTCACAGTGCAGATGGACAATGACCTGAAGCATACTGCAAAAGCAACCAGAGTTTTTTAATGACCAAGTCAATCACCTGATCTGAATCCGATTGAGCATGCATTTCACTTGATGAAGACAAAACTGAAGGGAAAATGCCCCAAGAACAAACAGGAACTGAAGACATTTGCAGTAGAGGCCTGGCAGACCATCACCAGGGATGAAACCCAGCGTCTGATGATGTCTATGCGTTTCAGACTTCAGGCTGTAATTGACTGCAAAGGATTTGCAACAAAGTATTAAAAAGTGAAAGTTTGATGTAGGATTGTTTAGTTTGTCCCATTACTTTTGGTCCCTTAAAAAGTGTGAGGCACATATAGAAACTGTTGTACTTCCTACACTGTTCATCTGATTTAGATGTAAATACCCTCAAATTAAAGCTGAAAGTCTGCAGTTAAAGCACATCTTGTTAGTTTCATTTCAAATCCATTGTGGTGGTGTATAGAGCCCAAAATATGAGAATTGTGTCGATGTCCCAATATTTATGGACTTGACTGTATGTTTCACAGCACAGCTTCCTTAACAATAGCAGGTCCAACAAGTGAAGAACTCAGTCCAAATAAATCCAGTGGGAAATGTTCCATAGCGAATCTCTGGCAAAACATCACCTCTTGGCCAAAGTCAGTCACATACATGTCCAGCTCCCAGGGTAGCTTCTTTTATCACTTTATAATCCCCCCTTGGGAACTCCTGCCCAGGGGAGTTGCAAAAAGTCTTTATTTGTGGGCTTCTCACACTATCCAGCCCCATCCCCTGCCTTCCCCAGGTGTCTTCCCTCAGGTGACCCCTGCTGGGTCCGACTCCTGGCTGTTTGTAAATCTCACTAGTGGACAATAGGGAGCAAACAGAAGAAACAATGGTAGTTTAATTCACTCAACTCCTGAGTGTTCCCCATGGAGGGGGAATTTAACCCCTGAAGTGCTTTTTCAAGGAGATGTTACCTTTCAATACATTAACCTTTATATTGAGACATTGTTCTGATTACAAGCCAAATCTGGTGTATATACTTAGGGACAAGAATTAAAATGTATATTAAACTGTAAGAAATGGGTGATGAATTAAAAGTCCTCACCCCCCCCCTCTACATCACTCCCCTGTATCCAAATTACCTCCCTACTACGCCACTTTAAAGCTTTTGAACTTCTTTCATATCTTCATACCTTAACTGCACTATACTCAATCTGTTGGCACAAAATAAGACCATTGTAAATATTACAATCACCTGTCTTTACTTCACAGTCTTTCTGCTTCTAGCAGCAAATAATTTGTCACAAAATACAGGTCCCCTCACATCTCCCATACAGTTCATTCTGATTCTTCACACTATACAAATCCAACAAGCCTTAAACATATCAACTATCTGGCAAAATCATTTTAGTGTGCCTATGGAATACATACTGTGTCTGTAACAAACTAACCGCTAATCATATGTTCTTACTCTCAAACAACCTCAACCTTTAGGTAATAAGCAAAATATAACTCACACAGTCAGACATTGCCTCAACTGCAGACCTTTCACATGGTGGTCTCCACTTTGCTCACACCTCCAGACATGGGAGGTGGGATTGGATTCCTCCCCTTTTCCCATACTGCTTATTCATCTGTTCCTTAATTTATATTCCTAAATTCTAGAGTACATTCCCTATTTTATTGGTTTTTCAACCTCTGCTCTTTATGTATTGCTTTGATCTGTTGTTTCCTGAATCACCCGAGTAATTAATTTAGCTTTTCCATAATTTCTTATCCTCTGACATCTCCACCATTACCTTGGGT